>NC_135239.1:167325132-167630709 GCF_051348905.1 Ranitomeya variabilis | reverse complement strand
GTCTAAGCTGGACAAAAACACAATAAATTGCACAGAATTGCAAAGTACACTGCATGTGTGCACAGAGACAAAAAACCAGACACTTATCTTATCTGAATTGGCAGCATGGCATGAGGAGCCAGAGAGAGATGCAATCCCTCCAAGTACAATGGAAAACTGGCACTGACTCATGGAGCCTGCACACCTAAATACCTAATAGAGCTGCAATCAGCAGAAACACCTGCCCGGATTACAACCCCAAGACAACTGCACTACCACCAACAACCACCGGAGGGAGCCCAAGAGCAGAATTCACAACACATTTCATATACTGCCTAGGTTTTCCTGAGCTGCAAAGTCATGTCCTCAGGATTGCTGGGGAACCCAGTGGTCAGTCCCACAACAATCAGTAAGTTATTCCTTATCATCAGAATCAGGGAAAATTTGAATTTTGGTGGGAATAACCCTTTAAGACCAAATGGCCTCTGTTCAGTGTATTCGCCGTGATACATACATCAAACAGTTGCCTCCTGTGGATGCCAAAGAGTGGTTTCAATATCCACTGTAAAAAAATAGTAAATATTTGAACCCCTTCAAGACCTTGAATGTATACATGCATCCAGGTTGGTAGGTACTTACTAACCTTGGACGTGTGGATATGTCATATCTTTAATGCAGTATCGCGAACGAAGTCATGGTTATCACATTGAGGTGCCTGATGAATCTTGCATCAGGGCACTGGGAGTCATTGTACCAAGGTGTGGCTTCAACTACGATCACTGTGCTTAGCTGTTCAATTCTGAACAGCTAATCACAGCGTTTTCAGTGCTTCAGTGTGTGCGTCCTTCAGCCATCAAGTGCTGATCAGCAACGCATTACTGATCAATCCCCAGTTGTTGTTTTTTTATTTTTGGTGTGAAAAAAGAATACAATTTTTTAGATTAGCTGATAGGACTAGATTAGGGACATTAAAAATATACTGTCGTAATCAGAAACTACTACACTATTTTTTACTGAATATAGTCAGGGTTAGTGTCAGATAATTGCAGGTGCCCAGTAATTTCTTTTTTACGGATGCCCGATTAGTAAGTTTGTTTTTTATTTTACCAAAGTTTTATATTCTTTTTATTTTTGTTTCTAGGTTCTTTTATTATTTTCATTCTCTTCTAAATAAAAAAAGTTTACACCAAACACTCACTCACACACACACCTGAATAAAATTTGGTACAAACACCGCATACGCAAAAAATGTTCTGCTTGTTCCAATCACGGTATTCAGTAGACGAGGCATACGCCTTCTTTGCCTCTGACCCTGATAGTGAGGGAGAGAATGCCATCTTCCTTTATTTTTCATCCTCCTCCTCCTCATCCTTGTCCTTAAGCAATACTGAACCGCCACACAGACGCCCCAGGACAGAAAATGAACCAGAACCCACCGTTACTGACCCCATCTGGACCTCACCCCCTGAAGATTATGAGCCACGGATTCCTGACTTTGTGGCACAATCAGGAATCAAATTTGACACCACTGGCCTTTTCAAAGTCTTTTACTCTGAAGATTTTGTAAACAGGACACCCAGATTGAACCCACTGAATGTCTCCAAGTCCTGCGAGTGAGTGGTAAAATTGTGTGAGATTTTGTGCACCCACTGCTGGTGTAAGGGTGTGTTGAGGCCAAGCCATGCCCTGCATCCCTTCCTAGTAAAACAAGTACGTTTTACGTGTAAGATGCATTATGATGTAATGATGTATGTGTAGTGTGTAGTTATGCATCTTTATGGACTAGGGATAGAATTAGGGAATGACAGTATAAGCGTAGGATTTAGTGAGAGTAATGGTAATGGGTAGTATAGGGTTTAGTACAGTGGGGTCACTGTAGATTAGGAGATTAGATAAGGCTAGGATAAGATCCGGTTTAGGGAATATGGGATTTCTAAGTTAGAAGGGGCCAGTGTACAAACATTACATAAATTCCAATTTGCATCATTTGTTGGGGGTTTCCACTGTTAAGGCATAGCAGGGGCTCTCCAAGTGCGACATGATGCCCGCAGACAATTCCACCAAAGTCTGCATTTCAAAATATCACTCCTTCCCTTCTGAGCCCTGCCATGTGCAAAAACAGTAGTTTTCTCTAACATATGGGGTATTGGCATACTCAGGAGAAATTGCACAACAAATTTTGTTGTCCACTTTATCCTGTTACCCTTCAGAAAATAAAATAACTTGGGGCTAAAAGAACATTTTTGTGGAAAAAAATTGATTTTTATTTTCACGGCTCAATGTTATAAACTTCTGTAAAGCACCTGGGTGTTCAAGGTGCTCACAACACATCTAGATAAGTTACTTGAGTGGTCTAGTTTCCAAAATGGTGTCATTGTTGGGCGTTTCTACTGTTTAGGCACATCGGGGGCTCTCCAAACGCGACATGGCATCTGCTCTTGATTCCAGCCAATTTTACGTTTAAAAAGTCAAACGGTACTCCTTCCCTTCTAAGCCCTGCCGTGTGCCCAAACAGTAGCTTTCCCCCACATATGGGGTATTGTCATACTCAGGAGAAATTACACAAGAAATTCTCCTTTTACCCTTGGAAAAATAAAAAAAATTGGGTCGAAATAAATTTTTTGTGAAAAATGTAAATGTTCGTTTTTTCCTTCCACATTTCTTTAGTTCCAGTGAAGCACCTGAAGGGTTAATAAACTTCTTGAATGTGGCTTTGAGCACCTTGAGGGGTGCAGTTTTTATAATGATGTCACTTTGGGGTATTTTCTGTCATATGGGCCCTTCACAGTCATTTCAATTGTGATATGGTCCCTAAACAATGACTTTGTAAATTTTGTTGGAAAAATTAGAAATTTCTGGTCATCTTTTAACCCTTCTAACTTCTTGAAAAAATCATGTTTCAAAAATTGTGCTGATGTTAAGTAGAAATGTGGGAAATGTTATTTATTAACTATTTTGTATGATATAACTTTCTGGTTTAAAAGCATAAACATTGAAAGTTTCAAAATTGAGAAAAAGTCATATCGAACAAATTTGACCACTATCATGCAGTACAATGTGTCAGGAAAAATGTTTCTCCTAATCAGGGATCAGTTGAAGCGTTCCAGAGTTATTATCACATAAAGTGACACTAGTCAGAATGATAAAGTTTGGCCTTGTTATCACGGTGAAAACAGGCTAGAGGTTGAAGGGGATAAGTATGTTGTTTACAGGACCCAGATGCTCTGCACACTTGCTGTCATATGCCAAATAGTGTCAGCCACATCTGCAGTGTTCTATTCACCAAATAACTGACATTAGTTGTCACCTGACTGCAAGCATGACTGCTCTGTAGCCAGCAGAAACAAATGGTAACTGATACAATTGTGCTCAAAGGTTTACATACCCAGGCAGAATTTTTGCTTTCTTGGCCTATTTTCAGAGAATATGAATGATAACACCAAAACTTTTTCTTCACTCATGGTTAGTGGTTGGGTGAAGCCATCAAATGTCAATCTACTGTGTGTTCGTAATTCATAATGACAACTCAAAACATCCAAATGACCTTGATCAAAAGCTCACATACCCCATTTCTTAATACCATGTATTGCCCCCTCTCACATCAATGACAGCTTGAAGTCTTTTGTGGTAGTTGTTGATGAGGTTCTTTATTTTCTTAGATGGCAAAGCTGCCCACTCTTCTTGGCAAAAAGCCTCCAGTTCCTGTAAATTCCTGGGCTGTCTAGCATTAACTGCGCTCTTGACATCTCCCCAGAGTGGCTCAGTGATATTGAGGTCAGGAAACTGAGATGGCCACTCCAGAATCTTCACTTTCTTCTGCTGTAGTTAATGACAGGTCGACTTGGCCTTGTGTTTTGGATCGTTGTCATGTTGGAAGGTCCAAGTACGTCCCATGTGCAGGTTCCGGGCTGATGAGTGCCAATATGCCTCCAGTTTTTGCTGATAACGTGCTGCATTCATCTTTCCTTCAACTTTGACCAAGTTTCCTGTGCCTTGGTAGCTCACAGATCCCCAAAACACCAGCATGCTTTACAGTAAGAATGGTGTTCCTTTCATCATAGACCTTGTTGACCTCTCTTCAAATGTAACGTTAACCCCTTCACCCCCAAAGGTGGTTTGCACGTTAATGACCAGGCCAATTTTTACAATTCTGACCACTGTCCCTTTATGAGGTTATAACTCTGGAACGCTTCAACGGATCTTGGCGATTCTGACACTGTTTTCTCGTGACATATTGTACTTCATGATAGTGGTAAAATTTCTTCGATACAACTTGCGTTTATTTGTTAAAAAAATGGATATTTGGCAAAAATTTTGAAAATTTCGCAATTTTCCAACTTTGAATTTTTATGCCCTTAAATCACAGACATATGTCACGCAAAATACTTAATAAAAAAAGAAAACACCGAATAATATCCCTTATGGGGTCATGAAGGATACCGAATATTTAAACCAATATGAAGAAACCTTCACTAAAAGACCAAGAAATAATTGAAAAATGTACTAAATTTTATTAAAGACAAGACATACATAAATATAAAATCATGATAGTGGCCACCAGTGCAGAAAAAATGGTGGGACAACACGGGTCTGAATACAGTTAATGTATACAAAAAATAATAATATTATTGTACAATCAGGATACTACACACATAGTGTGTCATAAACTAACAGAGCCATAAATAGAACACATAAGTAAAGTGCAAAAGTGCAATTGTGCTGTATACTTTTAAACTATATTAGTGCTGCAGTACAAAATACAGGGCTAATTAGTGCCAAGACGAAGCATTTCCTGTGCGAAACGCGCGTCGGGTGTGGTGGGTCTCCGGGTCCATTCTTGTGGTAACTATACCTTGCATTGTTTGCTTATTTATGCCTGTAATGTATACACTTTATTGGTTCCTGTGTTCCATATATTGTAGCCTAGGTCTTGGCACTAATTAGCCCTGTATTTTGTACTGCAGCACTAATATAGTTTAAAAGTATACAGCACAATTGCACTTTTGCACTTTACTTATGTGTTCTATTTATGGCTCTGTTAGTTTATGACACACTATGTGTGTAGTATCCTGATTGTACAATAATATTATTATTTTTTGTATACATTAACTGTATTCAGACCCGTGTTGTCCCACCATTTTTTCTGCACTGGTGGCCACTATCATGATTTTATATTTATGTATGTCTTGTCTTTAATAAAATTTAGTACATTTTTCAATTATTTCTTGGTCTTTTAGTGAAGGTTTCTTCATATTGGTTTAAAAATACTTAATAAGTAACATTTCCCACATGTCTACTTTACATCAGCACAATTTTGGCACCACATTTTTTTTTTGCTATTGAGTTATAAGGGTTAAAAAGTGACAAGCAATTTCTCATTTTTACAACACCATTTTTTTTCAGGGACCACATCTCATTTGAAGTCATTTTGAGGGGTCTATATGACAGAAAATACCCAAGTGTGACACCATTCTAAAAACTGCACCCCTCAAGGTGCTCAAAACCACTTTCAAGAAATGTATTAACCCTTCAGGTGTTTCACAGGAATTTTTGGAATGTTTGAAAAAAAAGTTAAATGTTCATTTTTATTTACACAAAATTTATTTCAGCTCCAATTTGTTTTATTTTACCAAGGGTAACAGGAGAAAATGGGACCCCAAAAGTTATTGCACAATTTGTCCTGAGTAAGCTGATACCCCATATGTGGGGGTAAACCACTGTTTGTGCGCATGGCAGAGCTCGGAAGGAAAGGAGCGCCATTTGACTTTTCAATGCAAAATTGACTGGAATTGAGATGGGACGCCATGTTGCGTTTGGAGAGCCCCTGATGTGCCTAAACATTGAAACCCCCCACAACTGACACCATTTTGGAAAGTAGACCCCCTAGGAACTTATCTAGATGTGTGGTGAGCACTTTGACCCAACAAGTGCTTCACAGAAGTTTATAATGCAGAGCCGTAAAAATAAAAAATCATATTGTTTCACAAAAATGATCTTTTTGCTCCCATTTTTTGATTTTCCCAAGGGTAAGAAAAGAAATTAGACCACAAAAGTTGTTGTGCAATTTGTCCTGAGTACGACGATACCCCATATGTGGGGGTAAACCACTGTTTGGGCGCATGGCACAGCTCGGAAGGGAAGGAGCGCCGTTTGGAATGCAGACTTAGATGGATTGGTCTGCAGGCGTCACGTTGCATTTGCAGAGCCCCTGATGTACCTAAACAGTAGAAACCCCCCACAAGTGACCCCATATTGGAAATTAGATCCCCCAAGGAACTTATCTAGATGTGTTGTGAAAACTTTGAACCCCCAAGTGTTTCACTACAGTTTACAACGCAGAGCCGTGAAAATAAAAAATCTTTTTTTCACACAAAACTTATTTTTTAGCCCCCAGTTTTGTATTTTCCCAAGGGTAACAGGAGAAATTGGACCCCAAAAGATGTTGTCCAATTTGTCCTGAGTACGCCGATACCCCATATGTTGGGTTAAACCCCTGTTTGGGTACACGGGAGAGCTCTGAAAGGAAGGAGCACTGTTTTACTTTTTCAACGCAGAATTGTCTGGAATTGAGATCGGATGCCATGTCCCGTTTGGAGAGCCCCTGATGTGCCTAAACAGTGGAAACCCCCCAATTATAACGGAAACCCTAATTCAAACACACCCCTTACCCTAATCCCAATGGTAACCCTAACCACACCCCTAACCCTGACACACCCCTAACCCTAATCCCAACCCTATTCCCAACCGTAAATGTAATCCAAACCCTAACCCTAACTTTAGCCCCAACCCTAACTGTAGCCTTAACCCTAGCCGTAACCCTAGCCCTAACCCTAACCCTAACCCTAGCCCTAACCCTAACCCTAATGGGAAAATGGAAATAAATACATTTTTTTAATTTTTTCATTTTTCCCTAACTAAGGGGGTGATGAATGGGGGTTTGATTTACTTTTATAGCGGGTTATTTAGCGGATTTTTATGATTGGCAGCCGTCACACACTGAAAGACGCTTTTTATTGCAAAAAATATTTTTTGCATTACCACATTTTGAAAGCTATAATTTTTCCATATTTGAGTCCACAGAGTCATGTGAGGTCTTGTTTTTTGCGGGACGAGTTGACGTTTTTATTGGTAACATTTTCGGGCACATGACATTTTTTGATCGCTTTTTATTCCGATTTTTGTGAGGCAGAATGATCAAAAACCAGCTATTCATGAATTTCTTTTGGGGGGGGCGTTTATACCGTTCCGCATTTGGTAAAATTGATAAAGCAGTTTTATTCTTCGGGTCAGTACGATTACAGCGATATCTCATTTATATCATTTTTTAATGTTTTGGCGCTTTTATACGATAAAAGCTATTTTATAGAAAAAATAATTATTTTGGTATCGCTTTATTCTCAGGACTATAACTTTTTTATTTTTTTGCTGATGATGTTGTATGGTGGCTCGTTTTTTGCGGGACAAGATGACGTTTTCAGCGGTACCATGGTTATTTATATCTGTCTTTTTGATCGCGTGTTATTCCACTTTTTGTTCGGCAGTATGGTAATAAAGCGTTGTTTTTTGCCTCGTTTTTTTTTTTTTTTCTCACTGTGTTTACTGAAGGGGTTAACTAGTGGTACAGTTTTATAGGTTGGGTCGTTATGGACGCGGCGATACTAATTATGTGTACTTTTATTGTTTTTTTTTTATTTAGATAAAGAAATGTATTTATGGGAATAATATATTTTTTTTTTCTTTATTTAGGAATTTATTTTTTATTTATTTTTTTACACATGTGGAAAAAATTTCTTTTAACTTTTTTACTTTGTCCCAGGGGGGGACATTACAGATCGGTGATCTGACAGTGTGCACAGCACTCTGTCAGATCGTCGATCTGCTGTGCAGGGCTGCAGGCTTACCAGCGCCTGCTCTGAGCAGGCACTCAGTAAGCCACCTCCCTCCCTGCAGGATCCGGATGCCGTGGCCATCTTGGATCCGGGACCTGCGGCGAGGAGGGAGGTAGGAGACCCTCGGAGCAACGCGATCATATCGCGTTGCTGCGGGGGTCTCAGGGAAGCCCGCAGGGAGCCCCCTCCCTGCGCGATGCTTCCCTATACCGCCGGTACACCGCGATCATGTTTGATCGCGGTGTGCCGGGGGTTAATGTGCCGGGGGCTGTCCGTGACCGCTCCTGGCACATAGTGCCGGATGTCAGCTGCGATATGCAGCTGACACCCGGCCGCGATCGGCCGCGCTCCCCCCGTGAGCGCGGCCGATCGCGTATGACGTACTATCCCGTCGGTGGTCATACGGGCCCACCCCACCTCGACGGGATAGTACGTCATATGTCAGAAAGGGGTTAATGATTGTGTCCAAAAAGTTCAATTTTGGTCTCATCACTCCAAATTACCTTGTTCCAGAAGTTTTGAGGCTTGTCTCTGTACTGTTTTGTGTCTTGTAGGAGAGATACTTTGTAGCATTTGTGTAGTAATGGCTTTCTTCTGGCAACTCGACTATGCAGGCCATTTTTTTTCAAGTTCCTCCTTATTGTGCATCTTGAAACAGCCACACCGCTAGTTTTCAGAGAGTCCAATATTTAAGAGGATGTTATTTGTGTGTTTTTCTTTGCATCCCGAACAATTTTCCTGGCAGATGTGGACTAAATTTTTATTGGTCTACCTGATTTTGTTTTTACAGAGCCCCTGATTTTCTAATCACGGTTTGAATGCATCTTACTGGCATTATCAATTCCTTGGATATCCTTTTGCATCACTTTCATGTGTTATACAGTTCAACGACCTTTTCCCGTCGATCTGTTGACAATTCTTTTGCTTTCCCCATGACTCACAATACAGAAACGTCAGTGGCTGGATGAATGACGCAAGAGTCTGTCTGGATCCGAGAAACTCGCTCAGTTTTTATGCACGTACACTGATTACAAACAAACAGGTCACAGGTGAGGATGTTACCTTTAGTAGCCATTCAAACCCATTTGTGTCAACTTCTGTGCATGTTATCAAGCCAAAATCACCAGGGTACGTGATCTTTTGATCTGGGTCATTTGAATGTTTTGGGTTATTTTTGTGATTTAAAAAGAGTAAACACAGTATTTGGACAATAAATGGCTTCACCCAACCACTAACCATGAGTGGAGAGAAAGTTTTGGTGTTATTATTCACATTCTCTGAAAAATGGTCTAGAAAGCAAGAAAGCAAAAATTCTGCTGGGGTATGTAAACCTTTAAGCACAACTGTAAATATACACTGTATATCTATCTATCTATCTATCTATGTAACAAAATATAAATATGTACAGTATATATATATATATATATATATATATATATATATATATATATATATACACTCACCGGCCACTTTATTAGGTACACCATGCTAGTAACGGGTTGGACCCCCTTTTGCCTTCAGAACTGCCTCAATTCTTCGTGGCATAGATTCAACAAGGTGCTGGAAGCATTCCTCAGAGATTTTGGTCCATATTGACATGATGGCATCACACAGTTGCCGCAGATTTGTCGGCTGCACATCCCAAAGATGCTCCATACAAGGCAGGATGGATCCATGCTTTCATGTTGTTTACGCCAAATTCTGACCCTACCATCCGAATGTCGCAGCAGAAATCGAGACTCATCAGACCAAGCAACGTTTTTCCAATCTTCTACTGTCCAATTTCGATGAGCTTGTACAAATTGTAGCCTCAGTTTCCTGTTCTTAGCTGAAAGGAGTGGTACCCGGTGTGGTCTTCTGCTGCTGTAGCCCATCTGCCTCAAAGTTCGACGCACTGTGTGTTCAGAGATGCTCTTAGGCCTACCTTGGTTGTAACGGGTGGCGATTTGAGTCACTGTTGCCTTTCTATCAGCTCGAATCAGTCTGCCCATTCTCCTCTGACCTCTGGCATCAACAAGGCATTTCCGCCCACAGAACTGCCGCTCACTGGATTTTTTTTCTTTTTCGGACCATTCTCTGTAAACCCTAGAGATGGTTGTGCGTGAAAATCCCAGTAGATCAGCAGTTTCTGAAATACTCAGACCAGCCCTTCTGGCACCAACAACCATGCCACGTTCAAAGGCACTCAAATCACCTTTCTTCCCCATACTGATGCTCGGTTTGAACTGCAGGAGATTGTCTTGACCATGTCTACATGCCTAAATGCACTGAGTTGCCGCCATGTGATTGGCTGATTAGAAATTAAGTGTTAACAAGAAGTTGGACAGGTGTACCTAATAAAGTGGCCAGTGAGTGTATATATATATATATATATATATATATATATATATATATATATATATATATATATATATATATATATGATTTAGAGGTGTGGGGGCCAAAATAGAACTTTTGCCATGGGATCCTGTGATTTCTATGTACGCCCCAACTTGCAGGGCAGTAATAATGAGGGCAATCTGAACTGTTTGGAGCTTTTGTTTCCACAAAAGATCATGGTTCTCGGTAGCATATCGTCCTGTGTAAACATGACCTACACTGCCAAGAGTAATAGTAACCTTGACCATTTAGTGTTTTTTTTATGCTATGGGTTGTTCAGTATGAATGGAATTTTGGACGATCTGGATATTTCCATCAGGCAGAAAAGCCGTCATGTGCATGTAACATATGAGTTTTTAAAACAACTTTTTTTTAAAGGAATGTGGCCCCACAAATATACGGTATCAAATCAAGAGAATTAGGACTCCTTTAGATGCACTACTCTCTTTGGTATCATCCAACAGTGACCTGGCGCTTATAGTAAAATATAAGGGATTTTTACTAATGCAATTTGTCCTTATTAATAGATGAATGTTGTTTTTCTGTCCCTTGTCCACCAGTACGAGATCCCTACATCAGTCCATAGACACTCACTACTCATGGAAAAAGAAAACCTCTACTTCAATTTCATCCTGGTTCTCCAAAGTCATTGACATGATACAAATGGAAAAGTGACATCTTCCTTACATGACACATGACGTTCTGTAAAAACTGGAAATATTGGATGGAATTTCGACAATCTACAGAGTAGAGAGACATCTTCAGAAACTGCTCTTGAAAGACCCTCTGTGGAGATACTTCTGTTGTTTCTCCTGCACAAGAACGAGCAGAGGTATCTGTTCATACAAAGACTTCTTACAGCACCTTGTCCCCTGTGCCCCATTTTTTCTTTTACCTTTTTTTTGTTCTTTTCTCTCTCTCTCTGCTGTAATTTCTCCTCTATTTATATATTCTTTTATCTCATTTTAGAAGCTAGTCCAGCCTCCTCCTTTTCGTTCTATGCATCAGCAGTAGTCAGCCATCTAGCTAGTCATCTAGCTCAGTCTTGTGCCGAGTCAGAAATTGCCGTCATGTATCAAGCACAGGACCAGAAGTGAACATGTTAGGACGCAATATTGAAGCAATTACCAGAGGATCAGGCCTCTGGTGTAATGGAACAATATTAGTTAAAAGTTATAAAACTTACTATTTAAAGCTAATTCATGGGGGGTTTTTAGTATATTTTTAGGCTGGACAAAATCTTTAAATACAGATTCATTTTAAATTGGGACACTTGTCAATATGCTGGTGTCAGATATTGTAGGTTAGCCACATTTAGGTAAAATTGGTTGAGCTACAATATCGGACACAGACGAAGACTGGATTAAAGGGAACCTGTCATCAGGTTTTCCTACTATAAAGTACGGCCACCACCTATAAGGTCTCTATTAGAGTATTCTAGTATTACATGTATAACTTCCTCATCCCCTTTGCATAGTCCAAAAAATAGCTGTATGTATGGATATTATTTTTCATATTCTATCTCTCAATGTTAATGTTAACCTACCCTTAAAATTCATGTCTTTGTTCATGTCTTTGTCAGTGGGCAAACTGACAAAATCAGCAAGGGACCAAATATTTATTTTCCCACTGTACCTATGGCTTACTAGAATACTGTAAATGAGGCCTTAACCCATTACTTGCCAAATTAGCAATTTTTTACTTTTTTTTTTTTTTTTTTAATGACAGATTTTTAATGATTTGGGTCGTAATGAATCAGAAACATAATTTGCAAAATTTTTTCAAGTACGGATTTTTCAGAAAAGGGCGTCCCAATATTCCATTAAAAATGCCATTGATGTGATTTCCTATTTTGAAAACATTCATTTTACAAACACAGCACAAAAAATTGGACCTAATTATAAAAATTATAAAATCTTAGTTGCTAGAAGCTAAAGATTAGGTGTCCCAAAAAAAGGACATTGGTAGATAATGGGTTAAAGGTAGTGGTCATACTTTTTATTGTGAAAACCTTGTGATAGATTCCCTTTAACAATTATTTTGAGCTAAGCTTTTATATAACTTACAGCATGGCTAAAAAGTGACAAAGATCCCATCTATGAACCCAGATTTACAGATTACAAATATACGAAGTTAGGAAAAGTAAGGCATGTCTCTCTTCTGTCAGCGAGTTTTGCTGGGAGTCCATTATATACAGCAATGGAGTATTTTGACACAGATCAATGATCCCTGGGTGAATATCTGTCTCCATTTACTTGTCAAAAATTGAGCAGCCTAAATGACACTTGTTTACTGAAAACCGACCCTAAAAAAACTGAATACTTCAGTCTCCTGGAGTGCGCAAAGGATTTATCTAGATGTGAGGGAGTTTAATGAACCTTCACATTGCATTGTGCATCAGATGAGATTGTAAGCTCTGCAGAGCAGCAGGGATGCACAATATTTGGAACAAATAAATATGTGCCTACGGGAATAGGGAGGCTTGAGCTGCACAACGGAGGGCCGGTTGACATTCATATTTCTCTTCCCCAGAGAGATTACAGAAGTCGATATAGGCAGCCTATATATATTGTATTATAACTTAACTAAATGCAAACACCATCATTGGGGACACGTAAAAAAATATTGGCATATGGTTCCGTCAAATAACATTGGTATTGGAAATGCCCCACATTAGCCACGGAAATATTTAGGCAGAAAATCAAGTTTATTCCTGGAGCCTATTGTTTACGTACTGTAGGCAGATCATGCTACTCCCTAGGGCCCTTCTGGAGAGGAGGCCTAGTTCTGGTTCCCGTCATCACTGCTCTTTGGTGGATCCCATTGCCTTGGGCAAACAGGCTGCAAATTACCCAACAAACTATCAAAATCGTGTGCTCGTTGGGTGAAATTCCCTAACAAACAGGCAACTCCTCACATGTATTCAGGCTGGGTAGCAGCCGCAAATCATACAGCTACGGCGACACAAACTAAATCTCTGAGCACACCAAAATACTCGGAGAACACCGGAGCATGCTCGGAAATCTCAAGTAACGAGCATACTCGCTCATCACTATTACCGATCGTTCTGTGTTCATCAGATGAGTAGTCAGCCTGTCTAAGCAGACCTTTAAATGATTGACCAATGACAAACATTGGTAATTATTTAATAGCCTCCATTGGCCAGTTTAACCGACCCTAAATGAGTGAGGAATTGGCCCAAGGTTCATGGAAAGTTATTTTAAGAGATGCCCTCCTTTTTTAGGTGACAAAATGAATACCATAATAGGGGTCCATTTTTCCCTCTGGTTTGTGGTCCCCGTTATTCTCTGTAGGTTCACAGCATTTCGGTTCAAGAATTACATGAAGGAAACTTGAGGTTTACGGCTTCATTTAAATAAATATTCTCAAAAATCCTTCTCTTAAACAAGATTTTACTGATGCCGTGTTTTCGGCATATATGATGGTGCTAAATGCAGCTTATAAATGGAGATGAGAAGACTGTGCCGAGCTCAAGTGAAATATATGTAAATGATCCATGAACTGATAAGAGACATGATTTCGACAGAAAATGTGAAAATCTGGGTAGAGTAATAAAGAAAATAGCATCATTAAGTCACTTGCCATAAAAACTGTCAATTCAAGTAAGAACGGCTATGACCTTGCTCTGTTTGTCTCAGAAGAAAAATCTTCAATATTTCTACATGCAATTTCTAGTATCAGATACATCACCTCTAACCCAATATTTCTCGCCTTGGCGTTCCTGATTCTTCAAATTTTGATACATAGAAATATCCAGAATGCTACCTTGCTGCCTGGTACAAACTGTTAAAGAACTGTAAAATGACTGACATAATCTTACCTATAGAACATTCAGTAATACTTATTATCCCTAATTGTCTTCTAAAATCTATATAGGACATTAGATTCACAAAAACTAAAACAAGAAACTAAATAGGCGATAAAAATGTCTGCTTGAAGCTTAAAGGGATATTCCCATCTCCAAGATCCTATCCCAATATAATAGGTGTAATAATAATAATATTAGCAAATACCTCCAATTAGAAATGTAGTATAGTTCTTCTGATTTGCGATGTCTCTTTCCTCATATGCAAGGCATTGCAGGACCTTAGGTATCTATGGTTATGTCCACTGATAATGTGAGTTAGTCAGTTGCTAGTGGCCGTAACCATGGTTACCCAAGGTCCTGCACTGCCTGCACATGAGGAATACATAGAGAATCAGAAAAAATTATACTACAGTCTCTGTAGTATATTGATGTGTGCAAAATGGAAAGATGGTGGAAAGAAAGAAAGGACATTCAATGTATTGGTACCTTCCAGAGATTTGCTGAATGAGACAGTTCTATGTGAACCGCAACATTTGGGGGGAGGGGGGCAGTCACATAGTGTTTGTATCAGGCTGGTTCAAGTAAGGCAAAAACTTTTATAAATATTCCTAGGCAAAAGTTTTATGGAGGCCGGCCTGGCTGTCTACTAGTGTCTATTCTCAATGGAAGAGATCCTTTCCTGTGCAAGCCTTGAAGTACAGGAATCCATGGCTGTATAGCAGCTTTCTATGAAACTAATACAAAAAAATGAGCAGTCTGCCACAAGATTATTTCTAATTAACAGTAAAGACAGATGGAGCATTGAAACTTCAACTAAGGGCCCATTCACACATCCGCTTAAAAAATGTAAGCGTGAGACGGTCCGTCCTTACTATCCATGTGGTTTTCTCTTAGCCGTCAGTGTGTACATACAGTGAAGGAAATAAGTATTTGATCCCTTGCTGATTTTGTAAGTGTGGCCACTGACAAAGACATGAACAGTCTATCATTTTAAAGGAAGTTTAATGATAGCATTGAGAGATAGAATATCAAAAATAACATTCAGAAAATCACATTGTATAAATTATATCAATTTATTTGTATTTTGCAGTGAGAAATAAGTATTTGATCCCCCTGGAAAACAAGACTTAATACTTGGTGGCAAAACCCTTGTTGGCAAGCACAGCAGTCAGATGTTTTTTGTAGTTGATGATAAGGTTTGCGCACATGTCAGAGGGAATTTTGGTCCACTCCTCTTTGCAGATCAACTCTAAATCATTAAAGGGAAGGTGCCACCAGTTTTTTTGTAGTTTGATTTTTTGTAAAATTAAGCTTAAAAAATTAAAATGTATTAATGCAATGTTTTCACTGTTTGCAAACATTTCTATATGAAAAATATTATATTTTCTTACAAATATATATATATATATATATATATATATATATATATATATATATATATATATATATATACTGTATATACCAGTAGGGAGAGCATTTTCCGCTTTAGACCTCAAGCCGCTATAGTGAGACTTACCAGCTTTACTGTTAGCAGTAAAATTGTGGCAGTAACTGCTGACATCACCATTTCCCTCCCCTTTTGGGTGGTCTAGTATCCCTGGGGCAGAATGAAGAGAAGCATCACAGGGCAATGCCATTTTGTGGGAGACTGCCCTGTGATCTGCTATCACCAACAGTTACTTTTTTTCTCTCTCCCATCAGTCTTTCTCACCCAGATGACATGATTCTCTCACCTCCCTCCACAATGCCTGGCCATTCACTGCAGTTCCTTATCTTCTCTTACAAAGGGATGAATCACAGCTCCTGCTCCTATAATGCTAATGGTACACTGTTCCTCCTTGATGCCTCTGCTATCCTGCTGGACTTTTCTCCTGCATTTTACTACTGTCAGCCCTCAATCTAGGATCTGTTCTGTTGGAAGCAGTACTGCTTATGTTTAGTTAGCAGATCCAAGGGCTCCATGAATATGGCAGCAGAACACTCCCACTACTGTGAATTTTGCAGCCACAGAGGTGTGCCCAGTTCACAGCAGTGACTGCTCCATTACAATAGATGGAGACAGCGGAGGTCTGTTATCTCCTGTGACCATGGGGTGCTGTATTATGACACTGATAGTGTCATGCTGCTGCTGTGAAAACAAGATGTCAGCCCCCCAGTGCCTTCTTTAAACTCCTATAACACACGAAATATCTTTCAAATGCATTCAAAACTTGGTTATAACAGAATGTTATGCTACATTACATTAATTTATTAACGATCTACAAACGCGGTACATTCCCTTTAAAATTTTGAGGCTGTCTCTTGGCAACTCGGAGCTTCAACTCCCTCCATAAGTTTTCTATGGGATTAACGTCTGGAGACTGGCTAGACCACTCCATGTCCTTAATGTGCTTCTTTTTGAGCCATTCCTTTGCTGCCTTGGCTGTATGTTTTGGGTCATTGTCTTGCTGGAAGATCCTACTACTACCCATTTTTAATGTCCTGGTGGAGGGAAGGAGGTTGTCACTCAGGATTTTATAGTACATGGCTCCATCCATTCTCCCATTGATGCGGTGAAGTAGTCCTGTGCCCTTAGCAGAGAAACACCCCCAAAACATAATGTTTCCACCTCCATACTTGACAGTGGGGATGGTGTTCTTTGGGTCATGGGTAGCATTTCTCTTCCTCCAAAAACGGCGAGTTGATTTAAGTCAAAGACCTTAATTTTTGTCTCATCTGACCACCACACCTTCTCCCAGTCACTTACAGAATCATCCAGGTGTTCATTGGCATACTTCAGATGGGCCTGCACATGTGCCTTCTTGAGCAGGGGGACCTTGAGGGCACTGCTTGATTTTAAACCTTTACGGTGTAATGTGTTACCAATGGTTTTCTTGGTGACTGTGGTCCCAGCTGTCTTAAGATTATTAATAAGTTCCCCGCGTATAGTTTTAGGCTGATCTCTCTCCTTCCTCATGATCAAGCTTACCCCTCGAGGTGAGATTTTGCATGGTGCCCCAGATTGATGTCGATTGACAGTCATTTTGTATTTCTTCCATTTTCTTACTATTGCACCAACAGTTGTCTCCTTCTCACCCAGCGTCTTACGTATTGTTTTATAGCTCATTCCAGCTTTGTACAGGTATGATCTTGTCCCTGACATCCTTCTAAAGCTCCTTGGTCTTGCCCATGCTGTAGAGGTTAGAGTATGACTGATTAATTGAGCCTGGGATAGGAGTCTTTTATAAAGGTGACTATGTAAAACAGCTGTCTTTAATGCAGGTAACAAGTTGATTAGGAGCGTCTAACTGGTCTGTAGGAGCCAGAATTATTAATCGTTGGTAGGGGATCAAATACTTATTTCTCACTGCAAAATGCAAATAAATTTAGATAATTTATACAATGTGATTTTTCGGATTTTATTTTTGATGTTCTGTCTCTCAATGTTAAAATTGTTAAAATGAACCTACCCTTAAAATTATGAACTGCTGATGTCTTTGTCAGTGGGCAAACTTACAAAATCAGCAAGGCATCAAATAATTATTTCCTTCACTGTATGCACCACTGACTGTATGATAGATAATAGATAGATAATAGATATATGCATATATAGATAATAGATAGATAAACACACTTTTTTCCCAAAATTTTTTTGGGGAAAATGGGGGTGCGAATTATGGTCGGAATATACTTACAAATACTGTGGCGGCAATCCCAGTCTGATGCTGCAGGGCAATGCAGCCTCCCTTCCCAGGCTTGTGCAGCTGTGGGGAGTCGGAGGTGGTGCTCCTCTGTTGGGAGTTGGCGGTGGTGATGCTCTGTTCGGTGGCGGGGCTCCGCCGGCATTTCGAAAAATCTCAGAGGTCCCCGCAGATCCAGTGCTGCGATGCGGTGGTCTCTGGGAAAATGGCTGCTGGGGGTGGCACATGTTCAGATTCAGATCTCGGCAACGAGATCTCATCACAAGATCCAACCGGAGGCCACCGCATCGCAGCACTGAATCTGTGGGGGCCTCCGGGCTTTCACGATATGCTGGCGGAGCTCCGCTGCCCCACAGAGCACCGCCGCCTCTGCCGCTCCACAGAGGAGCACCACCACCACCACCCCACAGAGGAGTACCACCATCGCTGCTGCCTCACAGATGAGCACCACAGAGCAGCACCACAGAGCACCACCGCCACACCAGCTTGGGATGGGATTTCCCGGAGGCCACCGCACTAGCCTGGACCACCGAACAACCGCTGTGACAATTCCTCCACCTGTGCCGATCCCCCCCTGGTAAGCTAAATTTGGACTGTAAGACGGAACCCCATTTGACACATTATATTTTTTCCCTATATTCCTTCTGAACATTTGGGGTGCGTCTTATGGTCTGGTGTGTCTTATATTCAGAATAATACGGTAATAGATAACATAGATAGATATATAGATAGATAGATAATAGACAGATGCATAGATAGATAATAGATAGATTTATAGAGAGATAGTAGATAACAAATAAATAGATAATAGATAGATCTATAGATAGATGGATAGATAAATAACAGATGAGTAATGAGCAAAGGTAAAGCAGACAGCTGTGAGCTGATATTATCAGGCTGGGAAGGTCAATGGTTATTGGGCCCTTCCCATCCTAAAATTACCAACCCGCAGCCGCCCTACAAGCGGAGCTGGAGATTAATTATTGTTAGAAGATGCACTTGTATGTGGGTGGGTACATAACGCATTTCTGTAACTTTTTTGTTAATTATTGCATTTTGGAGAAGATTTGTCAAAATATGTAAAAATAAAAGTCAATTAATTGGCCAGTTTGGCATATAGGTAAAACGTCTATTGATTTTCTAAAGATGCCCTTACAGTTTGGTTGACAGGTATCTCAATCAGCTTAGTTCAATCTACTTCAGTATGCACTATTAAGGGATATGGATGTGAAATAGGGGTTCCTCCATTTTTGGCCTTCTTCTGTTAGCCAAGCAGAGAGCCACTAACAAAGAGTAGGTCTTGCTATGGCTGACCCCAAGTGTCCATGTATTAAAGGTTGACCATGACCATTCATTGAAATGACTAACATGTTATGCCACATGCAGCAGCCAAAATGTAAGACTCTCTGTAGCATCAGAACATGAAGCCATATCTGTTGTGATTGTATAACATCTTTATAGTGGATGTTCAACTTTAAACATTGTTTTACAAGTTACATACATAGATAAAATCGATAAAGAGTAATATGGGGTCACTTGTCATGCACTGATCATGTTACAGCCTGTTTTAAAATTCATAGCTGCAATCACAATGCTTCTGGTCATGGACAAGTTTGGTATCAGACATGTTGTCTAAATGTGTAGCTGCTGTAATATAATTTGGTAGAAGAGGGTTTGAAAAATATTGAAGATATTATTTCATGTCAATCATTTGCATCCTATTTGGCAGGGGATTATAAATCCCCCTTCCCATGTGCAGCTGTAACAGGACACCTAGCTAGTCAGGGGGGGTCAAGCCTGAAAAGGCTGTGAGTGAAAGATCTCACTCCTTGAGCCAGCTAAGCTCAGAACAAAAGGCTTGCTTGCAAAATAGATACCATGCAGTCTAGCTGCTTTGTTAAGTCAGTTATGATTTCATATATGGATTTATTGTAAATCCTGGTCAGACACCACTTCCATTTTTGAGATCTCTGGACTGGATCGAATGCCTTTCAGGGCCTCGATCCCTTGTGTGCGGCCACCCTGTGGAGAGATACACAGAATGCCTAGTAGGAGCCAGGTAGCAAAACTGTGTTGGCTCTCAATGGGTAGCAGGGGCCCGTCCAGATCCAATGGTGCCAAAACCACCTCCCTAGGACCGTCCATTAAAGAGTTATGACTCGGTTTTGGTGTTTTTAGCTGCTAGAGGCAAGGGGATGGGATTCAGGTTCAGCCCAGAGGGCAGGAGGGAAGTGACCCAAAAAGGATAAAGGTTAGTGTAAGGCCATGTGGCCTGTCTATCTGTTATACTTGCAGTTCTCTTTGAAGGTGGGGACCATGTCAAGTACCATGCTGTGAAGGATTTTTTCAACCAGATAACAGCCCATGCCCCCTGTGGCCCAGCACACACATGGTCGAACATCAACCCGGTAAATAACATGATCCACCTGCTTATATCTTTTGTACTACCACTATTTGTATTTGAATATCTGACCATTGTATATGTATAACCATGGTGTATATGTGTATATAGTGTATTGCCTAGTGTGCACTTAAGTGATTAAATATATAATTTAACCTTGGGCTGCTCTTTTATCTTGATCCACGAATCCACATGTCCGTTTCTCGGCTTAACTTTCCATGCTACCGGGGCTGGTTTCTGGCATGATATAATCCTATTAATGGACTGGCCTTATATCTAACGAGGAACTGGTGGCAGTTCTACCGGGCTGACTAGGTGCTGCTTCTCTATTGCTAGTGAAAAGGGCCTCTCAGCCTGTCAGTGACTGTGTGGGCCACATACTCTCACTCCCTATGCCTCCTTGGACCTCTGTGGACAGGGGGTGTCTGTGTAAAGCTGTACTAAGCTGACCATACGTGTCCCTAAGGGGTGCAGAACATCACGTTGGTGATCCTTCTGATGTAATAGTGACATCAAGCAGGGTGGCGAGGTGCGGGTTCATCACCCAGGGAGATACTGTAGGTTTCCATACATAGAACTACTATGCTATGCCTGGTGAAAAGGCTACATTTCCCAAAACGCAAATCATTGGAACAAGTTTTCTGCATACACTAAGGCTATGTTCACATGTACAGTAGTGATCAGCTAGAACGGATCTAGTAACAATCTATTCTGGATCTCTTTTTTTTAACCCCTTTCTGACCTCGGATGGGATAGTACTTCTAAGGTCAGATCCCTTGCTTTGATGTGGGCTCCGGCGGTGAGCCCACATCAAAGCCGTGACATGTCAGCTGTTTTGAACAGCTGACATGTGCGCGCACAATAATGGCGAGTGGAATCGCGATCCACCCGCCACTATTAACTAGTTAAATGCCGCTGTCAAATGCTGACAGCGGCATTTAACTACTGCTTCTGGCTGCGCGGCCGGAAATGCGCTCATCGCCGACCCCCATCACATGATCGGGGGTCAGCGATGCGTCGGCATAGCAACCAGAGGTCTCCTTGAGACCTCTATGGTTGCTGATGCCAGCTTGCTGTGAGCGCCACCCTGTGGTCGGTGCTCATAGCAAGCCTGCAATTAAGCTACATAGGAGCGATTTGATGATCACTGCTATGTAGCAGAGCCGATCAGGCTACGCCAGCTTCTAGCCTCCCATGGAGGCTACTGAAGCATGGCAAAAGTAAAAAAAAATGTTTAAAAAAATATGAAATAAATAAAAAATATATAAATGTTTAAATCACCCCCTTTCGCCCCATTCAAAATAAAACAATAAAAATAAAACCAAACATACACAAACGCCCAATATATCAATAAAAAAAGATTAACCTGATCGCTAAATAGCGAAGCGAGAAAAAAATTTGAAACGCCAAAATTATGTTTTTTTTGTCGCCACGACATTGCATTAAAATGCAATAACGGACGATCAAAAGAACGTATCTGCACCAAAATGGTATCACTAAAAACATCAGTTCGACATGCAAAAATAAGCCCTCACCCGACCCCAGATCACGAAAAATAGAGACGCTACAGGTATTGGAATATGGCGCAATTTTTTTTTTTGCAAAGTTTGGAATTTTTTTTCACCAGTTAGATAAAACATACCCTAGACATGTTTGGTGTCTATTAATTCGTAATGACCTGGAGAATCATAATCATAGGTCAGTTTTAGCATTTAGTGAACCTAGCAAAAAAGCCAAGGAAAAAACACGCATGTGATTGCACTTTTTTTGCAATTTCACAGCACTTGGAATTTTTTTCCTATATTGTAGTACGTCATGGTAAAACCAATGATGTCGTTCAAAAGTACAACTCGGCCCACAAAAATAAGCCCTCACATCGCCATTTTGACGGAAAAATAAAAAAGTTATGGCTCTGGGAAGGAGAGGAGTGAAAAGCGAGCATGGAAAAACGGAAAATCCCAAGGTCATGAAGGGGTTAACATTGAAGTCTATGGAAAAATGATCCTTTAATTAGCCAGACTTTTTTCTTTCATTCCAAACAAAATAATTTTTTTGCTTGCTGGATCCAGCAGAGATCAGTTTTTAAAAAATGGACTAAAAAGTTGTGTCACTGCATCTTTTTTTTTGCCAACGGATTGCTGATGGATCTGTTGTAACTGATCACTACTAGACATGTGAACACAGCCTAAGGGTCATTTTGGATTGGCAGATGAACAGCTTTTAAACGAGTGCCAATTGATGATCGTGCTCATTATCTACATTTATTATAATGCATATAAGGCCGGCGTCACACTGGCGAGTTTTACGGATGTATGAGCGCAAAAAATACACCCGTAAAATACGCATAACACACGGCCCAATGATTCTCTATGGCCTAGCTCCTATCAGCCGTATTTTACCGATCCGTATTATACGGTCTTCTACGGCCGTACAAAATCGCAGCATGCTGCGTTTGTCACCGTAATGCTCAAAAAAATCGCCAATGAAAGTCTATGGGGGCGAGAAAAATACGGATTACACAGGGACCAGCAGTGTGACTTGCGAGAAATACGCAGCAGTGTTCTACAGAAAAGCCGTTAATTCAATTGCCGGCTTTTCATTTCTCCTTCCCAAACCCGACAGGATATGAGACATGGTTTACATACAGTAAACCATCTCATATCCCTTTTTTTTTTGCATATTCCACTACTAATGTTAGTAGTGTGTATGTGCAAAATTTGGGCGCTGTAGCTTGTAAAATAAAGGGTTAAATCGCGGAAAAAATTGGCGTGGGCTCCCGCGCAATTTTCTCCGCCAGAGTAGTAAAGCCAGTGACTGAGGGCAGATATTAATAGCCTAGAGAGGGTCCATGGTTATTGGCCCCCCCTGGCTAAAAACATCTGCCCCCAGCCACCCCAGGAAAGGCACATCTGGAAGATGCGCCTATTCTGGCACTTGGCCTCTCTCTTCCCATTCCCGTGTAGCGGTGGGATATGGGGTAATGAAAGGTTAATGTCACCTTGCTATTGTAAGGTGACATTAAGCCAGATTAATAATGGAGAGGAGTCAATTATGACACCTATCCATTATTAATCCAATAGTACAAAATGGTTAATAAAACACACACACATTATTTAAAAGTATTTTAATGAAATAAAGACACAGGTTGTTGTAGTATTTTATTATACTGGTAATCCACCTGAAGACCCTCGTTCTGTAACAAAGGAAAAATAAAAAAACAACAATATCTCATACCTTCTGACGCTCAGGTCAAGTCCCACGAAGTAAATCCATCTGAAGGGGTTAAATCATTTTACAGCCAGGAGCTGTGCTAAAGCAGTGCTCATGGCTGTAAAACCCCCGGGAATGAATGGATTGCAGGGGAATGACCTGTAGTTACCTTGAGTTGTGGTGAGGCGCCCTCTGCTGGATGTCCTCATATGAACTCGAGCAATGAGATATTGTTGTTTTTTTTATTTTTCCTTTGTTACAGAACGAGGGTCTTCAGGTGGATTACCAGTATAATAAAATATTACAACAACCTGTGTCTTTATTTCATTAAAATACTTTTAAATAATGTGTGGGTGTTTTATTAACCATTTCGTAATATTGGATTAATAATGGATAGGTGTCATAATTGACTCCTCTCCATTATTAATCTGGCTTAATGTCACCTTAAAATAGCAAGGTGACATTAACCCTTCATTACCCCATATCCCACTGCTACACGGGAGTGGGAAAAGAGTGGCCAAGTGCCAGAATAGGCGCATCTTCCAGATGTGCTTTTTCTGGGGTGGCTGGGGGCAGATGGTTTTAGCCAGGGGGGTCAAGAACCATGGACCCTCTCTAGGCTATTAATATCTGCCCTCAGTCACTGGATTTACCACTCTGGCGGAGAAAATTGTGCGGCAGCCCACACCAATTTTTTACGCCATTTAACCCTTTATTTTACAAGCTAGAGTGCCCACATTTTGCACATACACACTACTAACATTAGTAGTGTGGAATATGCAAAAAAAAGGGATATGAGATGGTTTACTGTATGTAAACCATGTCTCATATCCTGTCGGGTTTGGGAAGGAGAAAGAAAAAGCCGGCAATTGAATTACCGGCTTTTCACATATCTCGCGCTGAATTAAATATAAATACAGAATATATATATATATATATATATATATATATATATATATATATGTGTCTCAATGACATATATATATATATATATATATATATATATATATTTTTTTTTTTATATATATATATTTACTGTATATATGTTTTAACGAACATTTGAGCACATAAATCCATTAGATGTCGGTTTTGCAAGCCTGCGAGAAAATATCGCAGTACGGATGCCATACGGATTACATACGGAGGATGCCATGCGCAAAATACGCTGACACACCCTGCCTGCGGATGACATACGGATCACTATTTTGGGAACATTTCTGCGTATTACGGCCGTAAATAACGGACCGTATTGTCTTACGCCTAGTGTGACACCGGCCTAAGTCAGGGTAAAGCCCCCCATACACACCAGGTAACTGTCAGCCAAACAACTGCTCATCAGATCATTTGTCCAGCAGTTATCTCACCTGACTTTCCCATACACAGGAGCGCTCAATCCAAGATCAAACATGCTGGATCCTTTTCTCCTTCAACATCAACATTATCTCCCCAATACACATTAAACTGTCTACTAAACCCCTCAATATCTTGATGAGTTCAGCCAACATTAGTCTAATGTGTACGGGAGCCTAAAGGCTACATTCCCATATTCAGTTCCACTGTCGACCTCTAGCAGCAGAGATACCGCAGAGATATCTGCAGCAACATTTACTAGCAGCATAAATTGACATGCTATGGATCTTAAACCTGCACTTTCTGTCACTTTGCGCTGGAAATATATTTCAAAGCATGTGCATGAGATTTTTTTTAAGTCACATACACTATCCTGGTGCAGGGAACAGAGCAGATTTTCTGCAAGTAGATATGCAATGAAAAACCTGCTGTTTTCGCACCTTAGCCTAAGGCCTCTTTCACACTTGCATTGTTTGGCATCCGTCGCAATGCGTCGTTTTGGGAAAAAAATGCATCCTGCAAATGTGCCCGCAGGATGCGTTATTTTCCCATAGACTTGCATTGCCGATGGATCGTGACATATGGCCACACGTCGCGTCCATCGTGCACTGGATACATCGTGTTTTGGCGGACCGTCGTCACGAAAAAACGTTCAAGGGAATGTTTTTTTCGTACGTCGGGTCCGCCATTTCCTACCGCGCATGCGTGGCCGGAACTCCGCCCCCTCCTCACCGGGACTTTAGAATGGGTAATGGATGCGTTGAAAAACTGCATCCGCTGCCCACGTTGTGCCGAATTTTCACAACATCCGTCGGTACGTTGCGCCGACACTTAGCGACGACCGCGTTCTGACGCAAGTGTGAAAGTAGCCTAAAAGATACAACAAGTTATTAATGACTGTTCACTTGTTGCCAATGATCATCATTTGGGCTGTCATTGCTACCTGTTAAAGGACCTTACTTCCAGAAGGAAATTCGGAAAGATTTTAGCTTTGATTTTACACTGCAGAATTGTGAATGCAGCTCTAGGCTATAGCACAGTATAAAAAAAAGAAAGTAAAAAATCTGCAACAAATGCCATTTAGAGAGGTGAAAAGATACTATAAAATAATTTTCACTGAGTTGTTATTTCATAATATGTTTTATCCGTGGCCGTAATGTGACCTAAGCAGAACTCTCCTTACATCCAGCACAAAATCTAAAGAATTTATTGACCTAAAACCAAAGTAGTGAATAACATAGATTTGGTCTGTACTTTAAGAAACTAGAAAAGTAACAAAAGCCAAATTTTACCTCCTGCTTATCATGGTTGCACTTTTCACACTCGGCTGGTGAAGAATAGTGATGGAAAACCGACCCGGAGAGGTTATCAATTATCATCAGTTCTCCTTCAAATGAATCCTTGATTATCAAAGAAACGCTGTCTAGCCACAAGTTCTCCTAGAAAAAGATCATAAGGTGAGATGTTAGCAGTGTAATACTCACATCCTATAAAGAAAGACCATCATTAACGGTAAAAAAAGTTGCATACAACATGGAAATGAACCAAGATTAAAAGTGACTACTATCCATGGGATAGGAGATAACTTCCCAGTCGCCTGGATTTCGACCACTGGGACCTCCACTGATTCAGAAAAGCGAGGTTCTGAAGACTCCCATGTGAATGGAGCAGAGGTCCATAATACGCACCTCCGCTTCATTCATTCTTAATGGGACCACCAGATATTGATGGGAATAGTTTGGATGGTGTTTGGCACTCCCATTAAGAATGAATGAAGAGGAGGAACATATGATCGAAAACCGCTCCATTCACACGGGGCTGTTCAGAGCCTGGTTCTCAGGAATGGTGGGGATCCCAGTGGTCACATTATCAGCAATTATCTTCACTCCTGTGGATAAGGGATAGTTTCTAAACTTGGTACAGACCCTCTAATGAAATCATATGAAAAGGGTTTTCCCATATTATATCTTTATAGTGTGTTATTAGGTCATGCCATCAGTTTATGAGACCCTCTAGTGATCCTGAGAATGAAAGGATTGAGTTATGGATTCAGACCTTTACTGTTTTTACTTACACAACGGTGTACCGGTCACCCACGGCAAAGGATCCACAGAACTGCTCAATTCAACCTCAGCAATTCACGTATACCATAGACATCAAGTATCAGTACGGTAATAGGACTTGTCATTAAAAGCTTTCTCGTTAATTGTTGCTAGGGTTACTAGGGAAATAAATCGCTTGTAGCATTCATTGTATTTAAGACCTCATTTGCTATAGATTTCACAGACAATGTGCTATACCACTCACATAGGAGTCTGTATGTAGTGTTATTTGTGGCTGATCCTCCTGACGTCAGGTGTACAGGAAGAAGACAGTGATTCACTGCTCTACAGAAAAGTCAGTGCTCATGTCACTCATAAGTACTGCTGCACATCTTCTCTCCATAGATAAAAGAAGAAATCACTGGATATTAGGTTGTCCGTCTCAGCAGCAGTCTAAGATTAAACTGTTAACCCTATAGGATCAGGCCTTGATTGCCACAGCCGGTAAGGTTATATATATATATATATATATATATATATATATATATATATATATATATATATATATATATATATATATATATATATATATATATATTGAACAGTATGGACATTTATTACAACTGCACAACTATTGCTGACTCCTCGTTTATATAGTCCTATGGGTACAATACTAACTCCACAGGTCCTCACATCTAGGATCCTATAAATATAATACTGGCTCCACAGGTCGTCTCACCTAGGACCCTATAAATATAACACTGACTCCACAGGTCCTCACTTCTAGGATCCTATAAATATAATACTGACTCCATAAGTCCTCACTTGTAGGATCCTATAAGTATAATACTGACTCCACAGGTCCTCACTTCTAGGATCCTATAAATATAATACTGACTCCACAGGTCCTCACATCTAGAATCCTATAAATATAATACTGACTCCACAGGTCCTCACTTGTAGGATCCTATAAGTATAATACTGACTCCACAGGTCCTCACATCTAGAATCCTATAAATATAATACTGACTCCACAGGTCCTCACATCTAGAATCCTATAAATATAATACTGACTCCACAGGTCCTCACTTCTAGGATCCTATAAATATAATACTGACTCCACAGGTCCTCACACCTAGGATCCTATAAGTATAATACTGACTCAATAAGTCCTCACTTGTAGGATCCTATAAGTATAATACTGACTCCACATGTCCTCACATCTAGAATCCTATAAATATAATACTGACTCCACAGGTCCTCACTTGTAGGATCCTATAAGTATAATACTGACTCCACAGGTCCTCACATCTAGAATCCTATAAATATAATACTGACTCCACAGGTCCTCACATCTAGAATCCTATAAATATAATACTGACTCCACAGGTCCTCACTTGTAGGATCCTATAAGTATAAGACTGACTCCACAGGTCCTCACTTCTAGGATCCTATAAATACAATAATGACTCCACAGGTCCTCACATCTAGAATCCTATAAATATAATACGGACTCCACAGGTCCTCACATCTAGAATCCTATAAATATAATACTGACTCCACAGGTCCTCACTTGTAGGATCCTATAAGTATAATACTGACTCCACAGGTCCTCACTTCTAGGATCCTATAAATACAATACTGACTCTACAGGTCCTCACTTCTAGGATCCTATAAGTATAATACTGATTCCACAGGGCATGACTAGGTGAGCACCTGACTTTTCACTGGAGCCCTTGATGGTGGGGTTAGTCTTGTCTCCCAATAAATACCAGGTGCTGACGGATCTAGCTGTAATACAGACTGACAAGACAAGTAGGTTAGGGACAGACAACCACTACTGAGAACTACTGGACTAAGACCTAAGAACTAGCAAGCTTGCTTGGGAACAGACTAAAAATGTTGCGCGGGCATCTTCCCATCAGGTCTAGGTGCCTTGTATAATAAGTGTCTGCCAGCCATTGGCTGGGGACACTTTAGCACGGCATGCGCTGTCACTTAAAAAGGGTGGGACCATGCACGCACAGTGCCTGGTATCTATGAGCCATGCGCAGACCCTGGGCAGGAGCAGCAGGAGAAGGAGGAGGAAGTGCAGGGCTGCTGCGGTGAGGGAGTCGGCGTCCCTGCTGGGCGAGGTGGGGCAGAGTGCACGGACACTGGAGCTACAAAAATGATGAAATGGTCAAATACTCACTTTCCTAAAATTTCTGCACACATTGTATGTAGTATACTGTAGACAAAAATATATGCAGCGGAATGCACATATTAATTGCATATGTTTGCAAGACACCAATATAAAAAAGAAAATAAAAAGCCTGTAAATGATATAGCCAAATAATACAGCAGTTAATATTTGGGTAAAGGGTTTGTCAACTACTTGGCCAACCCTTTCTCAATTCCTGTTTGCCCCCAGTAAAATAATAACACTTACACTCACCTCCGCAGTCGACACTGTTCTAGCAGTGTGCTCACTAGCTCTCCAGGGGCTCAGGTGACACTGTTATGAAACGCTGGCATCACTCTCCTCGCCTTCAGACAAATCAGACATCCAGAGGAAGTCAGAGCTGTGGCTTCTCCCTCACCTCCTCTGGATGTCTGATTTATCTGAAAGATGGGTCAGTGAAGCCAGTGCTTCATAACAGTGTCACGTGAGCAACAGGAGATCTAGTGTCCACTTCTGGCACAGTGCCGGCACGGGAGGTAAGTATAAATGTTATTATTTTACTGAGGCAAAAATTTGGTTTGACTAGGGGTTGTCCAAGTAGTGGACAACCCTTTTAATTGCCAGTATCATTGTTTGGACCTGATTCTTTAATACTACTTCACTGGTGCGCCTAGTGTATAATAGCATTTGCTGGAGCCGGCTGCTGGGGAGCCACATACAAGGGCCCCAATTGACACATGCAGCTCATGTGGAAAATAAACAATATATAGATGTCATACATTGGCCCATCAGAACTTCAGAAGTATAGTAGTCACGGGATGTCTTTACATACTTACTTTTACTAAGTGAAACTATCTAATGCAGCCAACTTGTTGTGCATAGACCATTAGTTCTACTATAACCTACAATTTCTACAACTATCTCACACTCACCACGTCCAATGGCCAAAAAAATGTTATATCAATGAAAATATCCTCTTTTCAAATACCATTAAACCCTTATTTTTTATGCTAACTTGTACCAATTACTTAGGAATCTAATGGTTTTTAATTTTAAGTAAATTTATTGTTAAGTGTTTACTTAGATTTTTTTTTAAGTCTAATGTACAAAGCAGATCACCAATCAATAGCACACTAAGTTGGAAGCCATATTACATTTGGTGGCTGCAGAGAGTTGTCTTTCCTTTTGAGTTTGATGATGGTTTTGCTCATATCTGTAGTCATGTCGCAATATTTGCTAAAGGGTAACTACCTCCCACTAGATAGAAACTGGAAAAACAAATGGGTTATTCTGCACTGCCATAGAAGAAAGGAGGAAAGACACCAATCTAATTGCATGTGGTTCATTTGTCACCTGCAATTGAATCTCCTGTCCAGATTCTCTTCATTACCTCCACTAGATGGCTTTAAAAAACAGTTTTCTTCCTTCTGGAGAGCTAATTTACATACTTTTTTTTCCCCAGAGAGCATTGCCTACCATATAAGTCTCCGATATATCAGTTAACAGTCTCCACAAGGAGAAACATTGCTCCCTAGACCCACATCAAAGGCCTCTCACCTAGACAACCTGCGCACTACACTGATGAGGGGCAAAAACCCCAAACAAGTTTTTTTGCAGATGAAGTCTCCTGGAAGACACACTAGTTTAAATAATGTCAGAAGTAATGTTGCAAGGCTTGTAAAAGGGTTTGGCGTGAACTTATAGAGTAGTTACCTACAATATGAAGGACTAGAGAGGTCACTTTTTTTCTTTTGAATGTGAACTCATTCGTATGCTGATAAATCAGTATCATGATCGGTTTATGCAGCTGGTTTGTTGCAGAAATTTCTGTAATTGAACATTGGTCCCATTGCATCTGAATCTTGCCTTTTTTTGCTGCTGGTGCTTGTATATTAAAGAAGCTTTGTGTGACTGTACATGTAGTGGAGGTTTATTATTATTCTCACCCATCACAGTCTTGTCTGGTTTCCAACAGTGCTCCAATCTTCTTCACATGACTGACGTTCCGACTCTTGGCATCACACTGGTGTCTATATGTGAGCGGGATGTTGCTATTACAATGTAAGCCTATGGAAGGTCAAAAAAAAACACCATAGACTTACATTGTACAATTGACCCCTCCGCCTGTGTGATCCGGCGAGTCGGACTATAAGTCACATGGGTGATAAGAGGACCATAACGGCGCTGTAAATCAGGGAAGACCGCGATTGGTGAGTAAATTAAAGACTTTATCTTCATTAAAAAAAGTGATTGCCGTACTTTGTGCAAAAGTAGTAAAATGTTTAAGGAAAAAAAAACACTATAAATTGGGTGTCAATGTATTAGACCTGCACTATGAACTATATCATTATTTATTACACACTGAATGGCATACAAAAAAATGTTAAAACCAATGCCAAAATTGCTGGCTTTCACTCATCTAGCCGTTCAAAAAATGAAATAAAATGTGACCAAACACTTATATGTACTCAAAAATGGCACCAGTAAAAAGTACAGATTCAAGAAAACAGCTCAAGCTAGAAAAAAAAATATATTTTTTATATTTATGGTAAGTGACAGGCCATCTTTAAAAGTCCGATTTAGATCCTAATGAAAGATAGCAGGTAACTATGTGACTTCAATCTGTTAAGTAGAATTAAGTAGACAAAGGAGGATGACAGGTTGTAGCTGCACTCCCTTTAACAATCATTAAGTATAAGGTGTGACATCATCATAGAATTAAATGAATCGATTCTGAAAAAAAACTAACTTGTGTTGAATCTTAGAAAATTTTCTGGACCCGGTGAATTCAAACAATTTGAGATTCAATATGCTCGAATCAGCAAAAATGCCTGCCACTATTTTACACAATGGTTAGGATTATATCTGCCACAAATAGCTCATATGACTTCAATTTTGGCTTACACATAATGCCTCACATTTCATAGGATTGTACATTCTTTGGTAGCCTGTATAAAACCCAAGGCAGGGAGTGCAGCTGCCATTTCGGGGTGAAACTGTTTAGAAAGAAGAAGCCACAGATCACAGCTTATCAATAAAAATATGTTAACAAAAAAAAAATCTTTGAATATACTATACAGATTATGTCTGACCGAACAGCAGTGAAGAAGGATTACCATCCATTTACCATAGCCAAATATGTGGAGTTCACGTTGACATTACTAAGGGCTAATTCACACATCAGTCTCTCATAAACAAGTGCTATTGATTATTTTCACGGCTAGCACTAGTACCCCTGATAATCTATGGGGCTGTTCACATGTCTGATTTTTATTCTCGGACTGAATGGTCCATTCAAAATTGAGGAGACATGACCAATATTGATCCTAGTGTCAAATCAAAATTGGGAATTCAAGTCTATGGGTCTTTGAAAAAAATCTGACAGCACTTGGATGCAACCCATGTGCTGCCCATTTCTCACTGATAGGAAAAGGTGGAGAAACTTTTATTTAACATCAGTGAAGAAAACTGATGAAATTCTCACAAAATTTTGAAGAAACTCTGATAATAATCACTGATGAACTTGTTTTTTTTTTTGTCATATGTCAAAAAAACTTATGTCTGAATGAGGCCTAAGGCTATGTTTGTTTTAGCGAGCTTAAAAGGAGTTGTATTGTACACGTTCCTTGGAGACCTCGGAGTGTTACACACATTTTTCTGGAAAAATTTATCAAAGGTGTTGAATTCAAATATTAAAAGATTAGATCATCTGTTTCTCTGGTGTATACACCACTCCAGGATTTCTAAAGTTTCATTCAGATACATCGTGTGGAATTTCAGTGCTGATAATTATCTACACCTCATCGAATACATAAACCGAGCCTATAATTTTTAAACCTACATTATTTACCTGAGCTGGGGAAAAACACCTCAAATTACGATGTCCCTCTGTAGCCGGTCTTCCTCCTCGTCCTCCATTATCAAGAGCAGAAACAGGTGACGTTTGAGAACAAAGACCATGAGCTAACTCCATCTCGATCTCAGCATCTAGCTCTGCGTCCTCCTGTGCTTCTTTATTGCTGTCATCCAGGTGCTTCATTAATACTGCAACCACCACATTTATTAGAACGAACTGAGCTGTGAGCACAAAGCTTACAAAGTACAGAGGGGAGATGAACTGGAGATTGCTCAAGCAGCTGCGGTCATCGTTGGTGCAATCACGGAGTGTATCCTGTGGGCAGATCAGAAGGAACAGCTAAGAATCCCAGTAATTAAATTTAACAAAGAAATAAAACAGTCACTGCTGCAAACAGGTTGAAAAATCTGACTGCCTGGTTAATGAACTAAATACCTATGACATTATACAGTATGTTAGTACATTCCGTGTTACTGCATTTATTTATTATTATGCTAATTATTGATCCAGAATGTAAACTGTCAAGGACAGAAAATGAGCTTTGCTTCCGATTACTGTAAGCTAATCTTCCTGTTCAGGAACCACATCTACAGAGAGTGTCTCCTGCTGTAGGGGTCATGGAGATACAGATTACCTATTGATTTCAATGGTGACTGAGTAAGGTCTCATGCAGATGTGCGTGCAAATAGGTCCAAGCACGGTGATGCTTGGGTTAGGAGAGCTGCAGCTAGTCCGTTCATTGTGGTCCATGCTCCAACCAATTTGCATGGATGTCTGCATGAGCCCTAATGCTTAAATTCCTCTAAAGGCTCATACATACAGTACAGACCAAAGGTTTGGACACACCTTCTTATTTAAAGATTTCTCTGTATTTCCATGACTATAAAAATTGTACATTCACACTGAAGGCATCAAAACTATGAATTAACACATGTGGAATTATATACTTAACAAAAAAGTGTGAAACAACTGAAATTATGTCTTATGTTCTAGGTTCTTCAAAGTAGCCACCTTTTGCTTTGATGACTGCTTTGCACACTTTTGGCATTCTCTTGATGAGCTTCAAAAGGTAGTCACCGGGAATGGTCTTCCAACAATCTTGAAGGAGTTCGCAGAGGCCCTTTTGCCTTCACTCTGCGGTCCAGCTCACCCCAAACCATCTCGATTGGGTTCAGGTCTGGTGACTGTGGAGGCCAGGTCATCTGGCGTAGCACCCCATCACTCTCCTTCTTGATCAAATAGCCCTTACACAGCCTGGAGGTGTGTTTGGGGTCATTGTCCTGTTGAAAAATAAATGATGGTCCAACTAAACGCAAACCAGAATCGGATGGAATAGCATGCTGCTGCAAGATGCTGTGGTAGCAAAGCACCCCCACACCATCACACCTCCTCCTCCATGCTTCACGGTGGGAACCAGGCATAGAGTCCATCCATTCACCTTTTCTGCATCGCACAAAGACACGGTGGTTGGAACCAAAGATCTCAAATTTGGACTCATCAGACCAAAGCAGGTTTCCACTGGTCTAATGTCCATTCCTTGTGTTCTTTAGCCCAAACAAGTCTCTTCTGCTTGTTGCCTGTCCTTAGCAGTGGTTTCCTAGCAGCTATTTTACCATGAAGGCCTGCTGCACAAAGTCTTCTCTTAACAGTTGTTGTAGAGATGTGTCTGCTGCTAGAACTCTGTTTGGCTTTGACCTGGTCTCTAATCTGAGCTTCTCTTAACCTGCGATTTCTGAGGTTGGTGACTCGGATAAACTTATCCTCAGAAGCAGAGGTGACTCTTGGTCTTCCTTTCCTGGGGCGGTCCTCATGTGAGCCAGTTTCTTTGTAGCGCTTGATGGTTTTTGCCACTGCACTTGAGAACACTTTCAAAGTTTTCCCAATTTTTCTGACTGGCTGACCTTCATTTCTTAAAGTAATGATGGCCACTCGTTTTTCTTTACTTAGCTGCTTTTTTCTTGCCATAATACAAATTCTAACAGTCTATTCAGTAGGACTATCAGCTGTGTATCCACCAGATTTCTGCACAACACAACTTATAGTCCCAACACTATTTATAAGGCAAGAAATCCCACTTATTAAACCTGACAGGGCACACCTGTGAAGTGAAAACCATTCCTGGTGACTACCTCTTGAAGCTCATCAAGAGAATGCCAAGAGTGTGCAAAGCAGTTATCAAAGCAACAGGTGGCTGCTTTGAAGTACCTAGAATATAAGTCATAATTTCAGTTGTTTCACACTTTTTTGTTAAGTATATAATTCCACATGTGGTAATTCATAGTTTTGATGCCTTCAGTGTGAATGTACAATTTTCATAGTCATAAAAATACAGAAAAATCTTTAAATGAGAAGGTGTGTCCAAACTTTTGGTCTGTACTGTACGTCCATGGATATCGGTCCGATCTCGGATCACAGTGCATGGACTGGCTGTGGGTCTCCCAACCCTATCATGACAGCTTCATGTATTCTATGAGGCTTCCATGCTTAGTTAAGGAGAGACATGGCCAGTCCATGTATTAAAGTCCAAGATCAGACCAAAATCCATGGATGTGTGCATGAGCCTTAAGGGTGGTGCAGTAAAATTGAACACTTGCTTCAGATTACGGTACTGGGGTGTACTGTACTTTTTATTAGGACCTTAATGCTATAGCATAAAGCACAATATTTTTCGATATACATAATTCCCGAGGGTCTGGGGGCTTAAATGGAATCCCGCTCCGTAAGACTACATTCAAAGAACCGCAATTTTTGTCCTAGTGTTGTCCGTGGTAAAAAATATCTCAAAGAAAGCACTAAAACTAATAGCATTCAATTGGGCTTTCAGATAACATTTTTTTTTTAATTAAGAATCGAATGTCCTCATGAGAAAAATGACAGCATGCACTAGTCTCTTCTGAATTTGAGACTCGCCTATTCAAGTCAAAAAATGTGAGCCCGTATGGATCAACTGTAAAGCAACTGATTTTTTCCATTACCTTGCCATTATTAAAATAGAAAACTGGTTTTGTTCTAGTTAATTTTATTCACTGCTGATAATACGAATGACAATACAGATGCAAAAATTGTTTGATTTTTTTAATGAAAATTGGACAATTTTTTACACGCTATTGTAAACTTAGCCTAAAACAAGCCTTAAGAAAAAACAACCCCGCACTCCAATTTCTGAAAAAGAAAAATGTGATTTTTATTTATTTGTTTAAGCAATCCAAAGTCAATGTCTAGCATTTCGGTCTATATCTTACTATTTTCAGTGCTTTAAAAAAAAAGATGTAGAACATACAAGTCTAGAGCTTCAGTATAGGTCTTCTACCTCACCATATGTATGGAAGAGCAAATATTTTGGTTTCCTTGGCACATACACAGTATGGCAGCACATGGATTCATGCAGCGTAAACCTATAGAATACTATGGAAATTATATTTCATATTTACCCCATAAGGATCCATAATACAAATGATGGGCAAATCTGCAAAAATTTGAATTTACAGATTTGTTCAAATTTGTCAAGCAAATTCGATTTATAGCAACTTTATTATTTAAAATGTATATTAAGATGTTGTAGCATCACTGAGCCGTTATTTGTCCCGCCACATAGTCCCAGGCCAGACCGAAAAAGATGACTGGACAGGAGAGGGGCTGTGCGGCGGGACAAGTGACAAATGAGTGAGTATAATTTTTAATATTTTTTTTGTTTTGCTCCATTTGCCAGAAGCAAAATTGCGAATAAAACTGAATTTGGAGGATTTTTTTTAAACTGAAGGTAAATTACTGTAGATTCGCCTTAAATGTCTCTGCATAATACCCGCTATCTTTTTTATACAGAAGTTGCTGCCAAAAGTTTATGTGGACAACACACAAATCTATGACAAAATCTAATATTAGTTATAGACAACGATATATTACCTTCATTATTCCATTCCAGTTATCTCCAGTAGAAACTTGGAAGAGAGTCAAAAAAGCCATTCCAAAGTTCTCAAAAGTAGCATGTCGACTCATTCCTTCACATGGATGATCATCATTGCATACTGTGGGGGCAAAATGTTCATATTATGCTTTTATATATATATATATATATATACACTCACCGGCCACTTTATTAGGTACACCATGCTAGTAACGGGTTGGACCCCTTTTGCCTTCAGAACTGCCTCAATTCTTCGTGGCATAGATTCAACAAGGTGCTGGAAGCATTCCTCAGAGATTTTGGTCCATATTGACATGATGGCATCACACAGTTGCCGCAGATTTGTCGGCTGCACATCCCAAAGATGCTCCATACAAGGCAGGATGGATCCATGCTTTCATGTTGTTTACGCCAAATTCTGACCCTACCATCCGAATGTCGCAGCAGAAATCGAGACTCATCAGACCAAGCAACGTTTTTCCAATCTTCTACTGTCCAATTTCGATGAGCTTGTACAAATTGTAGCCTCAGTTTCCTGTTCTTAGCTGAAAGGAGTGGTACCCGGTGTGGTCTTCTGCTGCTGTAGCCCATCTGCCTCAAAGTTCGACGCACTGTGCGTTCAGAGATGCTCTTAGGCCTACCTTGGTTGTAACGGGTGGCGATTTGAGTCACTGTTGCCTTTCTATCAGCTCGAACCAGTCTGCCCATTCTCCTCTGACCTCTGGCATCAACAAGGCATTTCCGCCCACAGAACTGCCGCTCACTGGATTTTTTTTCTTTTTCGGACCATTCTCTGTAAACCCTAGAGATGGTTGTGCGTGAAAATCCTAGTAGATCAGCAGTTTCTGAAATACTCAGACCAGCCCTTCTGGCACCAACAACCATGCCACGTTCAAAGGCACTCAAATCACCTTTCTTCCCCATACTGATGCTCGGTTTGAACTGCAGGAGATTGTCTTGACCATGTCTACATGCCTAAATGCACTGAGTTGCCGCCATGTGATTGGCTGATTAGAAATTAAGTGTTAACAAGAAGTTGGACAGGTGTACCTAATAAAGTGGCCAGTGAGTGTATATATATATATATATATATATATATATATATATATATATATATATATTTTTTATATTAGTATATTTGATCATTTCTGAATTCTTTTTAAAAGCAATATTTCTTTCAATTACTCACTAAGTTTCCCAAACAGCTCAACTCCCAGAGCTGCATAGATGAAGAACAGAAGCATGAACAGCAGACCCAGGTTTCCCACCTGAAATAAAATAAAAACTAATGACACACAATAATACAGTGCACTTAATAATAAAACAATATAAGAATGGAAAAATCAGTATTAATATTATTATATACTGTATACAGTAGCTTTGTAAACATATCTGCAATTAAAGGGAATCTGTCAGCAGGATTTCATCCCCAAACAATTTATATACGCATGTAACTCTTTCAAAGACAAGCCCAGCAATACCTTTACATGGGTCCAGCAATCCATTACTCTATTACTGAGAAATCAATGTTTTAATTTATATGCAAATGAGCTTAAAGAACTGTGGTAGATCTAAAGCCTCTGTCACTCCAGCTCTATTTCCCTTGTAGCCGTCGCCTCCTTCCACTTGACTGACAGCCTCTGAGCTATCTGACATTTTTTAAAGGAGTCATCAATCAAGCAGGGAGGAGGAGGCATCGAGCGGGGCATAAAGCTGGAGTGGCTGAGGCTTCCAATCTACAGCCTCATTTTCACATCAATTCAAACTCTGATTGCTCAGCAACAGCGGAAGGGACTGGCCATGTAAAGATGTTGCTGGACTTGTCTTTAAAGGACAATTTTAAAAGACAATTTATACATCTATAGATAAATTGTTTGGGGGGTGAAATTCTGCTGACATATTCCCTTTAAAGGCAAAGGCATTTTAAGCAAAGCCCAGTTTTGGATTACTCTTGACGCACTACCGCTAACCATGATGAAAAGTTAGGAATTAATATACAGCTTGTACCTTACTGGACTCATTTTATTATTCTGCAACATTCAAAACTCTGTATCTTGAAGGAAAGGTGATGGATCCGATTTACTGTGTTAGGCTGGTTTCACATTTGCGGATAGAGGTGCTGCGGAGGGCTGCGTACGTCTTCCGTAAAGCTCCGCCTACCGCTGCACCCCTCCGGTCAGCTCCACCTAAGTCAGCATGCGTACCCTATCTTTACCATTAGGTACGCAGGCCATGCCGATGTATGTGGATGCCTCACCATGCATCGTTTTGACCTGTGCCGAACGCAACGAGTTGCAATTTGGTGCGGTCGCCGTACCGTCAAAACGACGCATGCGGAGGCATCTGCATACATCGGCATGGCCTGCGTACCGAATGGTAAAGATATGATATGCAGGCTGCATGCCGATGTAGGCAGAGCTGACCGGAGGACGTACACAGCCCTCTGCAGCACCTCCATCCGCAAATGTGAAACCAGCCTTACAAAGGTTTTGACCCTCGGACAATTTTGAATGTTCCTGATAGATTTTTTCATGCTGATTTCAGAAATGACATCAGATTTTTCCTGTAGAGAAAAAGAAAATGACGAACGGCTTCACAGGAGTGCCAAGCTGGTGATAGGGGTGGTTAAAATGGAAGATGTGCTGCAGCTCCAGCCGGATGCCTCGCAAGAGGATCAAACAAGAAGGGACAAAAAAAACGGTCATAGGAGCGCATGCGAGACAGTGAGTTGATATAAAATCTTCATTAGTTTTCAACGGAATACCTCCGTCTTCCTCAGGTGGCAGTTAACAACTGCCACCTGAGGAAGATGGAGCTATTCTGTTGAAACGCGTTGTGGAAACTAATAAATGAAGATTTTATATCAACTCACCGTCTCGCATGCGCTCCTATGATCATTTTTTGTCCCATCAGATTTTTCCTATCACGTAAGGTTTTTGAGAAATGATACGAAACATTATAATATTCTGTTATAATTCTAAAAACACAGATTATAAACTAAAGTCGTCTGCAAAACACTTTTGAACAATCGCTTTTGCTACTGACATCGATGTACATGTACAGTATGTAGTGTCTCGGACGTCATAATGTAGACTGTTAACTGTTGTTTCTTAAAAACCTTACGTGATACAGACTTTTAGAGCACATATTCGTGTTCAGCATATCAAAATCTATAAGATACAATTCAATTTTCTCAGGGGACAAGAACTGCCCTGAAATTTGTTGCGCAGTATTATATGTCATCAGGATAAAGCTTAAGCAATATTTGATCATGGACTGGAGCTGGTACAAATCACCAAAAAGGGCAATATTAAAGGGAAAGCTCCTAAACTGCACCACACCTGTACAAAGGTTGAGTTCGATATTATAGCTCAACTCTATTAGAGTGGATGAATCTGAGTTGCAATATCACATATACCCTGTAGCAGGTGGGGCACTGTTTTACAAAGAAAGCAGCAATGGTTTTTTGTCTTGGACAACCCCTTTAACCCCTTCACCTCAAAGTCTGTTTTCACCTTCCCGACGAGGCAAATATTTACAATTCTGACAAGTGTTAATTTCACTCTGGAACATTTTCATGGATTCCACTGATTCTGAGATTGTTTTCTCGTGACATATTATACTTTATGATAGCGGTAAAATTTCTTTGATATGACTGGCGTTTATTTGTGAATTTTTTTTTAAAATTTTTTAACCCCTTTACCCCCAAGGGAGGTTTGCACGTTAATGACTGGGCCAATTTTTACAATTCTGACCACTGTCCCTTTATGAGGTTATAACTCTGGAACGCTTCAACGGATCCCAGTGATTCTGACACTGTTTTCTCGTGACATATTGTAATTCATGATAGTGGTAAAATTTCTTTGATATAACTTGCGTTTATTTGTGAAAAAAATGGAAATTTGGCGAAAATTTGGAAAATTTCACAATTTTCCAACTTTGAATTTTTGTGCTCTTAAACCAGAGAGTTATGTGACACAAAATAGTTAATAAATAACATTGCCCACATGTCTACTTTACATCAGCACAATTTTGGAAACACAATTTTTTTTGTTATGGAGTTATAAGGGTTGAAAGTTGACCAGCAATTTCTCATTTTTACAACAAAATTTACAAAACCATTTTTTTTAAGGACCACCTCACATTTGAAGTCACTTTGAGGGGTCTATATGGCAGAAAATACCCAAAAGTGACACCATTCTGAACACTGCACTCCTCAAGGTACTCAAAACCACATTCAAGAAGTTTATTAACCCTTCAGGTGTTTCACACGAGGTGAAGCAACATGGTAGGAAAAAATGAACATTTAACTTTTTAGTCACAAAAATGATTTTTCAGCAATAATTTTTTTTATTTTCCCAAGGGTAAAAGGAGAAAATGGACCTCAAAATTTGTTGTCCAATTTGTCCTGAGTACGCTGATACCCCACATGTGAGGGGGAACCACTTTTTGGGTGCACAGCTGGGCTCAGAAGGAAAGGAGCGCCGTTTGACATTTTCAGTCTAAAATTGGCTGGAATTTAGATCGGACGCCATATCGAGTTTGGCGAGCCCCTGATGTGCGTAAACAGTGGAAATCCCCCACAAGTGACCCCATTTTGGAAACTAGACCCCCTAAGAAACTTATGTAGGTGTGTGTTGAGCACTTTGAACCCCCAAGTGCTTCACAGAAGTTTATAACGCCCGGGCGTGAAAATAAAAAATCCTATTTTTTCCGCAAACATGATCGTTTAGTCCCCAATATTTTATTTTACCAAGGGTAACAGGAGAAATTGGACCCCAACATTTGTTGTTCAATTGGTCCTGAGTATCCTGGTACCCCGTATGTTGGATAAAACTACTGTTTGGGTACACTTCAGGGCTCGGAAGAGAAGTAGTGACGTTGGAATGCAGACTTTGATGGAATGGTCTGCGGGCATCATGTTCCATTTGGTGAGCCCCTGATGTGCCTAAAAAGTAGAAACCCCCCACAAGTGACCCCATTTTGGAAACTTGACCCCCTAAGGAACTTATCTAGGTGTGTGGTGAGAATTTTGAACCCCCAAGTGCTTCACTAAAGTTTATGACGCCCGGCGTGAAAATAAAAAATTCTATTTTATTCCCACAAAAATTCTCTTTCAGTCCCCAATTTTTTATTTTCCCAAGGGTAACAGGAGAAATTGGACCCCAAAATTTGTTGTCCAGTTTGTCCTGAGTACGCTGGTACCCCATATGTGGGAGAAAACTACTGTTTGGGCACACTTCAGGGCTCGGAAGGGAAGTAGTGACGTTTTGGAATGCAGACTTTGATGAAATGGTCTGTGGGCATCATGTTCCATTTGGCGAGCCCCTGATGTGCCTAAACTGTAGAAACTCCCCACAAGTGACCCCATTTTGGAAACTTGACCCCCTAAGGAACTTATCTAGGTGTGTGGTGAGAATTTTGAACCCCCAAGTGCTTCACTAAAGTTTATGACGCCCGGCGTGAAAATAAAAAATTATATTTTTTTCCCACAAAAATGATCTTTCAGTCCCCAATTTTTTATTTTCCCAAGGGTAACAAGAGAAATTGGACCCCAAAAGTTGCTGTCTAATTTGTTGAGTATGCTGGTACCCCATATGTGGGAAAAAACTGTTTGGGCACTTCAGGACTCAGAAGGGAAGCAGTGACGATTTGGAATGCAGACTTTGATGGACTGGTCTGAGGGCGTCATGTTCTGTTTGCAGAGCCCCTGATGTGCCTAAAGAGTAAAAAAAAACCCACAGGTGACATCATTTTGGAACCTAGACCCCCAAGGAACTTACTAAGATGTGCCCCCTCTTTGGAACTAATCTACTGGTTCCTGTAAAGTAAATTAGTAGTGCATGGAGGTGTGGTACAATTTGAAGCAATCCTTCATAGACAGGCCAGGTTTGTCGGGGCAGGTGTCGCATTGATAGATGGTGTCCTTGCGTACTCCTCTTTTGTAGCACACTCGGCAACTTTTTTGTGGCTTACCTTTTCTATCAGTTGGCGGGACCACCCCCGGAAAATGCTGACCTGGTACAATACAAGCACCCTCAGTTCCGGAAGTACTGGGGCCCGCTCCTTCCCTCGTGCCAAACATCAGGGCCTTAACCACTACCTCCTGGAACTGAAGGTACGACATATCGGTGTGGCGTGCACATTGTGACAGCAGGAAAGCGTTGAGCATTGCCATTTGTACGATGTACACAGACAGCTTTTTATATCACACCTTGGCCTTTCTCAAAGCACTGTACGGTTGGAGGAGTTGATCAGAGAGATCAACGCTCCCCATGTTTTTGTTGTACCCCAGTACACAGTCCGGTTTGCAGACCTGTGTAGAGGTACCCTGTACAGTGCTGAGGGCACTGCCATCACTGTGTATGGTGGTCAAGAGAAGGACATCCCTCTTGTCCTTGTACATGACCACCAGCAGGTGGTCGCTACATTGGGCTTTGCTCTCACCTTTTCTGAGCATCTGCCCAAGTAGCGTCTTCGGGAGGCCTCTCTGATTTTTGCGGACAGTAGCGCAGGCTGCGGTACCTCGCACAGAGAGGGATTTGTAGAGTGGGATGCTGGAATAAAAGTTATCGGTGTAGAGGTGATAACCTTTATCCAGCAGTGGGTGCACCAAATCCCACACAATTTTCCCACTCACTCCCAGGATGGAAGCACACTCAGGCGGTTCAATCCTGCTGTCCTTCCCTTCGTACACTCTAAAGCTGTAGGTGTACCCTGAGGTACTCTCACACAGCTTGTAGAGTTTGATTCCGTACCTGGCCCTCTTGTTGGGCAGGTATTGACGGAATCTGAGCCGCCCCTTAAAATGAACCAAGGACTCATCCACGCAGATGTCCCTTTGGGGCACGTACACTTCAGCAAACTTTTTGCTGAAGTGTTCGATGACCGGCCGAACTTTGAACAGACGGTCAAAATAGGTGTCATCTCGTGCAGGACACCGTGCATTATCGTTGTAATGCAGGAACTTATGGATGGCCTCAAAACGCGTCCGAACCATAACCATTTGGAACACTGGAGTGTTATATAAAATATCAACGCTCCAATATTGCTGAATTTCTGGCTTCTTCACGATCCCCATGTGTAGGACCAGGCCCCAAAACTGCATCATTTCAACTGCGTCTACAGGAGACCAGTTAGAAAATGATGAACCTTGGTATTGCTCCAAAAATTGCCGAGCATACTAAATTAGTTTGCTCCACCATGAGGTTTACAAAATCCTCGGAGAAAAATACTTTAAAAAAGTCTATTTCTGTGAGGCCGGTGGTGTCAAACTTGATTCCTGATTCTGCCACAAAATCAGGAATCAGTGGCTCGTAATTTTCGGGGGGCGAGGTCCATATGGGGTCCGAAGAGGGGCGCGCTGGTTTATCTTCAGGAGTGGGTACTGCCTCATCTTCTGGCCTGGGGCGTCTGTGTGGCGGTTCTGCAGGACCCAAGGAGGAAGATGAGGAGGAGGAGGAAGAGGAGGAGGAAGAGGATGAAGAATCTGAAGAGTAAAGGAATGTGGGATCCTCTCCCTCGCTATCAGTGTCGGAGGCAAGGAAAGAATATGCCTCCTCCGCTGAATAGTGCTGCTGGGACGAACGGGGCATTTTTTTTGTGAGTATGGTGCTTGGGTATAATTTATTGGTAACTATGTGTACATGTGGGAGGGGGGATAGTGTTTGGTGCAAACTATTCTGAAAAGAAAAAGCTAAAGGAAAAAAAAGCAAATTGGGAGAAAAAAATACATGTGAAAGGAAGTCTAAAACAGCAGGCCCTAGCTCTGATAAGTGAACTGCGTCACTTATCCAAGTTCGGTGGCTGCTGGGTGTGTGAACGGGGATGTGAAAAAAAACGGCAGGCACGAGAGATCTGATAAGTGAAGCGCATCACTTATCAAAGTTCGGCTGCGGTGGTTGGGTGCGCGCAAAGGGATGTGGAAAAAAAAAGAAAAGAAAGGCACGGATTCAGACGCAGTGGCTGGGTGCGCGCAAGGGGATGTGAAAAAAAAAAAAAAGAAACGAAAGGCACGGGTTTAGACGCAGCGGCTGGGTGCGCGCAAGGGGAAGTGAAAAAAAAAAAAAGAAACGAAAGGCACGGGTTCAGACGTAGTGGCTGGGTGCGCGCAAGGGGATGTGAAAAAAAAAAAGAAACGAAAGGCACGGGTTTAGACGCAGCGGCAGGGTGCGCGCAAGGGAATGTGAAAAACAAAACGAAAGGCACGGGTTTAGACGCAGCGGCTGGGGGCACGCAAGGGGATGCGGGAAAAAAAAAAAAAGAAAAGAAAGGCACGGGTTCAGACGCAGCGGCTGGGTGCGCGCAAGGGGATGCGGGGTGTTATGACCCCAATGGCAGAGGGTCTCAAAAATAATTACTAAGTCTGCAAACACAAAAACCAGCTCATAGGGCAGTGGTAACTGGGCTGACCATATATCTAATCCTAGCACCACAAATACCAGCAGCCGGGGAACGTGCCTACGTTGATTCTAGACGTCTCGCGCCAGCCGGAGAACTAACTAACCCTAGAAGGGAAAAGAAAGACCTTTCTTGCCTCCAGAGAGAAGACCCCAAAAGTTGGATACAAGCCCCCAACAAATAATAACGGTGAGGTAAGAGGAAAAGACAAACGTAAGAATGAGCTAGGTATTTAGCAAAGAGAGGCCCACTAGCTAATAGCAGAATATAGTAAGATAACTTATATGGTCAGCAAAAACCCTATCAAAAATATCCACGCTGGAAATTCAAGAACCCCCGAACCGTCTAACGGCCCGGGGGGAGAACACCAGCCCCCTAGAGCTTCCAGCAAGGTCAGGAATCACATTTAGTACAAGCTGGACAAAAAATGAGAGAAAGCAAATAACCCAAAAAACAAAGAAGCAGGACTTAGCTTAATTTTGCACGAACCAGGACCAGCAGATAGGAGCAAACAGAAAGGATCTGATTACAACGATGCCAGGCACTGGACTAAGGATCCAGGAGGTTTATATAGCAACACCCCTGGACTAACGACCCAGGTGGGTGCAAACTGAGGGAAGAAAATCCCAGAGTCATATCACTAGTAACCACAAGAGGGAGCCAAAAAGTCTAATTCACAACAGCGGGGAAAAGAAAAGAAAAAAAAGGCATGGGTTTAGATGCAGCGACTGGGTGCACGCAAGGGGATGTGAAAAAAAACAAAAAACGAAAGGCACGGGTTCAGACGCAGCAGCTGGGTGCGAGCAAGGGGATGTGAAAAAAAAAAAAAGAAAAGAAAGACACAGGTTCAGACGCAGCGGCTGGGTGCGCGCAAGGGGATGTGAAAAGAAAAAAAAGAAACGAAAGGCACGGGTTTAGACGCAGCGGATGGGTGTGCACAAGGGGATGCGGGGAATAAAAAAAGAAAAGAAAGGCACGGGTTCAGACGCAGCGGCTGGGTGCGCGCAAGGGGATGCGGGGGAAAAAAAAGAAAAGAAAGGCATGGGTTTAGACGCAGTGGCTGGGTGCGCGCAAAGGGGATGTGGGAAAGAAAAGCGAGCACGAGTGTTGATGGGTGAACTGCGTCAGCAATCAACACTCGGCGGCTGCTAAATTTGGGCACGGACGGACGCGGCGCAAAGTGGGGGGAGGGGGAAGGGGAAGGGGTGGTAAGGGGGGGTGAAGTAAGATCGGGCCGGGATCGGGGATGAACACTTACATTTGTAGTATCTCTTCTTTCTTCTGGCTTCTTTCTTCTTTCTTCAGCTAGAATTATGGTGTCACAGGCTACTGTGGCACCACAAGTCTCAGCACAGGAGGGGATCTGTCAGCTTGACCGCTCTGCAGGAATCCTCACCAAGTGTGAGGATTCCTGCAGAGCAGTCAGACAGGTCAGGGGCAGGTGAGACAGGTCACAGAGCGGTCACACCGCTGCTGTGACCTGTCATTGGTGGGATCGAATGATCACATCGATCCCACCAATCAGAGGAGGCCCTGGTGATGCCTGTGTTGCTAGGCACCAGCCTATGATCGGAGCTCACAGCTCTGATCATAGGCAGGTCATCGGCAGGTCACCAGCAGGTGACCGGCAGGTCACCGGCAGGGCAAAGCAAGGTCACACCGCTGCTGTGCCCTGTGATTGGCGCGATCGACGATCACATCGATCGCGCCAATCAGAGCTGCAGGATCCGGAGCAGGCAGAGCAGAGGAAGCAGGGCACAGGAGGCTCCGGAGCAGGTACTTACAGGCAGGGCACAGCACGGTAACACCGCCGCTGTGCCCTGCGATTGGCGCGATCGACGATCACATCGATCGCACCAATCAGCTGCAGGATCCAGAGGAGGCAGGGCACAGGAGGCAGGGCACAGAAGGCTGCGGAGCAGGTACTTACAGGCAGGGCACAGCGTGGTAACACCGCCGCTGTGCCCTGCGATTGGCGCAATTGATGTGATCGTCGATCGCGCCAATCCGGGGGGTTTTGGCCGATGCCTGGCATTGCCAGGCACCGGCACCAGGATCGAGTACATCGGTACTCGATCCTAGCCTAGCGATCGGGAGGCCGGGGGGGCGGCGCCATACCCCAAGAAGCCGAGGCCATCTTCCGTAAGGTAAGATGGCATCGGAATTTTAATGCGATCACCGCGACTTAAGTCGCGGTGTCGCATTAAAGGGCATGACGTACTATCCCGTCGGTGGTCATACGGGCCCACCCCACCTCGACGGGATAGTACGTCCAATGTCAGAAAGGGGTTAAAATTTGTAATTTTTATGCCCTTAAATCCAAGAGTCATTTTGCACAAAATAGTTACTAAATAACATTTCCCACATGTCTACTTTTCATCAGCCCAATTTTGGAAACATAATTTTTTTGTTAGGAAGTTATAAGAGTTAAAAGTTGACCAGTGATTTCTTATTTTTATAACAAAATTTGCAAAACCCTTTTTTTTAGGGACCACATTACATTTGAAGGGACTTTGAGGGGCCTATATGACAGAAAATGCCCCAAAATGACACCATTATAAAAGCTGGACCCCTGGAGGTACTGAAAACCATATTCAAGAAGTTTATTAACCCTTCAGGTGCTTCACAGAAGTTTATATCGTTAAGTCGTGAAAATAAAAAAAATCACGTTTCCCACAAAAATCTTTTTAGCTACAAATATTGTATTTTAACAAAGGCAGAAGGAGAAATGGACCCTAAAGGTTGTTGCAGAATTTCTCCTGAGTACACTGATACCCCATATGTGGTCGAAAACTACTTTTGAGGCACAGTGCAAAGCTCAGAAGGGAAGTAGCACCATATTACAGTGCAGATTTTGCTTTGAGGGTGCCATGTTACATTAGCAGAGCCCCTGTGGTGCCAGAACAGCAGAAGCCCCCATAAGTGACCCCATTTTACCAATTAAACCACTCAATGAATTCATCTAGGGGTGCAGTGATTATATTGACACCACAGGTGGGTCACAGAATTTTATACCATTGGGCAGTAAAGAAAAAATAATTTACAGTTTTACCACCAAGATTGTGTGCTAGCCCCAAGTTTCACATTTTCACACCGGGAAATGGATAAAAACGGCACCAAAATTTGTCCCACAATTTCTGCTTTCCATATTTTGGCCCACAGAGTCATGTGAGGTCTTGTTTTTTGCGGGATGAGTTAACGTTTTTATTGGTAACATTTTCGAGCACATTACTTTTTTGATCACTTTCTATTCTGATTTTTGGGAGACAGAGTGAACAAAAAGCAGCAATTCAGTAATTGGTTTTGGGGTTTTTTGTATACCGTTCCATGTGTGTATAAATTGGAAGATGGAACTGTATGGTGGCTTGTATTTTGCGGGACAAGATGCTGTTTTCCGCTGTACCATTTTTTTTACATCTGTCTTTTTGATCGAGTTTTATTGCACTTTTTGTTCGTCTGTATGATGATAAAGGATTGTTTTTGCCTCTTCTTTTCTTTTACTGTATTCACTGAAGGGGTTAAGTAGTGGGACAGTTTTATAGGTCGGGTCGTTATAAATGTGGCGATACCAAATATGTGTACTTTTATTTTTTTTTTATTTACATAAATAAATGTATTTATTTATTTAAAAAATATTTTTTTTTCTTCTTTAGTTAAGGATTTAAAAAAATATATTTTTACACTTTCTAATTTTTTAAAAACTTTTTTACATTATCCCAGGACGAGAAATCACTGTATTACATCAGATCACTGATCTGCGGTGCAGAGTATCACGTGAGGATCTGACAGGCAGGGAAGGAAGCATGCCAGTGCCTGCTCCCAGCAGGCGCTCACAGGCCACCTTCCCTGCAGGACCCGGAAGGACCCCACGGCCATCTTGGGGCCGGGAGTCTCCATGAAGACCATCAGAACAACGTGATTGCATTGTGTTGTCCTGATGGAAGCGCACAGGGAGCTTATTCCCTGTGCGATGATCCTCTATGCTGCTGTCACTTTTGACAGCGGCATAGGAGGGGTCAAATGCCCGCAATTGGTGATAACATCGATCATGGGCATTGCTGTGGGGTGTCAGCTCTCACAAAGAGCTGACACCAGCATGCGATCGTCTCTGCGCTCAGTGTGAGGTCGCTCGATTGTGCCGCCATATGTATACTGCTCTTTGCGGGAATGCAGCTCCCACAGACCAGTATACTGAATGTACAGTGCATGTCGGGAAGGGGTTAATATTGTATAGTGAAAACACTTAATTATCATCAGTGAGTGCTGACTACAGATTGTTAGATTGCATTGTTGGCAGGAACTTTAACATGGCCGCGAAATGATAAATCTGTCATAGTTTGTGTGGTCTATGAAAATAATCAGACTCATCACATGCTTCAATATTGTGGAACATCTTGATAACACAATCAGACAAGGCAAATCATCATCATCTGCCACAGACTCTGATGCTGCAGGGAACAGAGACAACAGCCATGCAGCTTCCGTCCCGATTAGTGACTTTAAGAGAATATATGGTAAACAGGACTGGAAGGGAAAGAGCGAGGATAGGTCTATAAATTGGAAAAATACATCAGTGTGTGTACTGAAGGTCCCAGGAGATTTATCAGACGCATGAACAAGAATATGAAGTAAGAATCAGCTGGCCTGGTGTCGGAGTGGTGATCTGATTTGAAATCAATATCGTTGTTGTCTTTTTCTGGTTCTCCTCTTAATGATCACCTGCCTAAGATTCCTAGGAATAAGGCTCGCTCGAGGCCAACGCATCCATCAGGAGACTGACATAAATCTCATTACACTTTCTGTCATCCACAACTCTTTAAAATGAAATGCATCTGGAGTTTTCATTGTCAATTACGCTGGCGTGGGGAGAACAGTTCCCTTAGGGGTAAGAGTATGGTTGATTGGAAGCAATCAATAGCAGATGAAGAGGAATATTGATCTAACAGGTGGCAGCTCTGTTATGATGACATAGCTGAAGAAGGGAAAAGGGAAGCCATAGAAGAACACATGAAAAGGGACTAACGGAGAATTCCATTCACTACAGTTAGATCTATCATCGATGTAGACTATCGGGGATTGACTAAAGTACAGCCCAAACAATTGAAGGGCCTGAAAGGAGTTGAACCACAATCAATGTACGTTTTAATTAATAGATCTTAAATTAATAATAAGTTCTACAATTGGTTGTGTTAAAAATATGATCCTGTGCTGAGATAATCTTACAATTTTCCCCTTGCTAAGTACTGTGTGTTGGCTGTGTCTGTCCATGCAGAGATGCTCCAGTTCATGGTTGGCACATACCACAACTCCTGGCCGGGGGAGATAGCATAAGGTACTTAATGACGTGTGAGTATATAGTTGAAACAGCAGGAGCACACAGCTGCTGCTTTCTAAGGTAACAAATTTCCCTGCCTGTTTTATCACAGGAGTGAGAGTTTATTTCTTGATTTCTGAGCTCGTAAATCAGGTTAGTAAAATAGGAATTGATGTTATATATCACTGACTTGATTTATGATGAGCTGACAGGCCTGGTTATGTGGCAGAAACACTCATTCTTATAATTAAACAAGGTAATATGTGACCACAGGCGGGGAAATGTGTTACCTCAAAAAGCAGCAGCTGGGAGCCCCTGCTGTTTTGTCTGTACCCTTACATTATTGTTGCCCCCATCCCCCAGCCAGAAGCTGTCGTGTACGTTAGTCTCAGGCAATAAACAGTACATAGCAGGGTCAAATATATCATCTCAGCACAGGAACATCTTTTTGACATATCCAATTGTGAAACTTATTAATTAACTTAATTAATTACAATGTACTTTTTTTTTTTTTTTTTGGGGGGGGCAACCTCTTTAAAGGCCACTCTGCCATGTAAGAAAATACTACTGCCTATTATATTTGTAGTGTGACATTGTGCTGTTTATTATCCCTGTACTGTTCACATTTACTTCTTTCTTAAAGGGTTGTACCTACTCCTTTTATATTGATCACTTATCCTATGAATAGGTCATCAATATTAGATTGATGTGGTTCCGACACCCCGTATCCCTACTAATCAGCCATTCTTCCAAGAATGCATTGTGCCTATTGTTGTCTATTGGTTTACCTGCCCTGAACTAAAAGCCCAATTCTCTCATCTCTTATGCCTTTATGCAGTTTGACTGACAGGAGAGCAGGAGCAGAGAGACAAAGACCTGCCGCCACTTTCTGTCATCTGTCTCTGCTAGAGATGGATTACACATTTGTAAAAAAAAACCTCTAATAAAACATGATGCGCAGCAGTAGTAGCCATCCATAGCAGCATGTAAAACGTAAACTGTCGGACCCGCAGACTGCATCAATCGTTTCAGTATGTTTTACATACCAGCACAAATAAACGCTATTACCCGCCGGAAAAGTCAAAATACATAATCCATAGTGAGAAATCGATTGTGACGCACATTGGAGAATTCCCTTATCGTCTGTTCACACATTGGGAGACATAATTCGGGTTCCTCCAGGGATACTTTATTGCTTTATTATGACCATTAACACTATTCTCAGCTGTTTATTTATGCTTTTATGCCCGAAGTGCCAATGTAATACTGTATGTTATTAAGACAATTCTGTGGCTCAGATTTATCAAGCTAAACATGTCAAAATTCTGGTGTTATTTGACCCAAAAGTCTTTCATAACTTGTGAACTATTTAGACACTTTCTGCGCCTTACCCAACAAGGGGGTGTGGCATTGCTGAAAGAGGCGTGGTTTGGCATGACGGAGCGTAACCTGATTCATAGTAAGTCAACTAGAGATGAGTTAATCTGCCAAAATTAATTTTGGGCAACTTTGCTCGATTCAGCCTGCAGATTTGATTTGGAATAGAAATTAAATAGAATATTCCACAGAAAGATATTTATTATGGTCTGAGGTCTCTCCAGAATTCAAAGCATAATACATATAGGGGAAAAAAGGGGTTAATAAACAATAACATTATATACTCACTTGTCCTAGGACCACCTCTCACTTGTCCTCACACCTCTTTAGTTCCCAGATCTCTGCACATCAGTTTTTTGACCTGTCGGCCTTCCCTTTCTCAGCTGAGGCCAGAGATTGCCTCAACAAGTTCAAGTGGGGGCGCAACATGGCATTGACATTAATGATATGGATCACCCCAAGCAGTCATGTGGAAGGGCCAAGCATGTCACTAACATTCGTCACCACCCATGTGACCATAGGAGGCCAAACACAAGCCTAAGTACTGGAATGTAGCACCATAAGATTTGAAAATTGGATTGGGGCAAGAAAGGGAGCAAAGGTATAAGGATAAGTGAGGGAGGTGGTCCTAGGACAGGTGAGTATATTTAAACTAGATGGTGGCCCAATTCTAATGCATCGGGTATTCTAGAATATGTATGTATGTATGTATGTATGTATATAGCAGCCACATAGTATATAGCACAGGCCACGTAGTATATAGGAGCCATGTAATATATAGCAGCCACGCAGTATATAACACAGCCACGTAGTATATAACACAGCCCACATAATGTATAGCACAGGCCATGCAGTATATAACACAGCCCACGCAGTATATAACGCAGCCCACGCAGTATATAACACAGCCCACGCAGTATATAACACAGCCCACATAATATATAGCACAGCCCACATAGTATATAACTCAGCCCACGCAGTATATAACACAGCCCACGCAGTATATAACACAGCCCACGCAGTATATAACACAGCCCACCCAGTATATAACACAGCCCATGCAATATATAGCACAGCCCACGTAATATATAGCAGCCACGCAGTATATAACACAGCCACGCAGTATATAACACAGGGAACGCAGTATATAACACAGCCCATGCAGTATATAACACAGCCCATGCAGTATAAAGCACAACCCACGAAATATATAACACAGCCCACGTAATATATAGCAGCCACGCAGTATATAAAACAGTCACACAGTATATAACACAGGGCACGCAGTATATACCACAGCCCACGCAGTATATAACACAGGCCACGCAGTATATAACAGTGGCCACGCAGTATATAACTGTGGCCACGCAGTATATAACAGTGGCCACACAGTATATAACACAGCCCACACAGTATATAATACTGCCCACATAGTATATCACACTGCCCACATAGTATATAAACTAAATAGCAAAGCTACTAGAGACTCAATGTCTACAAAAATTCAATTTTCAACAGCAGAAAAAAAGGCAGCAACACTTACCTGCCCAGATCTAGGAACAAATGCACTGCAGGGTGCAGCCAGCCCATAAAGCAAGAGGTGACTGCCCAGTATACAAGTGCACAATAAAGGCCCACATAGGGCGTTGTTCACACAATAGTACTGCATAGTGTCTGGTTCACAGCCTATTAGTCACGCCCATAGTTTTCGATTAGGCGGGCTGGCCAGCACACTCTCAATGCATCCCAGTGCGAACACCCCTCATGCGAGACCAAACGTGTTTGGCCTTGGCTGCACCCCGAAAAATAGAAAAATATAGTGCAAAAAATATACAAGAATAGTGAGGTATTGGTTGATATTTTCGCCAAAATACGCAAGCTCGTAACCCACGCCAAGGGTCCCCACGCTTACGAGTCCTACACTAAACTAAATAGCAAAGCCACTAGAGACTCAAGGTCTACAAAAATTCAATTTTCAACAGCAGAAAAAAAGGCAGCAACACTTACCTGCCCAGATCTTGGAACAAATGCACTGCAGGGTGCAGCCAGCCCATAAAGCAAGATGTTAGCAACACAGGTGCAAAATACCCGGTCAGCAGCCACTCTCCACATACCCACTCCTGGAGGGGGTGGCTGCCCAGTACACAAGTGCACAATAAAAGCCCACATAGGGCGTTGTTCACACAATGGTACTGCATAGTGTCTGGTTCACAGCACATGTGTTGCTAACATCTTGCATTATGGGCTGGCTGCACCCTGCAGTGCATTTGTTCCAAGATCTGGCCACATAGTATATAGCAGCCATGTAGTATATAACACAGCCCACTTAATATATAGCACAGCCCGCGCAGTAGATAACACAGCCCACGCAGTAAATAACACAGCCCACGTAGTATATAGCATCCACGCAGTATATAACACAGCCCACGTAGTATATAGTATCCACACAGTATATAACACAGCCCAAGTAGTATATAGCATGCACGCAGTATATAACACAGCCCACGTAGTATATAGCAGTGTGGGCACCATATCCCTGTTAAAAAAATAATTAAAATTAAAAAAAAGTTATATACTCACCCTCCGGCGTCCAGCGAAGCTGTCCCGATGCGAGACCGCTAAGTCTTCTGGGTAATTTTGCAATCATCTCCGGGAACGGAAGCTGGCGGCAGCCGCGTGCACATCAGTGGACAACGGAAGGTGAGAATGGCAGGTTTTTTGCTTTTTTATTATTTTTAACATTAGATTTTTTTTACTATTGATGGTGCATAGGCAGCATCAATAGTAAAAAGTTGTTCACACAGGGTTAAAAGCAGCGTTAACGGAGTGCATTACACCGCAGCATAACGCGGTCCGTTAACGCTGCCATTAACCCTGTGTGAGCGCTGACTGGAGGGGAGTATGGAGCGGGCACCAGGCACTGACTGGATGGAAGTTGGGAGGGACTAATTCTCGGCCGGGCTGTGCCCGTCACTGATTGGTCATGGCCTGGCGGCCGTGACCAATCGGCGACGTGGGATTTCTGTGACAGACAGACAGACAAACAGACGGAAGTGCCCCTTAGACAATTATATATATAGATATCATTTTTTTTTACCCCTGAACAGTGCTTAAAAGAAGATATTTTTTTAATCAAATTACAAAAATTTCGTGGGATTTACATGAATGGGAAGATTTCAGGAAACTCATAACAAATGTATTACGAATTAATCCGCTCATCACTAAAGTCAACTAATAGTGTACACTAGACAGTCGCGGACAGAGATTAAATGGGTGTTGGGAGTATGATAATTCAGCCACCAGCCATCTCGGCCGCCTCTCCCATATCCAGGAGTGCTTGTTCGGTTAAGCGCTCCTATGTTCTCTATTAGAAAGCCGTCGTGAAACATATCTGGTTGTGGCTTTCCTCCATGCTCAAAATTGGACTTGCCGGATTGATATTTATCTTGATAATAAATCGTCCGGGGCTCCCATACACATTAGTCTGTCAGCTGAACCTGCCGATATCACTTTTTTCGCCAACAATAGTCTAAAGTTTAGGGTGAGCTTAAAGGTGTGCAAGATTTATCGAACAGTGTGCACCACTAGAATAAATCTGGCATATTTTAAACTTTTCCAATCGAATTCATTATAGCATCTGTGTCTGTTTTTGTTTAGGCTTTGGTGTTTTTTCACTTTGCGTTGAATTCTGTTTTTAATTTATAGTCTATTTTATATGTGTTCACCTATTTTTTATGTTTGGGCTAAATCTATCAGTGTGGGTAAAATGTACCAGACTGGAGTCCAGGGTGGATAGCATAAAAAGGATTGCCAGGATTTAATACAAGTGAGCGCACCTTTCAGCTGAAGGCAGGATTAGATCTAAATGGGTTTTAAAAGGGTTGTTTAATGACTGACAGCCCTTTTCATATGGAAGTTACATAGATTTTCCTTTTACAGGGATTAACATTTCTTAACATAAAACAGCAAAATCCCCGTAGATGTTAGATATTGTAATTCATGCTTGCTAACTTTTTCGAAGGTATGTCAGGGAGATTCTGAAAAGAGGCGAACAAAGCATCATGCTAAATTTTTTGGCCTTATACCCCACCTGCTTATATTGGAAGCTATGCTCATGTTATGTTTCTGCTATACATTTGTGGCTCCGTCAAAATTCCTGAAAAATGTTATCTAAATGGTAGCCAGAACCCAGGATTTCGCTATAATGAGGCAGATCGCATCACTTTTACTCCGTCTGGTCTCTGTTCTTAAATTGTATTTTTTTAGGCGGGCATCTGACTACGGTCAACTGCACTTTTCTGCCCACCTAAAAGGATCAGCTCTGCCGGAACTGAGACAAGACAAAGCCCAAAGCGAGTTCATCTGCTTCATTGTAGTCAATGCCTTTGATGGAGTTTTAGTCTAAATTCCACTTTTCAATGTGGCAGAAACATAATGTGAACTCAGTCAAAACTAATAAAGATCAGAGATCAGACCCATAAAATAAATACACCCCAAATCTCTTGCTAAATGCAGATAACCAAACTAGACACCTAAAATAAATATGAAGCCACGATTACAGCACCAAAATATAAACCTATGAAGAGATCATACATGTATAAAAATCATGTGACGCTAGTCTCTACTCACAGACAAGCTGTGAGGCTGGATAGTCAAGAGGTCCAAAGTCAAAAGCCAGGAAGGTAAATCATACACAGAGGGGTTAGACAAAGGCATAGTTAGGTAACAATCCGGGGTCAGAATTCCAAGAAAGTAGCTGATCACCACAAAAGGACTAAGCAAATACAAAGTCAAAGACAAATCCAAGGCTCAAGCAACTGTATGGAGGTGTACCAGGTCAACAGCCCCTCTTGTGTGTCTGGGCTGGAACTGTCAGGACTGTCACCATTATTCCAGGGGGAAGAGGTTGCTGACTGCTACAGCTCTGAACACCTGACTGGTGGGGGTGGGTCCGACTTAAATAGGGATGTGAGCAGGAAGACAGGACACTTGGCGGGGAACGAGCTTGTGAGCAGGGAGATGGTTGACTCCCTCTCGATGGACTCACGCCAGCTACGTAGCTATGCCTGTACTCCTGGCTAGCAAGACTGCTGACACATGCTACTCCCAGCCCAGAGACAAATCCTCATCATGTAGTGACCAGGATAGAGTGTATACCTTGGCTCCGCTCACCACTGCAGAGGCACTGCTTAGTCCCATTCTTGCAGTGCCCATTGAGAAACAGACCGTGCCTGTGCTTGCTGGACTGTGCGCTTCTACTGCCGCCTTGTATACTGAACTTTCTGCTTCATCCTCTGTGCCATCGACCTTCATCTCTACTTCACCATGTGCCCAGATCAGGAGACCAATTGCCGAAGGACCCGGAGGATTCATCACTGCAAGGAAACAGTGCATCGCCCTTCTGCGGGAATGGATTGGAGACATTTTGCGCCGCCTGCGGCGCCACCGAGGGATCTTCCAGCCACCTTCCTCCAGTGTACAGAGGCTGATAAGTTAACCCGTTGTTACCTTCTGTATTTGTCTTTCCCCATCCGCAAATACATAACCGTTACCCCCTACAGTACTTATACCATCTCTGTTTTATATAAAGAACCTGTTAACCCTTGCTCTGTCTCCTGTGTGTCACTGCATCCTACGCACCTGCTCGCATCCTACACAACAAAGATCAGAATACAAGACTAGGAGCTCAGAGCACATGTACCTCTTAACCAAGGCTGTAATTGACAGTGATCTAAGGCAGGGAGCTGGCTAAATAGCCAGGCATTTACTCTAAACTGGAGACACATGGATGAAGACCCACCACACCCTAGCCCTGATTGGATGACTAAACTGTCATTCAAAACACTGAAAGCTCAGCACGCCCCAGCATCCGTTTGGACAGTTGAGCAGTCCTACATCATACTGACCGCTCAGCTCACCCCTGTCCTAGATTGGACAGCAGAACTGTCATTTACTGCATACAGACATACTGATAGGAGGAATCATGACATATCATCAACAAATACAGATCCTTTAATAACATGCACATTATCATGGGATTCTGAATAAATTCAGACACCAGATACCCTATAGTAAAAGAAAAAGAAAAATCAGATCAGACACCATAGAGAACTACAGATCCTAGAACAGATATCGCTAACACAGACCCCAGATCACACTCTCTTACTAAAACCCCTAAACCAGACCCACCTTCATACAAGTGCAGCGCCCCAGTGTCCTGGTTGCTGCAGTAATATTATTCCTCCACCAGGGGGAGTGATATTACATCTGGAGGCAATAAAGAAGATTTCCTGTCCAGGTATCACAAACACACCACACACTACACACTCCAGCCACCAGGGGGAGCAAAGGTTCTATCTATTAGGCCACTCCTCACAGTTAGGTAAAACTGGTAGTTGGAGGGAAAGTGAGTCAGAGTGTTCCTGGCTGGAGACTGAGAGAAAGGTCTCCAGGCCGAGCTGTCTGGAGTGATCTCCAGCAGATCCAGACTTCGGTCTGAGGAGGACGAGGGTACACGGAGCTGCGCCTGCACCCCATGCGGCAGCATCCAAAGGAAGAGACATTGAATGGAAGCGTGTTTTAGTGAGTGAGAAATAAAGGCATAGCAACAAGTGGATACCAGAGAGGATAGTAGATGTGAGGAGCTGCATCCTTCTGATGCGCGTTCCGGTAGCCAGGATACCGAGGGAGTAAAGTGCTCTACGCCATTGCTTCAGAGACTGGCAGGACAGTCAATTCCAAGTTGGCTGCCCGACCTTAATACCTAAGAAGACAGGTGGCAAACTGTGGGGGTCGGGGCATCTCTAGGGTCCCTATAAACAAGCCTCAGGCCATCAGTCATACGGGTTTTGTTCTATCCGACCACGGGGAACAGAGAGACAAGAGTAATAACAGTGAGGACTTCATTAGAGCTTAAGCAAGTGAGGACCTACTGTGTTACTGTGCGCATAGGAAGGCTATTGCATTTCACCTGGATAAGGAGACTCTGGATTTGCCTTCAGACCGGCCGGACTCTGCCTACCCTGTGATCCGGTGCCCTGGACTGAGGACACTGAAGCCTTCAGTAAAAGGTAAAGAGACTGCAACCTTGTGTCCTCATTATTCACCGCTCCTTACATCATCACCATCTACACTCTGGGAAGCCCTGGGGATACACTTCACCTGTGGGAAGGTATACCATCTAGCTGCCATAACATCACCCCAGCGGACCCCTAAGCAGCGTCGGTCACCCTGACCGAATACCACAGGTGGCGTCACGAACATTATACAAACTTTACTTTTCATTGGACGTCCCTCAAAGGGCCACGGACGGGGTCGGGCCACCATGACATCCCCAGAACTGAGAAGGACCCGGTACCGAGTACCCCATTGCCCTGTCGTGGGGGCGCTCCAAATCTTGGCATCACGAACAGGATCTACTTAAGCCTGAAAATCGGGTCATGTGCACCTAAGAACTGTGCCAGAACTGTATTTGAACTGTGATTTGCTTAAGGACTGTGTATTGCAAAAGACCGCCAAAATTGCCGCCATTACAGCGCCACGAGGAGCGCAGGAGAAGAAGAAGGGCGTGCCATGGGAGGAAACTACCGAAGCGGCGCCAAAAGTGATGACCGCCCCCTCCGACTACTGCTATGGGATGACGACGTGCCCAGGAGCCAAGAAGGACCCCCCCATGATTTGCAAAGGTGGGAACCAGAGCAAGAAGGAGCTCCGCCCCCAGAAAATGGAGGAGCAGCGTGCGCGTGTGGCCGCAGAGAACCGGTAGTCAAGATGGCAGAGGGAGGTGAGCGGACCCCAGAGCATTGGATGGAGCACGAGGACTCTCCCAGCCAGGGCCTGCAAGAACTGCACCCTTCACCGACGATGAATCCGAACCTCCTGTGGAAAGAAGAAGAAGAACGCACCTGTCAGCTCATGCGCCAGGAGCTGGAAGCTGTGGCCGGGTGGAGGAAGACCTTCATTGGGAGCCTCGCCAGACATCTGTCGGCAGCCTCGTCTGGTCCGGAGCAAGAAAGAAGTTCCAGCGCTCCGAAGCCAGAAAGCAAGGCCCTGCTGGAAAGCGAGATGCTGCAAACAGAGATGACAACGCCGCAGCACCCTGCAACCAGCGTTCCTGACCCCAGAGGAGATGGAGCAGACCGGCACCGGAGGGACCGCATCTGAAGCAGGTATGGAGAACGACCCTGCCCTGATGACCGACACCACTCCAGCGACTGCTCGTGCCACCGCTACTGACTCCGTTCTAGTGACTGATCTTGCAGCAGCCACTACCTTTGCTGCAGCAAATGCCCATACTCAAGATATGACAATCCACGAAAGACAAACCAATAGTGTTTATCCCGCGCCAGGTGTGACCCTGGATTCTACCCTTCCCAGGCCAAGAAGGGTTATGTGCCAGGTAAAGCCCTGGAAACCACCTGAATAAATCTCGAAACCCCGAAGAAGGAATGTAAATAGTTAACTGTTCTTAGTTTTGCTGCTAAAACCCATCTAGGGTTAACTTTTAAAGGGATCCCTTTGTTTACCCAAGATCCCTGTTTTTTCAAGTTTTGCACAAGTTTATTTTAAAAGAACTGCGGAATCATGGACGGTGAATGATTCACAAACTGCTCCTGTAAATAGTAACCTAAAAAAACTATCATGCCTAGGTACAGCTAGCTCATATAGAACATATATATCCAAAGAAGCAAGAAGAGCTATAGCTTTAAAAGTATAAATACTTTATTTAGATCCACAATAAAAACATAAATAAAGATAGGAAGCAAAAAAGTTTTTTCTGTAGAGACACTGTGCACATTATAAACGGACCAGCCTGTGAAGGATATGGTGCTGAAAGGGTCTTGTAATTAAAGTCAGATGCAGCAATAAAGCTTGCAAAGATATAATGAATAAGGTGCAAGTGCGACTTAAGATAAAGATAAAGGGTTAAATAACCTAGATGTAAAGGACCCCCAAAATTAGTACATTTGCTCAATAGCATAAACACATTACCTCCGTGGGCGTGGACCGATTCCCCGACGCGCGTTTCGCGTGTAGCTTTATCGAGGGGTGACCCCTCGATAAAGCTACACGCGAAACGCGCGTCGGGGAATCGGTCCACGCCCACGGAGGTAATGTGTTTATGCTATTGAGCAAATGTACTAATTTTGGGGGTCCTTTACATCTAGGTTATTTAACCCTTTATCTTTATCTTAAGTCGCACTTGCACCTTATTCATTATATCTTTGCAAGCTTTATTGCTGCATCTGACTTTAATTACAAGACCCTTTCAGCACCATATCCTTCACAGGCTGGTCCGTTTATAATGTGCACAGTGTCTCTACAGAAAAAACTTTTTTGCTTCCTATCGTTATTTATGTTTTTATTGTGGATCTAAATAAAGTATTTATACTTTTAAAGCTATAGCTCTTCTTGCTTCTTTGGATGTATATGCTCCTGTAAATAGTTTGCACCTTCTTAAAGGTGCCCTCTACTGGTTTTACAAAGAAGAGCTTTTTGAAGAGACTGTTCCTGATGACAGCGTGAAAGTTCTTGCTGTTTTACAAGTTAATGTTTGACTTGCAAATTGATTGTTAGCACTACCTCAGAAAAGACTTGGTTTCCTCTTAAAGGGAATGTTAGTTGTTGCACTTCGCCTAAAAGTGATAATGTTGCCTTAAATAGATAGATAGTAATAATGTTTTTACATAGTGAAAGTATGTATCCGAGAGTAGAATGTTTAATGACGTACTTTGAATAAAATTGAAGTTAAAGTAATTGCTAGGTTTTATAGAAATAGACTGAAGGAAAAATGCAGTAGGCCCGTGAGGGGTAGACAGATAGTCCTGCATGTGAAGAAAGAGTGAGAATAGCATATTGGTTTGCACTTTGAAGTTTTATAGTGTGCACTTAGAGGGTACTCACACTTAAAGGAAGGATACTGTTTTGTACTTGCACTTAGTAGATAGCATACCCGTATGGGTAATGGTCATTCATAGTTAGTTAATAATTGTTATTTAAAGTCGCACGCGCACAATGTAAATATGTTCTTAAATGTTTGCAACGTTCAAGTCTTCTCACCTCCCATAAAGGGAAGCACTGTTATATTAATTTGTTTTAAAGCATTCCAAAAATCTGTATGTCTTTTTGATAATGTATTGATGTTTTCTTTTCCCAGCCCGGGAGTGCTGGATTTAACGGGGGGGGGGGTTTGGGGGGGGGAGTGCAGTGCCCCAGAGTCCTGGTTGCTGCAGTAATATTATTCCTCCACCAGGGGGAGTGATATTATGTCTGGAGGCAATAAAGGAGATCTCCTGTCCAGGTATCACAAACACACCACACACTACACACTCCAGCCACCAGGGGGAGCAAAAGTTCTATCTATTAGGCCACTCCTCACAGTTAGGTAAAACTGGTAGTTGGAGGGAAAGTGAGTCAGAGAGTTCCTGGCTGGAGACTGAGAGAGAAAGGTCTCCAGGCCGAGCTGTCTGGAGTGATCTCCAGCAGATCCAGACTTCGGTCTGAGGAGGACAAGGGTACACGAAGCAGCACCTGCACCCCATGCAGCAGCATCCAAAGGAAGAGACATTGAAAAGAAGCGTGTTTTAGTGAATGAGAAACAAAGGCATAGCAACAAGTGGATACCATAGAGGATAGTAGACGTGAGGAGCTGCATCCTTCTGGTGCGCGTTCCGGTAGCCAGAATACCGAGGGAGTAAAGTGCTCTACGCCATTGCTTCAGAGACTGGCAGGACAGTAAATTCCAAGTTGGCTGCCCGACCTAAATACCTAAGAAGACAGGTGGCAACTTGTGGGGGTCGGGGCGTCTCTAGGGTCCTATAAACAAGCCTCAGGCCATCAGTCATATGGGTTTTGTTCTATCCGACCACGGGGAACAGAGAGAGAAGAGTAATAACAGTGAGGACTTAATTAGAGCTTAAGCAAGGGAGGACCTACTGTGTTACTGTGCGCATAGGAAGGCTATTGCATTCCACCTGGATAAGGAGACTCTGGATTTGCCTTCAGACCGGCCGGACTCTGCCTACCCTGTGATCCGCTGCCCTGGACTGAGGACACTGAAGCCTTCAGTAAAAGGTAAAGAGACTACAACCTTGTGTCCTCGTTATTCACCGCGCCTTACACCATCACCATCTACACTCTGGGAAGCCCTGGGGATACACTTCACCTGTGGGAAGGTATACCATCTAGCTGCCATAACATCACCCCAGCGGACCCCTAAGCAGTGTCGGTCACCCTGACCGAATACCACAGGTGGCGTCACGAACATCATACAAACTTTCCTTTTCATTGGATGTCCCTCAAATGGCCACGGACCGGGTCGGGCCACCGTGACATCCCCAGAACCGAGAAGGACCCGGTACCGAGTACCCCATTGCCCTTACGTGGGGGCGCACCACAAACCTCACACTAAAGCCCTGGATATACTGAAAGATTTGGTTAACCTTTAATAACTTAAGGGAATTGTCCACTTCTCAGACAACCCATTTTGAATTCCTCTATTTTCTCCCAGAAAAACAACAACACCTATACTCACCGTCGTTGCTGGAACTGTTCTAGCGAAGTTGATGCTGGCTCTCTCGGGAATCACATGATATTGTTATGTCACACAAAGCCTTTAGCCAATCAGCTCTGCCTCACAGTCCCCTCCTTTTGGCAAATCAAGACAGCCATCCTTCGGATGTGAATTACATCCATAGGAGAGGAGAATGAAGCCACCACTGATTGGCCTCATGGATTGCATGACATAACAATGTCCGCAATCACTGGGAGAGCCAGTGACGATACCAAAGGAACAGCAGCTGAAGTGTGTATAAGTGTTGATAGTTTACGGGAGGGAAACATAGGGACACAGAAAGGGCTGTCCGAATAGTGGACAACCCCTAAAAGGCCCCCATTAACATTAGCCTAATGGCAGCTCAACCTGTCGATATCAATGGGCTCGGCTGACAGTCTAATTTGAAAGGGGCCACTGGCTGTCTGATGGTCTGGAGAGAATTTGATTGCACATGTCTGATTTAGAACTGCCAATAACATTCTCCCTCCCCCGATGTAAGCTCCCAGCCATCGTGTCAGGCCGGGATCACACACAGCGAGATACGGCCGAGTCTCGCAGGTTAAAACCAAGCTTTGGCACTGGCACTCCGGAGCGGAGCGTGCGGCTCCATGTATTGCTATGCGGCCGCACGCTCCGTTCCGGAGTGCCGGTGCCAGAGCTTGGTTTTAACCTGCGAGACTCGGCCGTATCTCGCTGTGTGTGATCCCGGCCTCAGCCAGAGGCTTTCTCATAGAGAACAGAGGAGCGCGTGACCAAACAAGAGCTCTTGAGCATGGGAGAGTTGGCTGGGATGGCTGTCGGATGAACGATTGGCCAAAGCTTTTATTCCTGTCATACATTAGCCCAAAAGTTCAATTTGTACTTCAGACTTTAAAAGACAATATAAAATAAGAACTTTCCAACCGAATACCTCCTCCGCTATAAATCTGAATAGTGTTGTTTCACCAGCAGGTGAACAGATTTCTGCAAGTCCCGAAACAGATGTACGGGGCAGTCATAGAAATTTGTGGAACAAATCTGGTATGTCTGAATATATCCTTAAGTGCCAGTATGACTTCCTAAGAAAATGTCAAACTTATATAGATCATTGTTAAGAGACATGATTACCATTCACCATATACATTTCACGTTTCATAAATGAATGGGAAAACTAAACTTAACAAAAGCGCTCATAGAGGACACAGGACGGGCCATTGGTTGGCAGGAACATATTTCATTTCAGCAACAAAAGGATTGTTCAAATGTAATCCGTCTCGTCAGCATAGGGCCGACATTCAAGGCAAGGGACGGGAATCGGGATGGATTTTGTCTACCCTCTAAAGCTAATTGTACATTGGCCTTATAGATTTTGCCTTCCTCTGGATCATTATTTTTAACTCAAAGTACATATTGTAAAGTCTGTTTCCAGCCTAACCAATTTACCACACCAAGAAAAAGTTAACCTACTTTTTCACTTACATTGCCAAATATGACATTTATGATATAAAAACCTGACATTTAAGGTATTATACCAGTGATAAAGTTTGAAGGGAATCTGTCACAAGGTTTTTTCTACCTAATCTGAGAGAAGCATAATGTAGGAACAGAAACCCTGATTCAAGTGATGTGTTACTTACTGGGATGCTTGCTGTAGTTTTGATAAAAATTATAGTTTTATCAGCAGGAGAATATCACTAGTAAACTTGTTCCCATGTAGTCCTCCATATTCATGAGCTCTGTATAACCGCTCCCCCAACATTGATTGGTAGTTTAATGCCTATGCACAGTGTACACAGAAATCTGCCAATCAGTGGTGTGGGCGGGGTTATACAGAGCTCAGCATTTAAAGAACCGCTAGATCTGCAACAAATAAAACTGTGATTTTATCAAAACCGCAGCAATTAGCTCAGTAAGTGATACATCACAGGGTCTCTGATCTTACATCATGCTCCTCTCAAATAGGGTAGCAAAAACCTGGTGATGGATTCCATTAAAATAATTGATATATCAAATGTTTGCATGAATCGTTGCGTGTGCCGGGTCCAGCTGTATCACTGTGTCTGGCTCGCTTTGGCATTACAATCACAGTCTATTTGCACCTGACAGTGTGTTTCAGTGACTGATTTTGGGGGGATTTGGTGGAGAAAAAAACCGAAAAGCTTTTCCGACTGTTCATTCAGTAAAACATGGACAACACTCAGGTGGCACTTAGATGGTATCCTTGTGCTGATGTTTTTTTTCACTGATCCATTGATTTGAATAGGGGATTTGATCTGTGAGTCGGATTAAAAACAGTCATGTGTCCTTTTTTATGGACACTGAAACATGTGAGCAGACCTATAGATCATAATCGATACGTGTTATGTTTTATCCATGAAAAATGCAGATAGAACATGTGAAAAATGGACGACTGAAACAGATTTTTGGAGGTGTAGAATATGTGAGGGTCCTCACTGTGCTCGTATATCTCCCACCCATCCAAAGCTGTTTTAAATTAAAGCAGATTCCTCCCTTTTCTGAGTATGTTTTCTATGACTAATGTGCATGACATTTACGCCTTTATACATGCTGGCACCCAGCTTATATGGCTCCTATGGAGTTGTACAGCCACAGCATTGTGGGTATCTGTGTGCACAATGACATATGCCCCTTAATGCACTGCATCTATACTTATTTTTTTTATTCTATTTATATTATGAATTTGCATAAACAATTGCACAAAATTATTCCAAAGCTTATACAAACAGCCCGGTGTCTCGCTTCCCGCCGGCTCTCGACTGTATCCACAGTCTGGATGTCGATACGGTTGAAAGTATTGGTGGAGGAGGGAGCTGTCAGCTGACGCTCTCTCCTCCATCATTCTCCCTGTGCACCAGAAGTCTGTCATTACATCGCAACGGCTGTGCTGAGCAATGCAGACCACAGGCTGCAGATACCGTAGCAGCGTGGAAATGGAGAGGTGGGCCAACGTGCTACTTGTGAGGCCATCATACTATGTGGTGTGCTATGTGGAGCCATCATATTATTTGGAGGGCTACTTGGGGTGGCCAACATACTGTTTCGAGTACTATTTGATGGCCATTATACTGTTTGGAGGGTTGCATCATGACCAATTATACTCTTTGGAGGACTGTGTGGGGGACAATGTTACTGTGTACAGGGCTGTGTGGAGTTCATTATACTGTGTGGTGTGCAGCGTTGTGAGGGGGCCATTATAGTGTTTGGAGAGTTGTGTTGGGACCATTATACTGTCTGTACGGCTATGTTGGACTCCATTATACTGTTTGGATGGCTAGTGGGGGCTATTATAATGTGTGCAGGCCTCTATACAGTGTGGAGGATTGTGCGTGGGACACTTGTCATGAATGTGTCGAACTCTGCTGGGACCTGCGGTGCATCGGAGATTAGAAGATCTCAGCATTTAGCTGAGCACAGGTCCTCTTTAAATCTACACAGCCATTCATGAGTTAACAGGTTTCTTGTGGCATGGAAAGGGTTTGGAGTTCCTCATTATCTATTGGCTGTGCTGCTTATTGGAACCACCCTTTTATGATATAAACTTGGGCCTGACTTCCCTCCATGCAAGCAATAGAATCATCATTCTGATCCTGCCTTCATAGGAGAAAGTGGTGCAGAGAGTTGCTTTTAGTCACTTTTAGATTGTTTCATATGGTTGTGAATACCTCTATCCTCCCCTCTTGGCGTTTTGTTGGCATTATTTCGTGTTGCTTTTCTGCCTATTTACTGTGCACCTATTTCCCCTTTGTATTTTATTTGGTGTGCTTGCTGCTTGATTGTGCATTGGTTTCTTCCTGTCTGTCCAGCCTGTGTTTACCCTTTCACTACTGCCCCTTTCCTCCCTTGGGGGGAGGGTGGGAGCAGCTTTGGATTTTTTAGGCAAATAGAGAGGTATGAGACCCAGGCATCTCCACCTTCAGGGGTAACCCTGGTGTTAGGGATAGACTAGGATGCAAACAAAGAAAAAGAGTTCCAGAACGAACGGCACAAGGCGGTTTTGCAATGGCTCATGCGATGGTACACATAAGAATCCAATTAGGACTTTTGTAGCACGTGAAAAGTCAGCAGTACCCTGGAGGTGCTCAACGACAGTTCATAGCATAATGTAGACAAAATAAAGGGAGACGTGGCACTCACCCAGATTCTGCTATAATTCAATGTCCTTTATTCATCCTTATGGTAACAAGGACATAACGTGGAGAGGCGGCTGGTGTACGGAGGGGTGCGGGGAGTGAGAGGAGGACGACGGCCATTTCGCGTCGATGCGCTTTAACGGGTCCAGGTCCCGTTGAAGCGCATCGGCGCGAAACGGCTGTCGTCCTCCTCTCACTCCCCGCACCCCTCCGTACACCAGCCGCCTCTCCACGTTATGTCCTTGTTACCATAAGGATGAATAAAGGACATTGAATTATAGCAGAATCTGGGTGAGTGCCACGTCTCCCTTTATTTTGTCTACAATAGACTAGGATGCCCCTAGATTAATGGACAGTATAGGGTCCCCCTGCCCCAGCTTTCCTGCAGTTACAGCATGACACTACTATACCATATTAAGGGCCACTATACTGTATGGAGGGCCATCATACTGTATGGAGGGATGTGTGCGGGCCCTCATACTGTGCTAAGGACTATGGGGACCATCATACTGTGTTAGAGTCACTGTGAGAGCATCATACTGTGGGCGGGTGTACTGTAGGGTCAACATGCTGTGCGCGTGGAGAGTACTGGAGAGGAAGTCACTATGAGGGTATCTTATTGTGTTTGGGGGCACATATGTTAGCACCATACTTTCTGGGGGCCATGAAATGGGTATCATAGCTTGTGGAATACTAAGGGGCTCCAATAAGAGCAAACTTACTAATTCTTGGGGGGCAATTAGGATTTTTGTTATGGGGGCCCATGATTTCTATGTACACCCTTGCTCCCACTGTATGATTCATCATTGTAAAATCTTCAGTTGCACTGACCATAAAACAAAATTAATTATACAACGTAGAGTAGTTAGACCTTAACATTACCTGCGGCAGAGCCTGAACCACGGTGTCCAGTAATGCCCTCATTCCAGTTGCCATTTTTAGCAGCTTTAACACTGTATATTGGAGACAATTGAGAACAAAGTGTCACCAGAAAAGAAACAGTATTGTATCTTATAATTTGCCATCATCATTAGTTAATAGGATATTGACTTCTAACATACTGACGTTCTTATTGTATCCATTGTAGGGGGAACATGGTGTACAGAGACTGCTGCAGCTGGGAGCCAACAAAGTTTCACAGTAAGGACGCATTCAGACATTTCTACATAACGGTCTGAGATCAGACCGCAATGCATGGACTGGTCGGCGCTCTCTCAACCCGAGCATGAAAACTTCATAGAAATATATGAAGATGTCACGGTCGAGTAAGGAGAGCCATGGCCAGTCCATGCTTGGTGGTCTGATTTCAGACTGGTTTGTATCGATGTCTGAATCTGCTATAATAGACATTAATCCCTCTTTTAGATACAGATACCACTGATGCATGTCAATACAAACTACTAATAGGGACACACCCTATAATGGACAAAGGATTACAGGGTCAGACTCCAATACTATATATATCCTACAGAAAAAAACCGGAGTATAAATAAACCCAAATAAGGCATAATAAGCTAAAAAGCATAACAACTTTTATTGATTATATTCATATCACATGAATTATAAAACAGAAAACGTCACATACAAAGTACACGTATAGTTCATGTGCGGCAGACACCCACTGCAAGTAACACCTAGGGCATAAGAAAGGCAGGAGCCTGAAAACAGTACGGGACTTGCTAATCGATCCTTTGATCCTGAATTGAACATTAAAGTGCATAGTGCAGAGGGAACGTACATGTACCCAGTACCGCCATATCAGTCATTGCTTATACGGTCAGAGGTAGATGAAAAAAATCATAAGGCTCTGCCATTCTTACCCAGAATTATTGGTGCCAGTGTGTGTCCGGTAGGCCCCAATAAACATAAAAACACACAAAATTAAAATCCAGAAGCAGAAGATCAAAACGGACCCGACATATTAGATCTATAAAAAAGGAGCAAAACTCAGCTGTTCGTTAAGTCCATGTGGGGACATAGTGCCCAACACAGCTATCCATCAGGATTCCAATTGTGCAAGTTTTTTCTTCAGGTCACCACCTCTTATGCCACCCCTAACATGATCTATCCCAAAGACTTTAAGTTCTTTAGGATTGCATCCATGATGCTGCCTAAAGTGTCTAGGTATAGACTTAAGAGATGCAATGTCAGTTGCTTCTTTGGCCGCCAAAATGTCCCTGATGTGTTCCCGGGTCCTGACTCTCAGCTCTCGTGAGGTCAGTCCGACATATGACAGGCCACATGTACATTTTGCCATGTAGACCACAAATGTGGTACTACAGGAGATGTAATCTGTAATTTTGAACACTTTTTTGTCATCGGCGGATGTGAATGTCAATGTCCTCACATGATTACGACAAGCCAGACAGTCCCCACAAGGGAAGAAGCCCCACTTTCTTATTCCAGTACCAAACATAGGAGGAGTTTTGGTGACGTAGTGGCTTTTGACCAAAATATCTCTCAGGTTTTTCGATCTCCTAGCTGTCATAAGAGGTTCATCTGAGAGATATTTGGCCAAAGTGGGTTCTGTTTTTAGAATGGGCCAGTGTCTCCTCAAGATGTTCCTCATTCTGCCCCACTGATGGTTGAATGTGGATATATATCTGATTTTCTCGTCCCCCTTCTTTTTCATTTTGGGTGGTTGTGATAAGAGATCACATCTCTTCTGATTTTTGGCCCGAGCATAACCACGTTTTATGCTCCTGTTACTATACCCACGTAACCGGAATCTTTCCCCAAGGTCCACAGATTGTCTCGCGAATGCCTCCTCAGTAGAGCATATCCTCCTCATCCTCAAGAACTGCCCTATGGGAATGGCTCTAATAGTGGAGCCATTATGGGACGAGGAGGCATGGAGGAGTGCATTGACTGAGGTTTCCTTCCGGAATACGTCTGTTCCTATGGAGCCGTCAGTTTGAATCTGCAGCATGATGTCAAGAAAAGAAATATTCGTTTTACTAAAATTATACGTGAGCCTGATGTTCAGGCTGTTGCGGTTCAAATCCTGCATAAACTGATGAAGGTGTTCCACCGGCCCTTGCCAAATAAACAAAATATCATCAATGTACCGATACCACCCCAGTACTTGGGGGGCGGAGTGTGCGCCACCGAACAAAGTCCTCTCCCAATATCCCAAGCATAAATTAGCATACGAAGGCGCACACGCCGCCCCCATCGCGGTCCCGCGACTCTGGAGGTAGTATCGGTCCTTGAATGTAAAACAATTGTGTGTCAGGATGAACCGCAAAAGCCTCAACACCAGGCCCACCACATCAGAATCAATGCTGCTCGATTCCAGAAAAAAGGTAGCAGCCTCCATCCCATCATCATGATGGATGGAGGTATAGAGTGTTTCAATATCTGCCGTAACCAATAACATGTCCGGCTCCAAGGAAAGACCATCCAGTCTCCTCAGGACGTCCGTCGTATCCCTGACGTAGGAGGGCAAGGTCTCTACCTGTGACCTCAAGTAGTAGTCTATATATTTACATACTGGGTCACAAAGTCCTCCTATGCCAGAAACAATCGGACGTCCTGGGGGATTCACAGAATCCTTGTGGACCTTGGGGAGGAGGTAGAACGTGGGCATAGTAGGCATTCCACTACTAAACCATCAAATGTTTTTTTAGTGATGGTTCCATGGTATAGAGATTCCTCCAGAATATCCATCAGTTCTCTCATAAATTTAGGTAGAGGGTTATTAGGAAGTAACGTATAGGTCTCCTTGTTACGTAGCTGTTTAAATGCCTCTTTTTCATATTTATCAGTCGGCCAAACAACCACGTTCCCCCCTTTATCTGATGGTTTTATAACCACATCCTGCATGTCACGTATTTCCTTCAATGCTATTCTCTGACTCCGTGTAAGATTATCTTTCTTGTTCTTATTATTAATGGTTTTTAGGTCAGCAGCTACTAGTTTGGTGAATATTTCCACCTGAGGGCATAATGATAGAGAGGGGAACGTGGCCGACTTGGCAAAAATTGATGGAGGAGGTATACCTGTGGGAGGGTTAGCAGATTCGTATTCCAACTCTTCCAGAATGGCGATAATCTCTTGTTCAGAAACCAAAGTCCCCTCAGAAGAAGATCAGGAATGAAGTTTTTTCAAAACAAGTTTTCGTGAAAATAAATTCAAATCCTTCAGTGCTGTAAAGTAATCATAATTATTGCATGGGGAAAATGAAAGACCGAGACCCAGAACCTCACATTGAGTCTCTGTAAGAGTATGTTTTGATAAATTTATTACCTCAAGTGTGGCGTTCTTTGGTCTCTTGTCTTTCTGAGGGGATATGGGAGTTTTTCTTTTATTACCATATCTGGTTACTTTCTGCCACCGATCTTTATGAGTATCATTCCTTTCTGGACCTACGCCTCCCTTTTCTTCCCTTTTCTCGTCAATAGATGACATTGACGAAAATTAAACGGATCTGGCTCTTGAGGTTGATCTCCTATTAATTTGGTTACTCCTCCACCTATACACTCTGTTGTTCTTGGCGTCAGAGACGTCACGCTGATATTTTTTAGTTTTCAGGGATACTTTTATATTTTTTTTTTCTGGAATCGAGCAGCATTGATTCTGATGTGGTGGGCCTAGTGTTGAGGCTTTTGCGGTTCATCCTGACACACAATTGTTTTACATTCAAGGACCGATACTACCTCCATAGTCGCGGGACCGCGATGGGGGCGGCGTGTGCGCCTTCGTATGCTAATTTATTCTTGGGATATTGGGAGAGGACTTTGTTCGGTGGCGCACACTCCGCCCCCCAAGTACTGGGGTGGTATCGGTACATTGATGATATTTTGTTTATTTGGCAAGGGCCGGTGGAACACCTTCATCAGTTTATGCAGGATTTGAACCGCAACAGCCTGAACATCAGGCTCACGTATAATTTTAGTAAAACAAATATTTATTTTCTTGACATCATGCTGCAGATTCAAACTGATGGCTCCATAGGAACAGACGTATTCTGGAAGGAAACCTCAGTCAATGCACTCCTCCATGCCTCCTCGTCCCATAATGGCTCCACTATTAGAGCCATTCCCATAGGGCAGTTCTTGAGGATGAGGAGGATATGCTCTACTGAGGAGGCATTCGCGAGACAATCTGTGGACCTTGGGGAGAGATTCCGGTTACGTGGGTATAGTAACAGGAGCATAAAACGTGGTTATGCTCGGGCCAAAAATCAGAAGAGATGTGATCTCTTATCACAACCACCCAAAATGAAAAAGAAGGGGGACGAGAAAATCAGATATATATCCACATTCAACCATCAGTGGGGCAGAATGAGGAACATCTTGAGGAGACACTGGCCCATTCTAAAAACAGAACCCACTTTGGCCAAATATCTCTCAGATGAACCTCTTATGACAGCTAGGAGATCGAAAAACCTGAGAGATATTTTGGTCAAAAGCCACTACGTCACCAAAACTCCTCCTATGTTTGGTACTGGAATAAGAAAGTGGGGCTTCTTCCCTTGTGGGGACTGTCTGGCTTGTCGTAATCATGTGAGGACATTGACATTCACATCCGCCGATGACAAAAAAGTGTTCAAAATTACAGATTACATCTCCTGTAGTACCACATTTGTGGTCTACATGGCAAAATGTACATGTGGCCTGTCATATGTCGGACTGACCTCACGAGAGCTGAGAGTCAGGACCCGGGAACACATCAGGGACATTTTGGCGGCCAAAGAAGCAACTGACATTGCATCTCTTAAGTCTATACCTAGACACTTTAGGCAGCATCATGGATGCAATCCTAAAGAACTTAAAGTCTTTGGGATAGATCATGTTAGGGGTGGCATAAGAGGTGGTGACCTGAAGAAAAAACTTGCACAATTGGAATCCTGATGGATAGCTGTGTTGGGCACTATGTCCCCACATGGACTTAACGAACAGCTGAGTTTTGCTCCTTTTTTATAGATCTAATATGTCGGGTCCGTTTTGATCTTCTGCTTCTGGATTTTAATTTTGTGTGTTTTTATGTTTATTGGGGCCTACCGGACACACACTGGCACCAATAATTCTGGGTAAGAATGGCAGAGCCTTATGATTTTTTTCATCTACCTACAATAAGAGGGATTTTGCTTTCATTGAGTTATTAAGTGCACCAACGGCTCCTGTAAGTGTGCCAACATCCACAGCAAACAGGCCCCTATGTTGGACTGCATTATTTGTATTGCTGTAGCCATTTGTATGTTAAATGTGATTAGTTAGGAGTGTGTCTGCTGTCACTTAAAGGCAAAGTGTTATCCTTAACATCCAGGTCCACTGTAAAGCACATTATGTACCTTGAAGAAAATAATATTCCCTCTGCAGTTACATGGTATCATTTGTTTTGCTGTTCCTTGCTATTCCTTCTGCATTTTTTGCCATTAATCCTGCTATAAGCCTGTTAAATGTTTCACTCTCACTCTCCTCCCTTGTTAGTGTGTACCAAGCTTGGACATGAGTTTTCGAAGTTGACCCCTGGCAGAAGAGGAGGACCCTCCTACATTCCACTAGAGCTACCAGCAAGATTTGGGTGGAGGCACTGTGCCATATTGAGGTGAGAAATACTGGACACTCTGCCCACTTTATTAAAGGGTATTATATTATATTATCATTGCCATACTATTATTTGGTTATTTCATAAAATAAATATTTTTTTAAGTATTTATTTATCATTTTGTCTTTTTTTTTGCTTTATTTTATTACCTCTAGTGATGCGTAATACTCTCATGATACGGATAATAGTGGGATTGATAGGCAAAGCAGCATTAATTTCAATTTCTTCCAAAGTGATTCCCATTACAGATAGGAGCACGATGGCTAGATCCAACTGGTTCCACCTGCATAGGAAAAAAAACATCCTTGAAACAGCCATACATTTTCTTTCATAGAATCACAGTTTACATGCAATGCTATCTAGGTCTTATTAGATTCCATATTTATAGAGATAAAAGCTTTTAAGGCAGAATTATTCTGTACAAATGAAGTATAAAGAATACATATCCAAATAAGAAAACCGCTGTATGTAATCCAAGGCATATAGAGGTACAATAAATGGCTCCTGGTCTTCAACATGAGCTCTATTAAAACAGAAGAGTAGAACAACCGTATGCATAAGCCCTGAAGGAGTTTGGGTTTTCATTGGCTGTAAGCCATAATCATCAACATTAACAGAAATAAACACTTGAAATAGATCACTCTGTAATGACTCTATATAACATATGAGTTTCACTTTTTGTATTGAAGAACTGAAATAAATTAACTTTTTGAAAGCAAATTTCAAAATACAAGATGCCTACATTTTTTATAGATCTTTCAGACTTGGTGAAGCCAGTGTACTTACTTTGAAAATCCATATCAGAATGTCAGCATACTCTTTTGTGAAATCTATGCCTGCCTATTATTAAAATGAAGCTTTTATGAGTCCAGCTAAACTCATTTAAATTTGAAGATTACACTGCCTTTCTGTTATGGATTCTTGGAGTAAGTACATCAGGTCATCAAGTCTAGAATATCTATTTATTTTTTGTAGATCCAATTGTAAAATCTGGTGACAATTCCACATTAAATTTTTGTCGACAAGTTGTTCTGCTGGAATTATTTTCGTAGTGATTTCCTCAGGCTTCTCATAAACCTCTCCGGGATGTCTGCAACAAAGAACAGTGTCCGTACATTTGGTTGTCTATTTTTTCCTCTTCACCAAACCATGTCCTGTATACTGCTTTTTGCTGGAATGAGAAAGTCTGGAAATTGTCTAATTAGTTCTAATTGTTCTTTTAGGGCTCATGCACATGACCGATTTTTCCAAGTGCTATCAGTGGTTTTTATGGATAGCAATTGTACTTATAAGATTCTGTGGGGCGGTGAAAGGTCCACAGAAAAAATCTGAATAATTTCTGATAGTTATCAGTGTCGGATCAAAGTTGGCAATGTGACAATGCAAGTCTACTGGAATATTGGAATATTATTCCAAGATCTGTTGATTAAAATGAACTTTGTGGGACAACCCCTTTAAAACCCCTTTCTGACCTCGGACAGGATAGTACATCCGAGGTCAGAACTCTCGCTTTGATGTGGGCTCCGGCGGTGAGCCTGCACCAAAGCCAGGACATGTCAGCTGTTTTGAACAGCTGACATGTGCCCGCAATAGCGGCGGGTGCAATCGTGATTCACCCGCTGCTATTAACTAGTTAAATGCCGCTGTTAAACTCTGACAGCGGCATCTAACTACTGCTTCCGGCCATCGGGCCGGAAATGAGCGCATCGCCGACCCCATCACTTGAACGGGGTCAGCGTTGCGTCGGCATCACAACCAGAGGTCTCCTTGAGACCTCTATGGTTGTTGATGCCGGATTGCTATGAGCGCCACCCTGTGATTGGCGCTCATAGCAATTCAGCAATTCTACTACATAGGAGAGATCTGAGCTTCGCTGCTATGTAGCAGAGCCGATCAGACTATGCCAGCTTCTAGCCTCCCATGGAGGCTATTGAAGCATGGCAAAAGTAAAAAAAAATGTTTTAAAAAATATGACAAAAATAAAAAAATATAGAAGTTTAAATCACCCCCCTTTCACCCCATTCAAAATAAAACAATAAAAAAAATCAAATATACACATATTTGGTATCACCGTGTTCAGAATCGCCCAATCTATCAATATAAAAAAGCATTAACCTGATCGCTAAACGGTGTAGCGATAAAAAAATTCGAAACGCCAGAATTACTTTGTTGGTCACCGTGACATTGCATTAAAATGCAATAACGGCCGATCAAAAGAACGTATCTGCACCAATGTGCTATCATTAAAAACGTCAGCTCGGCACTCAAAAAATAAACCCTCATCCAACCCAAGATCACAAAAATTGGAGACGCTACGGGTCTTGGAAAATGGCACCATTTTTTGTTTTTTCTTTTAAGCAAAGTTTGGATTTTTTTTTTACCATTTATATAAAAAAGAACCTAGACATGTTTGGTGTCTATGAACTCGTAATGACCTGGAAAATCAAAATGGCTGGTCAGTTTTAGCATTTAGTGAACCTAGCAAAAAAGCTAAACAAAAAAATAGTGTGGGAGTGCACTTTTTTTGCAATTTCACCGCACTTGGATTTTTTTCCCGTTTTCTAGTACACGACATGAAACCAATGATGTCTTTCAAAAGTACAACTCGTCCCCAAAAATAAGCCCTCACATGGCCATATTGAAGGAAAAATATAAAAGTTATGGCTCCTGGAAGGAGGGGAGTGAAAAACAAAAACGGAAAAACAAAAATACCCTGAGTCATGAAGGGGTAAAATGCATTTTCTTCATTGTTGGCAATGCGTTTTTCCCCATATCAATATCAGTATTAAAAATGCAAATTAGAAATATTGCAATGTTCACACAGACCACTGGGGATATTCTAAGCATTACCTTTCTGTTTCAGGAAACAACACATGTCCATAGCTACAATGACCAGACTCTGACCTTATTATGTTTTACATTGAAACATCTAATGAGCTTGTGGAAAGATCATTGTGAAGGGAGGAGGAGCAGGGTCAGCTGTGACATCTCCTATTGAGACAATCTCATAGATTGTAAGCTTGCGAGCAGGGTCTATATTCCTCTTGGTATCTGTTGATTTATGTGATTATTGTTATTCTGTAATGTCTTTTATTGTCTGTACAAATCCCCTTTAAGATGTAAAGTGCTGCAGAATATATTGGCGCTATGGAAATAAAATTATTATTATATTATTATTGGAGGATCCTGTGTTAACAGCTGTGTATAGTGGTGTTATGTGTCATTGGAATCATGCCTCTGATGATAATGAGCTTGCTGAAAACTCCTTCTAAAAGGACAGGAAGTATGAGTCTAAAAAAATAACATGACTGGTCACTGTGAAAATTGGATAATTATTACTAATTTTGTTTTTAAGAAAGATTTAATATGATTAAAAAATAACTGCTAAAATATTTTTTAAAATGCATATAACTCAAACAACTTATTTAAACATTAGGTAATATTCTGATGGTAGATTCCAAGTAAGTGCTTGTATCCTTTATATGCAATCACATACATTAAGTAATGATTGTAATGTGGTCAGGATATGGAGGAGGGTGGGTTTATATTACTCTTGTTACACTTTTCTTTTTTTTTTTTTACCTTTTTTTAAGACATTTAAGGGCTCTCTTCTGCCATTATTGCCATCCTACCTTCTTAAGTGCAGCTCAATTACAGACTAAAATTAATGGTTATTATTAGGTGAAATTTTCTGCCCAGCACTTTTTGCCACTTTTGCCTCCACTGGTTGATGTTGAGCGTCTCCCGTGTTCATCCTACACTTTGGTAAAAGTTTTCAACTTATAGAATTGACAGCCATACTCAGCAATAAACTGACAACTTGTTCCATTCCGAAATGTCTGTAATTTCTGCTTTCCACAAGAATTATAAGGCTATGTATTTCATTCCGAGCCTCCGCAATTCCATAACATTTAATGACAACATGAACGCATCATGCAGCGCCATGACAGAAACTATGACAGACTCCATTATAATTGCAGTAAAAAAAAAGAAAAAATAAGGTCTTGCTGCTGGAGATGTTCCAGACAAAATGATGGAACCAGGAGAATGTTCCACAAATATATATTTATTTCTAAACACACAACGTATAACACACAATCACTATAAAAATAAATCAATAAACAAATAACAAAAAATAACGCTGTAATAAGAAAAGGTATAAAAATCCGTTACTGTGCACAAATGCCTGCAGCAAAACCAAATTTTTTATTTTTTTCCTCAAATAATTCTCTACTGGACTAGACTGCCAACCGTGCCAAAGCGGGTTCAGGGCAGCAGTTCGACTGGTGATCATTTGTTTCCTTGAGAGTTCTGCCTGACGGCACAACTTATCCTGGTGCGCAAAATTCCCTTTCCTGTCTTCATAAACTTTCTGAGGATACGACACATTAGGCATCATTTCTTTTTTTTTTCTTTTATACCTTTTTGCACACCATTGTAAGTCAATGAGTCCTGCGATCACTGTTGGGAATCTCGCACACAGTGGTGGCTTTAACAATGAACATAAGCGCCAATGAATCTGTGAATAAAGCCTAGTATAGACAGTGGGATGCATTGATCAATATTGCCTGTTTTTTAGACCATGTACATTCATCAAAAAAATTAATGCTGGAGTATTTTAGACCATTTACCATAATTTTAATCTCTTAGGGCTCAAAAAGATATCTGTGCAACATTGTCAGAGCATGGACCACATTACACGGACTGGCAGCAGTCTCCTGACTTGATTGTGAAAGCCTCATAGAAATATATGAAGAGGTCACTCTCAGGTGGGAAGAGCCGTGTCCAGTCCGTGCCTTGCGGTTCCATGCTCAGACTGTGTTTCACTAGCTTTTTTGAGTTTTTCATGTACGAATGCTCTCCATGTTTTTCACTGATTGCATACATACCTATGACAGTCTCTAGGGCTCTTCACATGTACTTGTTTTTTTGCTGATTGAGTGGTCTGTGCAAAATCAAAGAAACATGTCTGATATTGATCTGAGTGTCAGCTCAAACATAGCAATGAATTTCTATGGGTCTGAGAAAAAAAATCAAACATCACCCAGATGCCATCAGAGTGCTGTCCATTTTTCACAGACTGATAGATTGAAGACGCTGGAGAAACTCTTTTTCTTTACTCTCGTCAGAGAAAACCTGATGAAACTTTGACCAAACGCTGATGACACTTTGATGAAAAGCTGATGACACTTGGGGCATGTTGACATCTGAATGAGGCCTTACTTTGTGCCAGAAATGTGCACGACAACTCTGGTACTTTTTTGTGCACGGTGTTGCACATTAAACCACACAACTATCCCACCAGATGACATTCAGTTCTATAAGACCAGATAAAAGGTTGTTGGACAAGAAACATAAGGAATCTAAAACACATCATAAATGTGGTGCAATTCACAAAAGATACATTTTTATTATTTAGTGCAAATTGTGCCAGAATTCTGGTGCATTTAACTTGATAGATCGCTCTCATGGTTTTAATAATGAGAAACCAGATAATGAACGATGGAAAGCACCCTATAGGTGACCAAATAAAGAAGGATGGAAATGACCCTATAGGTGACCAGATAATGAACGATGGAATGGACCCTATAGGTGACCAAAGAAAGAACAATGGAAAGGACGCTATAGGTGGTCAGATAAAAACCATGGAAAGGACCCTATAGGTGAGCATATAAAGATGGAAAGGACCCTATATGTGAGCATATAAAGAAAGATGGAAAGGACCTTATAGGTGACCAGATAAAGAACAATGAAAATGACCCTATAGGTGACCAGATAAAGAATGATGGAAAGGACCCTATAGGTGACCAGATAAAGAATGATGAAAACAACCCTGTAGGTGACCAGATAAAGAACGATGGAAATGACCCTATAGGTGACCAGATAAAGAACAATGGAAAGGACCCTATAGGTGACCTGATAAAGAACAATGGAAAATACCTTATAGGTGACCAGATAAAGAACAATGGAAATGACCCCATGGGTAAGCAGATAAAGAATGATGGAAAGGACCAGATAGCAGAAATAAAGAGCTTTATAACAACCAATTTGGCTGACAATGGTTTATATTCTGCAGATATTTCATGCTCGAGAAGACGGAAAATCTAGAGCACAAACAGCTGAGGGTACGAGAGAAGGATGGTGCACTTTAAAATCCTTAAATTGCTTTTTTGGAAAGAATTTGGAAACTGCCTTGTAGAATTAAATGTAGCAAAAAATTATAGGACATAAGCCTGAAACATCACGATAATTTGCCGTTAAATAGGAGAACATTAAAATTTATGTCAATGTCGCTCTATGAGCCAGAAATCTCTTCCTTTTCCCTCAAGACAGAAAGCTATTATGTGTAAAAAGTGCATAATAGTTTACGGTAGAGAAAATTGTCTCTGGCAAAAACAGATCTATATTTCCACCTGGACACTGTATTCAATCTTTTAATTGGCTGACTATCTCTCTAGGTAGAGAAAAATGTGTAATGTCATGTCACAGATTGTCCTGATTTTTTTTATGAGGCTTAGCAGGCCGGACAGCTCCTCGGCCAGCCTTACATATAGCATGCTGAGCTCATCAAACATGCATTTCCAAAGCATACCCCTTAGCTAATTACACTATTTACAAGGATTGGGGCCATCATTAAAGGAGTCTGCAAAGTAATCTCTTGCGCTACCCAGCGTACACCCCGCTGATCGGGAGCCATGATGATTCCAGCTTAATTACTCTATGTCCAACGTCTGCTTCTAGATTCCCGAGTTTCAGTTTGTTAGTGAAGGCAATCACTACGCACCATCAATAAAGCCAATAAAAGCCTAATGATGATATCAATAAAATATGTAAAGACGAGGAGATTACCCGATCATGAAAAGTACCTGATTGGATTTTGAAAGTAATTACTGTAGAAGTTACATAATTCTGCCCATGCGTTGAAAAAATCCCTAATGATCTACATCTCTTGTAATAATCAACAGCGAACAGCTTGCTAACAATTATTGTAAGTAAAATTTGCCGAAAGTCTGGATTTATATTTTATGTAACAGTCTATGACGCCATTTCTCATGGCTCGGTGATATCGTAATCTCCCTCGTATATAGTTAAGACTACAATACGTCCCCCATAATTGTGATTAATTAGGTGAAAGGTGCTTGCAGTACAGGGTGTATGACTATTGCATGTTTATCCAATAAAGAATAAGGCCACGTTCACACGGTCAGTATTTGCTAAGTTTTTTACATCAGTATTTGGAAGCCAAAACCAGGAGTGGGACAATCAGAGGAAAAGTATAATAGAAACATGTCACCACTTCTACATTTATCACCCACTCCTGGTTTTGGCTTACAAATACTGATGTAAAATACTGACCAAATAAATTCAGTTTACAGCTCCTCAAGAGGAGTATGTCTTTAGAGACTATAGATTTTCCCATTACTGAGATGGGACATGATAGTTGGTGTTCTAAAGATCTTTGGAGAACTGTAACTGTCATTTTAAAAGAACTTGCTGCAGAATGTCTGTCTGATTCTGGATCCTCCCCCTCCATAGAATTTTAAGAGCACCATCTGTCAACTCTTATCTCAGTAATGGGAAAAAAATTGTCTTTATTTGAATTTCTATTTGACCGATTTTACCTATGAATTGGGAGTACAAGATGTTAGGGCTAGCGGAACGATGGTATAAGGTGCGTTCGCAGCCCGGGGTCCAACCGTGCAGAGATGGAACCTGCTGCTGAGTAATGATGGACTATATGGTGGTATAATGTGGATACACACATGGGTTAGCTTCACCTGATATGAAGGAAGCGAACCCTGTTGCATCACAGGGCTGCGGTACCACACAAAGAGTGCAAGCAAGGAGTCACAGAACTCTGTCCCAAGACTCAGGGAAAGAGTTCCTCTAGACCTCTTGCACGCGACACCGCTACTGGGGTGTCAGAGTTAAACAGAAATAATAATATATTGCACAAGAGTGCGTGCAGTGCCGCTCTGCTGGACACCACTAACCACCCAGACTTGGGCCAGGAAAGCGCTCTATTAGCGCACGGCGCCGCACTGGTGGTCACTGCAATCAGACGCTGTATCATGTGTTAGATGCAGGTAGCACTGTCGGGTGCTATATAGCAAGCATCCACCATTCGTGAGCAGTCAACAACACTAGGAAGGGGATGATTAATGAGCGACAGTCACACATCTACACACACACATTATCAAGTATACACTAGCGCATGGCCGAGCGGCCATGCAAACCTTTTATAGCGGCAGCGCTATGGGACCTTCCAGATGGTCCAATAGGAGCCGCAACAGGACCCGAGCATGTGACCCCCGACCTCTAATGGGAGGTCGTCCCGTGGGCATGCTCAGTATGGGAAAAGCAGGACTTAGTCCCAGAAAGACCTTCTCGCTGCTGAACAGTGCTGGCTATAAAGGCAGAGCCTCGAAGAGCAGCAGTAACCAGTCGCACAGTATCAGCTTGAGCCAGATGCTGGGACCGACGTCTCCGCTGAGCAGGCTCCACTACGACTGGAGAAGAATGAGAGACCGCAGCGGAGATGGTTCGAGATTCCCACTGTGCAGAGGTGGGAACTCGACACCTAACACAAGTTCAGTCCAGAAGGAGAAATAAGCATATTTCTCTTATAAGATATATTACATTCACTAATGAACAACATTTCCAGGGATCATTCAGAGAGGCAGAAGTCAAATTTCACCACCCAATATATCTAATTTAATACAAGAGGAAATAGGGCCACCCCTCAAATTAAATATTGTCAAAGCCTCCGGGCCAGATGGCATTCATCCATGGGTACTGAAGGAGTTGAGCTCAGTAACTGACAGTCTGCTGTATCTCATCTTCTTAGAAACTCTTATTTCGGTGCCACAAGATTGGAGGATGGCTGACGTGGTACTGATATTTAAGAAAGGTAAGCAGTTGGATCCCGGCCACTACTGTTTGGTAAGTTTGACATTATGGTGTGAAAAATTTTGGAGGCCATTATAAGAGATGACCTGCAGAGATATATTGCAGAGGATGACATAATAACTGACAACCAGCATGGATTCATGAAGAATAAGTCTTGTCTAACCGATATGTTGGGTTTCTATGAGGAGGCACTGTAAGTGCGGCTCATGTGATTTATCTGGAGTTTAGAAAGGCATTTGCTATTGTACCACATAACAGCCTTATACTGAAGCTATAGAAGCAAGGACTGGGGGAAACTATATGCAGATGGGTAAGAAATTGGCTAAATGCCAGGAAACAAAGAGTTGTCATAAATGGTACGCTCTCTAAGCCTTTAGATAAAATAATGTCAGCAGTGGGGAAAACAAGGATCTGTACTGAGAGCAGTGGGGAGTCGGGACTTCAAGGATCTATGTTAGAACTAATTCTTTTTAATCTCTTTATTATTGACCTTGTGGATGGGATTGAGAGTAAAGTGTCAGTCTTTGCTGATGACACAAAACTATGAAGGATATTAAAAACTGACCTTGACATTACAATATTGCAAAACATAAGATGTCTGAATGGGCAAACACTTGGCACTGAATGTTGAAAAATGTAACGTAATGCACCTAAGCCAGAGTAATCCTATTGCTGCAAATATATTGAATGGGAGAATACTCGGGACTACAGAACATGAGAAGGACTTGGGTATCCTGGTTACAAGTAAGCTGAGCAGCAGCACTCAATGTCAAGCAGCAGCTGCAAAAGCCAACAAGATTTTAGGGAGTATAAAAAGAGAGCTAAAATGCTGTGATCCCAAAGTACTGTTGCCTCTTTATAAATCACTGGTGAGGCCACATCTAGAATATGGGATACAGTTTTGGTCTCCACATTGGATGGGGTGAAAGTTCTCTCCAATGATGGGAGGTTGTAAAAGTGAGGCCTGTTTAGCTTAGAAAAAAGACATCTCAGAGGAGATCTCATTTACATGTATAAATGTATGTGTGGCCAGTTCAAAGGACTGGCACATGTCTTATTCTTTCCAAAGACCATAGTAAGGACCAGGGAGCATTCGTTACGGGAGGAAAAATGGAGATTCCGTCAGCTAAATAGGAAAGGGTTCTTTACAGTTAGAGCAGTGAGACTGGAATGTCCGACCACAAGAGGTATGACTGAAAAACATGGTATACCATTAATTCAAATTTTTAACCATGTATCTAGCTGGATTATTAAAACCTATCATCAATTACTACATAGAACCAAACAAAAAACATGATCACAAGGCTAATATTTCTATATCAAAAAATACAATTTTTATTTAAAAAAATCATTTAAAACCATACTGCCAAAACTGGGAAAGAAGGAGAGGACAGATAAACTCATTACTCATAATCATGATGATCAATCATAATCATGATTGTGTCACACAAATATGTAAGTAACACATTGATTCTGACCTATATATGTCCACCTAACCACGGTGACACCCAGCTATCAATAATCAACATACCCGTCCAAAGCATAGTGCTCAATATACATAATGAGGTACAATTACCTTAGGGAAACCTCAATAAGAGGTGCTGTTGCCACCTGCCCCCTGGGGCGGACGCGCAGTTCCAGGTGGCAGTACATGCACTACACCACAGGTGTCAAACTGCATTCCTCGAGGGCCGCCAACAGGTCATGTTTTCAGGATTTCCTTGTATTGCACAGTTGATAATTTAATCACCTTCACAGAATGATTCCAGCACCTTGTGGAATGCTAAGGAAATCCTGAAAACATGACCTGTTGGCGGCCCTCGAGGAATGCAGTTTGACACCTCTGCACTACACTATACCACATCTAATGTTACTACTGCTGATTCTGACACTACTAGACTTCTAGGGGAAGAAAAACAAAATGTAAAAAGATAAAGAAAGCTGCAGAAAACAAATATCTGAAAGATAAGAAAAGTTTTTGTTTCTGTCTGAGCTTACAATAAAAATAATATATATTTTTTAGACTAATTATCAGTTTGAAAAAATAAAAATGCGATGGGAAAACCTCTAGAGGTCACACAGCCATCATCTTCCACTTAGAAAAAGTGTTATTTGCCGATAAAAGCTGTAAACATAAAATGCGCTAATGCACTCCAACAGAGGTTTGCATCGTCTGACACCGCGCAGTGGATCGCTCCGATAGAAAATATAGAAAAGTTCAGCGCTGGGTCAAATATTGATCCACAAAGTAGTCAAAAAGACATTCTGGAGTCCGAAATAATCCCATAATATAACTCAATAAGGTAAATAAATGGAAATATACAGACTTGTCTGATTGAACAAGTGCAACAATGGAGTTATTACTTCAAATGGGTTTGCAAACATGGTTATCTGCAAATTACCTTCTAACCTTACTTATCAACTCTGATCTATGTCACCTAAGAAAGGCTGTTTGTGGCAAGATAAAGGATACAAACCCGGTTATAATTGCATTAATGCAATCCCTTTTTGTGCTTTACAAGATACTCATTTCTTATTGCCGCCATACACATCAGGGCTCACGTAGACGTCTATGGATCTTGGTCCGATCGCGGAGTGCAAAGCACGGACTGGCAGTGGGTTTCCCAACCCGAGTGTAACATCCTCATGGAGATATATGAAGCTGTCATACTGGGGTCAAGAGGGCTGCTGGCTAGTTTGTGCATTACGGTCCATGATCGGACTGAGATTCACAAACGTCTGCATGACAGCTATCGGCCAAACTTTGGTAAGGCTAATTGCTTGGCCTGCTTTCCCCTACACAGGAGTGTTCGTTCAGCCGACAGTCTAAATATCTGACATATGTATTTATTTCCATAGACATTTAGGGCTGATGACTGGGGTAAGATTTGTGCCCAAGCGCAAGGAGGCAGGTGCCACTTGTCAGACGCTCCGGATGGCGTGCACCTCTTAATGAATCAGGAGCGGCTGACTCCAGGACACCTCCTCACCATCACCGATGAGAAAATCACCAGTCTTTATGAGCGATACCATATATTGCCTTTTCTCCCTTTTTTTACCCTACTGCAGTAAGTCATCACATACATATACCAATGTTATAATTTGTTCGATTTTTCTCGGATCTTTTAACATATGTCTTAGAATTAAGGTTGATTCATTTTTTAAGGGCTTTTTCTTTGGCTGTTTTAGAAAATCAGTAATTAATAGTGATGAGTGAGCGTGCTCCGATACAGTGCTATCTGAGCATGCCGTGTGCTAACCGAGTATCTTTGGCATGCTCGAATAATATGTTCGAGTCCCTGTGGCTGCATGCATCGCGACTGTTCAAGGCGATTGATCCATGTGTTATGTAAAACAACAGGCGTGGGGACTCGAACATATTTTTTGAGCATGCCGAAAACACTCGGTTAGCACACAATCATGGTAGGATAACACCTTAACTTACCTTGACTTACCTATTTCTATTTAATTTTTGGATGTGTCTACAAATTTGCTTTAGTCTCCATTCCCCTGGACCTTCAGGTCAGCCCTCCCTGACTTCGATTCTACAGTTCTAAGATTGCACATAAAAGACATTTCATTTTTCTTGTGTAGCATTGTATGAGCGCACAATAAACTGTAACAAAATCCCTGTTATGAAAAAGGAAAAGTGTTTTGCTGCAAACCTTACAGCTGATTAAACACTGTAAACTGCACAAGGGCGCCTGGAGGACTCATACATCAAAATGGAAATGCCAGGACAATTACTAGATAGTAAGGCACAGGAAGAAATCGCACAATTCCCCAATCTTTTGTCGTCAGAGTGTAAGACTTAAAATCTCTCCTTTGTAACAGAAACCATTTCACCTTTTCTGAGCTTAGGGAGGTTTTAAAGTACAGAAAACAGTTGCTGCACTGCGTTTTGTTCTTTTTTGACTCCAAAGCTATTTTATGCTAATTTACATTGTAGGCATTGGGCTTTATGACTCTTCAGCCTAAGCAAAATGTACTGCTCACAAAAATTAACATCCTAGTGACAGAGCCAATTTGGTACTTAATGACCAAGCCAATTTTTACAATTCTGACCACTGTCAATTTATGAGGTTATAGCTCTAGAATGTTTCAACGTATCCCACTGATTCTGAGAATGTTTTTTCGTGACATATTGTACTTCATGTTAGTGGTAAAATTTCTCCAATACAACTTGTGTTTATTTATGAAAAAAACGGAAATTTTGAAAAAAAAAAAAAATTAGCAATTTTCAAAATTTTAAATTTTGTACCCTAAAATCAGAGAGTGGTGTCGCACAAAATCGAGTTTGGGGTTCGATATAACAGAAAATACCCAAAAGTAACACCATTCTAAGAACTGCACCCCTGAAGGTGCGCAAAACCACATTCAAGAAGTTTATTAACCCTTCAGGTGCTTCACGAGAATTAAAGCAACGTGGAAGGAAAAAATGTACATTTTACTTTTTTCACTAAAAATTTACTTTGGAACCAATTTTTTTATATTTTCACAAGGGTATCAGGAGAAAATTGACAACAAAATTTGTTGTGCATTTCTGCTGAGTAGGGCGAAACCCCATATGTGGGGGAAAGCCACTGTTTGGGCGCATGGCAGGGCTCAGAATGGAGGGAGCACTGTTTGACTTTTTGTACGCAAAATTGGCTGGAATCAATGGTGGCACCATGTCGCGTTTGGAGACCCCCTTTTTTTTGCGGTCACCATTATTTCATTAATAACGGTGACCGCAACACTGGGGTAGGTAAAAACCGACCAGAATCATGTTCTCTGGGGTCTCGGCTACCCCACGTAGCCGAGACCCCGGAGAAATTCCGACCATGGAGGGCGCTATACACTTATTTCTCGGCACCATTAAAAAGCGTCGCTGAGGCATAAGTACCCATAATTGCCACCTTTAAAAGGCATATTGCCAGTCGCTAAGGAACGCTTTCATATTACTGTAAACAGTACATCCAAATCAATTACTTTTCAGGGATCTCAATCTGTCCAGTTAGGAAACATAAGCCATTGTGAATCAAGTTCACTTGCTGTGGTGCAAATGACAGTGATAACAGGAGCGCTGGAGAGGAACGGCAAGACAACCCTCAAAAGGGATTATTTTGTGGTGAGCACAGCCAATCACTGTCTTCTTCTCCTGACCGATTTTGTCTTAGTTTGGAAAGTGTATTTGTTACTACTGGTAGTGTGAGGCAGTGTCAAAGCTCACAGACACAAAAAGAGGACTTAAAAATCCTCAATAAATTTGAAAAAAGTCACAGAGAAAAAAAGCAAAGATGAATACCTGCTCAGGCCTCCAAAACAAATGCTGGCAGGGTGCAATGGACCCGATTAATGATGGCAGAAACACAGGTGCAACAATACCGATGAAACAACCACTTTCAATCCAATGTTGGCTGTTTGGTATATTTGTGCACAAAAGCTAAAAGATAATAGTCTGTACTGTATGTGGCATTATTCACACAAGCAATGCATGTGCCTATTAGTAATGCACATGCAGGCGGGCTGCCCAGTGCTACAAAATGCATGCTGTGTGAGGGTCCGCTGCACCCTGCCAGTGCATTTGTTTGGAGGCCTGAGCAGGTAATCATCTCTGCTTTTTTTGTCTGTGACTTTTTTCAAATTTTTGGAGGATTTTTAAGTCCTCTTTTTGTGTCTGTGAGCTTTGTTTTATGTTTAGCATTAGGACTGGCAAATGTAAGAACCCTTGACGTGGGTTGCCAGCTTATGTATTGTGGCCCCAATATTAACTAATACCTTGATATGTTTTTTTGCACTTTATCTTGCATGGTGCAGTTGGACCCAGATGGCTCTGTAAACTGTGGCCTCTGTTCACACAGTGTGCATTTTGCAGCACTGGGCAGCCCGCCTGTGTGTGCGTTATTAGTAGGCTGTTAGGCTACTTTCACACTAGCGTTAACTGCATTACGTCTCAAAACGTCTTTTTTTCAGAAAAAACGCATCCAGCAAAACTTTTTGCTGGATGCGTTTTTTTCCCATAGACTTGTATTGGCGACGTATGGCGACGGATTGGCATACGTCGTGTACGTTTTACGACGGATGCGTCGAAATTTGGCGACACGTCGTCTCAAAAAAACGTAGATTGTAACGTTTTTTGTCTCCGCCTAAAAAACGTGTCGCGACGCATCCTGCGGCATACGTCGTTGGCTGCAATGGAAGCCTATGAGCGACGGATGCGTCGGGACACGTCGTACGACGCAATACAGCGCTGCAATACGTTTTTTTTACACTGAGCATGCTCAGAAGAAGTATTTTGTTGCCAATTGGTCAGACACCCCCAAATCTATATAAACCTGGCCTGGGCCTTCAACCCCACATATGCCTGAAAGAAGACAAAAGAGAGAAACCTGCCAGCAAGACCCCAGCCAGCAACAGGACCCCAGCCAGCCACAGGAGCCAGCCACCATAGAGCCAGCCACAGGAGACAGACACAGGACCCCAGCCAGCCACAAGACCCGAGCCAGCCACAGGAGCCAGCCATAGGACTCCAGCCACAGGACTCCAGCCACCATAGAGCCAGTGTGAGTATTGCAATTTTTGTGTGCATCTGTGTGCCTGTGCATTTGTGTGTGTATATGAGGTACTGACTACAGAAAGAGCTTAAAACCTGAAGAGAACCTGAGGCCTGCCATCGTCCTGCACCAGCCAGTGCCATGCTAGAGTCCAGATGCAGCCTGATTCCAGCCACTGTGAAGACCTGCTGCTTCAGCCAAAGGATTGTCAGCCTTTTGTATGTGTGTGTGTGTGTATGCGTCTTCTGATTGGGTTCACCTTTCTGCCTTTGTTGTACATATGTGTATTTGCATAAAGCTATGTGCGTGCATGTGTATGTGTGTATTTTTGGACGGTTGTGTGCTTTTGTATCATGTGCCTGCACCTTATTATGCCTTTGCCAATTTTATGCCTGTTCATGTGGGAGGGTATGTGTCCATGTGCAGGATTGCATCAGGATGTGGTCAGGATTTTCCATCAGTATTTGTACGCCAAAATCAGGAGTGGGTGATAAAATCAAAAGTGTGCCTGTTTTCGTATTATACTTTACCTAATTTTTACACTCCTGGTTTTGGCTTACAAATACTGATGGGAAATCCTGACCAAATTCTGATGCGATCCGGAATGTGGACACATACCATGCATGTTTTTTGTGTGCGTCTTGTTGATTGCATGTGCATTTGTCCATGCTGTAATTGGTTATTTGCCTTTTTCTGATGTATTGACTGTATAGTGGTCTGTGCAGCATGTGGTTTAAATGTTTTTTTTTTTTTTCAATCTGATGTGTTTTTTAAAAAAGTCTAGCGGTGTGCAGCTTGTGGTTTGAATGTGTGAGTGTGGGTTTTTTCTATTTAATAAAAGTGTTGATTTTATTTTAATTACAGTTATAACCATTTGCATTTGAAGTACTTGTATTTAAAATAAAGAGCATGTCAGCTCCTAATTGTGATTTTTTAAAAAAGAGAGAAAAAAAAAAAATAATAATAAAATGTTTTTTAAAAAAATGTCCGTAGTATTATTTCATAAAGGTAAATTTAAAACTGGTGTATGTACCAATGGTTACACATGCAATACAGGGTTGGTTGAGGGCTCATTTTTTTAATAAAGGTTAACCTGTAAAGTTTTTTTTTCTTTTTTGGGGGGGGGGGGGGAGGTTTTTTTTTTTAAATAAAATGTGGCAAATATATTTTTTCATTGTGTTAACATTTAAAAATTTTATTTTTTGGGACATGGAAATGATTGGTATAACGTGCAACTTTTTGGGGGTTTTTTGGTGTTCACCTGTATGAACATTTCTGACATCATTTTAGTAGGGTGTTTATCGTTGAACATTACCTAGTTCAGGGGGTGGTCTAACTATAGATCCATTATACATATTAACAGATAAACCAGGACCGCAGCCGCTGCCCACCAGGACCGCAGCCGCTGCCCACCAGGACCACAGCCGCTGCCCACCAGGACCACAGCTAAGAAGTTTTAGAAGTAAGTTTTGAAGACCCCCAATCTGCTACTTCAATGTGTCGAGCAGATTGCAAGTGTCTCTTTAACTTACAGAAACACCAGGACCACAACCACTGCCCACCAGGACCACAGCCGCTGCCCACCAGGACCACAGCCGCTGCCCACCAGGACCACAGCTAAGAAGTTTTAGAAGTAAGTTTTGAAGACCCCCAATCTGCTACTTCAATGTGTCGAGCAGATTGCAAGTGTCTCTTTAACTTACAGAAACACCAGGACCACAGCCGCTGCCCACCAGGACCACAGCCGCTGCCCACCAGGACCACAGCCGCTGCCCACCAGGACCACAAAACAATGTCCTCTTCTGACAGCCCTCCTCCACAGCAACAGCGTGTATCGGTAAGTTAACACAAAAAATGGGTTTATTTTTTTTCGCTTTTTAAAATTACATTTTGATGTCTAACCACATGCATAAATTATGTTTCAACAGGAAGCTGAATCAGATGAGGAGCTGTCAGAAGGGGGCGAGATGGGTGGAGAGATGCAAGTGGAGGAGGAACCAAGTGTAAGTAGTGGTGAAACAGTTGCTTCGCACATCACACTGCACCATACACAAAACAGATTTCTAAACACCTGCCTACCTTAATTGAGAATTTGTACTTTATTTCAGGCTGCTGCTGCTGCCGCTGAAGGCTCTCCCAGACAGTCCCAGAGTCGGCGGACTCGTCGCCGCGGTCGTCCATCAGTGAGTTTTTTTTTGGGGGGAGGGGGATTCTATTGGTACTTTAGTATTTCAGTGTGCTAATTTGTTTGTTTTCCTTTTTTTTTTTTGACACAGGCTTCACAGCGTGCTCCCGCAGAAGAGGATGATGATGATGACATTGACATCGATTGTCTCATCGATGAGGTTCGCGAGCGGGAGCCGCTGTGGAACATGGCTGACCGCAGGCATGCTGATACCGGTGTAACCCGTCGGCTCTGGGACGAAGTGTGTCGCAACCTGTTTCCAAGGCGGGAGAGCCTTCATCCTCAGCAGCAGAGCAAACTAGGTAAGTATTCACTTTCCAGTGATGTTTTGAGATGACTGTAATGTATTGCATTTACCAATTTTTTGTTTTTTCTATTGATTCTTGTCTTCACAGTTGGAAAGGTTAGGAAGCGGTGGCGGTCACTGAGGGATCACTTTAAGAGGGAATTCAACGATGAGATGAAGGCCCCGAGTGGCTCTGCAGGAAGGAAGAGGAGCAAATACAAATACGGCCCGGCCCTCTCCTTCCTGAGGCGAACCATGCTGAGCAGAGTGTAAGTATTCTACAGCCCACTAATAACCATGTTAAACTGTCTACTTAGTTTGCTTTCAGTCAGGGCTTTTTCATTCCAATGTATTAATTCCTTTTGTTTTTTCTTTCACAGCACCTTCTCCAGCCACTGGGCGCCTGCATCTTCCTCTGCGCCCTCTGGAGCGATCCCTCCTGAGTCCGCCACTGAGGGCCACGTCGGTAGGCCCCACACCTCTGTCCCCTCCTCTGACCCCTCTGTCCCCTCCTCTGACCCCTCTGTCCTCTCCACTTCATCCGCCCCAAGCAGTGGAGCATTATTGCAGGCTTCATTGCTCGCATCTGATGCTGAACAGTTAGCGTTCCCTTTACCCCACCCCTCTGATCCTGCCACCTCGACACCACCATTAGGTTCGTGGCGGCAGCGACAGAGGGGTCAGGAAAGGAGCTATGCTCCTGAGTTCTTACACCTGAATGCATCCTTCCAAGGCTCTTTCAAAATTTTGGGAGAGCAAGTGACTGCTGGTTTCAACATGGTGCAGTCACGCATCAGTGAAACAAGCCAGGAAACCAGCAGTCGCTTGGATAGGCTGCATTCAGCTGTAAGTCCCGATCCGGCCAATCTTTTTTTTCAATCCATGCTCATGAGCATGGAGAAGCTTTCTTTTGAGCAACAGATGCGGGTAATGAATACCTGCCATAATGCTGCACTGCAGGCCATTAATGAATCTACCCACACACCTCCCCACACCTCCACTCCAATTCCACCCCAGGCCCCATTTCCACACCATACCCCCCATTACCAAACCCAGCCCCAATACCAACACCAGCACCATTACCAAACCCAGCTCCAATCCCCACACCAGCACCATTACCAAACCCCACGCCAGCCCCATTACCCAACCCAGTCCCACTACCCTACTCAGTCACAATACCCGACCCAGTCCCCACAACAATCCCGGCCCCCAGACCAAATTACTTCCCCAATGTTTTCTTTACTCAACTTTTCTCTTCCCCCTACCCCAACACCACCCCCCTCTGGTCAGCCTCTTGGTTTAACCCCCCCTTCCACTGCACCCCAAACAAGTAGGGTTTCCCCACCTATCGACGTGGTCCAACCTTCCTGCCCCTCCTCCTCTCATATCTCCACCCAAAACTTTGAAGACTTGTAAATAATGTTTTAAAATGTTTATGTCAAAAACATTTTGCAATGTTTTCCACAAAAAAAAAATTGGAAAATAAAAAAAAACTTTTTTTGGCAAAAAAAACAAAAAAAAAGAGTTAAAATAAAATTCTGATTATTATTGTACTCTTTGTGTGTGTGTGGATTTATTAAGGTAATATAATAAAAAAGGTTTAATAAAAACAAACACCAGACATGTTAAAGGTATAACATAATGGTTTTACTAGCAAGAAAACCACGCTTTTTGGCCTTTTTTTTGGGGGGGGGGGGCAGAAACACATTTTTTACATAAACAAAACACATGGGAAACAGGTTACACACGGGAAACAGGTTACACAATCATGTCTTGCCACGGGATCCGCCCGACAGGTGAGACAAAATAATCGGCAAACTGGTCCCTCATCCTTGTAACTGAACTTGTAGAGCGAACAGAGCTGCTGCGGTAGTCCCACAAGGTGGTCTCCAAATCTTCATCATCCAAGGAAACGGGATCCTTTGAAAGGACAAAGTTGTGGAGCACCACACAGGCTTTAACTACCTCGTCTATAGTTGTTGTTTTCAGCTTGATAGCCGTCAGCAGAACTCGCCACTTCGCCGTCAATATGCCAAAGGAACACTCTACTACTCTTCGTGCTCTAGTAAGCCGGTAATTAAAGACCCGCTTGGTATGGTTTAAGTTCCGGCTACTGTACGGTTTCAGTAGGTGCGGCGACAGTTGAAAGGCTTCATCACCTACAAAAACATATTCCAGGGCTGGGTCATTTGTTCCTGGCAGTGGTCTGGCTGGCGGTAAATCGTAGCTCTCTCCATAAAGGCAACGACCCATCGGAGAGTTTTTAAGAACTTGCGAATCGTTGGACCTTCCATATGCTCCGATGTCCACGGCAAGGAACCTGCAGTTGGCATCTGCAATAGCCATAAGGACGATGGAGAAATACTTCTTATAATTATAATACTCCGATCCTGTTCCTGCCGGTTTCGCAATCCTTATATGTTTTCCGTCAACTGCACCCACACAATTAGGGAAATTGCAAATTTGCTGAAACTCTTCAGCACTTCGCAACCAGATTTCCATGGATGGTTGGGGGATATACTCTGGTTGTAAAGTGGTCCAAATAGCCAGACATGTGTCCTTCACTATTCCAGAGATAGTGGAGATGCCCAGCCTGAACTGATAATGGAGCGAAGTCATAGATTCACCCGTAGCTAGGAAACTTTAAAAAAAAAAAAAAAAAGTTAGAAAAAATTGCACAGACCAACAAGTTTTAATATGGCACTGTTAATTTTTTTTTAAGGACGGGACACCCAATAAAACCAGCATGAAACCGGTGTAAAAAAACAGTGGAATGTCCGCCAAGAAAACCCAAATTACATGCTGCAGAAAATAGTGCGCAGTATGCCAGCGCAGTATTGTCTGCAGCATGTAATATAACATTAAAAATGACCAATGACAGAAAAAAAAGCAGTTGCATGTCATCAAACCCAAAAAAACAAAAAAAAAAAAAAAAACTGCAGAAAATGCAACGCAAAATTTCAGCGCAGTATTTTCTGCAGTCTGTTATCTAACATTCAATATCAGCAATGAAATTAAAAAAAAAGAGGCTTACCGCAGGGTCACCATCAGCCGCTCCGCCGGTGTGATGGCAAGCCTCATCCTTGTATCCTGTCTTCGGATGACATCCTCCAGTTTTGCAAGCAAAAAATCGAAATGTTCAATCCTCATCCGCACGTAGTTGTGGAATTTGTGTGGATTGTGCCGCAACTCCAGGTACAGAGTGGACTGGACACCCCGGGTCATCCGTAGTTGATTAATCGGATGAATCCAGAGTCGTCTCCGTTGCTGCAGAAGCATCCTACGCCTTTCCGCTGCCGCCTCCTTCTCCCGCACTATGATATCCAGGCGATTTGTCTCAAAGATAACGTCGGTAACCAAACTAGCAATCCTCCCAAGAACACCTTCCATCGCTGCCACAAAACTAAAACCCACAAAGATGGGCTGTAAATACAGTACTATATAGTTTTTCAAATTTTCCAGTAGCCAATCAAATTTGGGAGCCTCCCATTTTAAAAACGGATCCGTCGGAAAAACGGATACAACGGATGGTAAAACGTATGCAACGTATGCAACGCATCCAGTATTTTCGACGGAAACGTTTAGCGGATTTGCGACGTATCCGTCGAAATGCTGGATGCGTGGCATACGTTTGTCACCGTTTTTCACTTTTTTGACGCATCCGTTTTTTCGGGAAAAAAACGGATTTGCGACGTTATGCAGTAAACGCTAGTGTGAAACTAGCCTTAGCCACATCCTCTGCATTGCCTGTGCGAATAATGCCACATACAGACTATTATCGCTTATCTTTTGTGCACTAATATACCAAACAGCTAACACTGGATTGAAAGTGGTTGTTTCATCGGTATTGTTGCACCTGTCTTTCTGCTATCATTAATTGGATCCGCTGTTTTGGAGGCCTGAGCAGGTATTCATCTCTGCTTTTTTTCTCTGTGAGGCAGTATCTGCAGCCCATTCGTGTTGCACAGATACTCCAACTCATATCTGCTGTTGCAAGGTTTGTTTTGTCTCCTAGCACAATCTCAGGAGCATGGAGCAGATAGCAGCAAATGACTGACACAAATGGAGAAATGGACCAGGTAATAAAAGTGCATCAACCCAGTAGAAGGATAGGTATCTGCTTCTTTATGCTGGAAGAACACATTGAACACTGCCAGAACCCTGCAAAACTATGTCCTGTTGGCTACTAGTATGCATGTTTCTGGCCAAACTTGCAGAAATAGACTTTATGAGGGCTGCATTAAGGCCCAGTGCCCTTAAGTGGGTCCTTTCCTCAAAGTTCACCACAATGCAGCTTGACTGGCATATGCCAGAGCACACCAGCAGTGGCAAGTTCATCACTGGTGCCATATTCACTTCATAAATGAGAGCAGGTTCATACTAAGCAAATGTGACAGACATGAAATATTCTGGAGACTCTGTGGTGAATGTCATGCTTCCTGTAAATCATCCAGCATGAACGGTTTGGCGATGAGTCAGTAGTAATGGTCTGGAGAGGCATACCATTGGAGAAGTACAAACCTCCATGCAAAAGACAATGATATACTAACTTCTGTTAGGTACCGGGATGAAATGCTCAGAGCCTTCTGCTTTCGCATTAGGCCCTAGGTTCCTCCTGATTCAGGATAATGTCCAGCTTCATGTGAACAGAGTGCTTAGACAGTTCATGGATGTCAAAGGCTGACTATTCAATGAGCCTGGTTTGGATCTTGTCATGGTCTTCTACTGGAGCTGGTCATGGACTTCTACTGGCACAAGGAATGGATCTTCCTCACAGCTCAGACTTTCTCCGACATCTGTCTGCTCTCAAACCCTTCTGTGATGATGGTGGCTGTAAGCTCACCTGGCAGCCAAACAACTTGCTCAGGTACAGGTTCTGGAACCAACTCTTCCCTTCTTGATCTGGCCAGGGCTTTTATAGTTGAAAATAGAAGTTTACATACACTATATAAAAAGACACATATGCATGTTTTCTCAATATCTCACATGAAATCAGTTACACCAGTTTTATCAGGAGGAATGGGCTCAAATTCCGACCAACTATTGTGAGAAGCTTGTTGAAGGATATCCCAAACGTTTGACCCAGTCATTCAGTTTGAGGGAAATGGTACCAAATACTAATGAAATGTATGTAAACTTTTGACTTTGCAGTAAGTAATAAAAATGCCTTAAAACATTCTTTCTCTCTCATTATTCTGGCATGTGGAAAATATTAATTATGGTAATCCGAATTGACCTAAAATGGGAAAGGTTTATTTTGATTTCATGTCAGAATTGAGAAAAACATGCATATGTGTCATTTTATATAGTGTATGTGAACATCTAGTTTCAACTGTATATTTTGTAACTGAGACACAACAGTCACCTGACCTGGTGTTTTCTCAATCCCCTTTCTTGGGAACATAGACTTCCGCTCTTGGAGTTCCTACCACTATAATTCTTTCCTTACTTTTGTCTTTGACCAGCAGTGGCAGTGTTCACTTGTTCGCTACTCAGTTAGGCATCAACTATACTCGTCTTTGCTCTTGTCTGGCTCCTTACATGTCTGTAATGTGGCTATGTCAGTGGCTGTCTGGCAACTGTAAAATGGCTACTATGGACAGGCTTAGTGCAAATCTCAGGCTTTGCTCTGGTCTTCACCATTTATCCCCTACATAGGGGTCTTGACTTAAATAGCTGCCCACAGGCGGGGACCACCGAATAAGCTGTTGTTTGGTGGTGCAGGCTGGCCGAAGAGGTCAGGTAGTTGGGTCAGAACCAAGAGGGCAGGAAAAGCACAAAATCGTAAGATGCAAGAATAGTCAGTTGGTGTTGGAGGACAGCCATTTTCAGGTCTCTCCACAGATGCTCAGTTGGGTTTAGGTCAGGGCTCTGGCTGGGCCAGTCAAGAATGGTCACAGAGTTGTTCTGAAGCCACTCCTTTGTTATTTGAGCTGTGTGCTTAGGGGCATTGCCTTGTTGGAAGGTGCCTGGTTTTCTCCACACATACCGCTCAGAATTATCACCAAAATGGTCTATCTTCGTCTCATCAGACCAGGGAATATTATTTCTCATAGTCTGGGAGTCCTTCATGTGTTTTGTAGCAAACTGTATGCTGGCTTTCATATGTCTTGCACTGAGGAGAGGCTTCTATCAGGCCACTCTGCCATAAAGGCCCGACTGGTGGAGGGCTGCAGTGATAGTTGACTTTGTGGAACTTTCTCCCACCTCCCTAAAGCATCTCTGGAGCTCAGCCACAGTGATTTTGGGGTTCTTCTTTACCTCTCTCACCAAGGCTTCTCTCCCACGATTGCTCAGTTTGACTGCATGGCCAGGTCTAGGAAGACTTCTGATGGTCCCAAACTTCTTCCTCTTAAGGATTATGGAGGCCACTGTGCTCTTAGCAATCTTGAGTACTGCAGAAATTCTGTTGTAACCTTGGCCAGATCTGTGCCTTACCACAATTATGTCTCTGAGCTCCTTGGCCAGTTTCTTTGACCCCATGATTCTCATCTGGTTTGACACGCACTGTGAGCTGTGAGGTCTTATATAGACAGGTGTGTGCCTTTCCAAATCAAGTCCTATCAGTTTATTTAAACACATCTGGACTCCAATGAAGGAGAACTATCTCAAGGAGGATCACAAGGAAATGGACAGCTTGTGACTTAAATTTTAGTGTCTGATCAAAGGGTCTGAATACTTATGACCATGTGATATTTCTTTTTTAATAAATTTGCAAAAATGCCTACATTTCTGGGGTTTTTTCAGTCAAGAAGGGGTGGGTGCATAGAGTATATTAATGAGAAACAAAATGAACTTTTTTAAATTTATCAAATGGCTGCAATGAAATAAAGAGTGAAAAATTTAAAGAAGTCTGAATACATTCCGTACCCACTGTATATCTGTCAGCTTCCAGCGGTAAGGTGGAAGCTTAAGTAGGGTGCTGAATGCTGAAGCAGAGAGCTAATAACTCCAGCTGGACAGAACACACATCAATAGTGCCAGACTGGATAGCACTGCGGGCCTCAGCCATGCTAATCTTAGTGACTGGACAGAACCTCTAGACATTTGGTTCTGGCATCTCTTCTATCACCAGTGCCGCCCACAGAGTGAATACGGCAGTGTGTGACAACAGAAGCAGAGGTCATTTGACAGTATTAGTGCATCCGATGGTGTCAAATAGCGCCAAATACCTTCCAGGAGCTCACTGATGCCCTGATCCATGTCTAGGAGGACATCCCATGGAAACCTGGAAAAGGCCTAGAGCTTATTTTGAAAATGGGCATCACATCAGCTTTGCGCCAGCTAGTCGTCACAGTACCAGACACTAAAGCACCATGACTGAGTGCAGCCCTCACAATCCATCGGCCACCTTAAGATCCTACTATGATGCCACAAAACCTGACCAAAAGTGACAGGTGCCATCACTGTAAGTCTCTGTGTGATTGTAATTCAAGTTGTCAGATCTTCTAATTATTGTAACTCATCATCTTATCAGAAGAACCTTACTATGTGTAGGTACTGTACATATGTCCATGAACAAACCGTTTACCTGTCCTTGAAAAAACGTCTAAATCCAAAGGCCACCAACTTCAGCACAGCTTCAAGTACAAATACTGTAGTAAACATGTAGTTGCAGTACTTCAGGGCAATTTCTAATGACTGCAAAAAAAAAATCATAATAAATAATTTTCAATGAGAGATCAATGTTACAAAATGTCCATAATATAATATTCCACATAATACACTGAACATGTGCAAGAAATATTTAAAATGTAGCTGTCATTTCTAGGAGGATTTGCAGCAGAATGTCTGTGTCTGCCTCCAGCTCCTCCCTCCTCTTTCCCCTCCTCTCCATAGAATTCTATAGGCACCAATTGCCATCTGCCATCTCAGTAATGTAAAAATCTGTCTTCACTGAACACAAATTTTATCTGTAAACTCAGAGAGAAACATCAATCCAGGAGGGAAACAAAACAGATTTCTCTGATAAAAAATATTACAATGTTGGATATTGTACATACTATTGATTTAGGAACTAAAAATTGAAACAATGATTACTTTTTAAAGGGATTTCCTGGTTTTAAAAATATATATTTTCAAATACTCTATTATTTATTTAAGTTGACTTTGCCTTTATTGAATTGATTTACTTGCCAGAGAGGAAAAGTGACCTCTTAGGGTCTAACTCATTTTGAAGACCCAGCTCATCCAACTATAATACCAGAAGTCAATTGATTACAATCTTTATTTCTACTGCAAATCATGCAGTTTGCTTCTCGGGTTTCCCAGAGAATCCAATTCATTCTTGAGGGTTTCAACATTTACCTTCCCACACAGGTTGCTACCGCTCCATCACAACACCTTTCTAATAAGTAAACTTCAAAACTATCATAAGGACCTCATATGACATTTGGACTACGTTTATAACTTTTTTGGTTCCATCTGAACGTGTCCCTGATGGAGCCCCAAAGAAACCATTCACTATATTGAGGCAGAGAGTCACTTTCTTCCCTGTCTGGCCTCCGTTCCAGCATTGCTGTCTTTCTTAGGTGGACATACTAGAGTAATAGACTATGTTTTAGTATCTACTGCCTAACAGACACCACCAGAAAGGAGGCCAGATAGACTGCAAAGTGACTATCTACCTCAATAGTGTAAATGTCTCCATCGGTGCTCCGTGGGGGCGTGTCTGAAACCTCATTTTCTAAAAGTTCTAATGGGGCCATCAATGGAACCACAACTATGTTGTCCATACGTGATGTGACCAAACCCTGACAGATATTTTGTAAACTGAAAATGTATCTAAATAGGACAATAAGATATACAAAAGCAGAAAACTCACCTTCGGTTGACTGTAGTGCTCCAACGACATTGTGATAACATTAAGGCAAATGATAATTGTAATGAATATATCCAGGTAATGGCTTGTACAGACCGAGTGAATTAAGAGACGTGCAGGGCAGTAGGTGGCATAATATGGCAAACGTTGGGCTTCTGTGCAAAACAAGCAAAAGGAGACTTTTTTTTAGATACATTTGAGAGCAAGAAAGCTGGAAAACACTTGGGGTATTTAGAAGCAAGACAATGATCTGTTCTATGGCCAAAGGTATACGGAAACATTGATATGCACATTGAATTTTGTTGACTGCTATAACAGCGCTGACTTCATTTTGCAGCATGATTGTAGGAATTTTAATTTATTCCCATAAGAAAGTTTGGTCACAAATGCTATATAGTCTTACTCATAGTTTGGGAAGTTTGAGAGAAGGCCTTGGTAATGGCCAGTAAAGTCTTTTCACATCAACCCTAAAGCACCTCTCCCGCGTCTTTTTGTATTGCAGTGCCAGAGTGGTGCAAATTCATCTAAGTTCCCTGTCCCTAGTCCTATACTTACCAGTACCGTCTTCATCTGTTCCCTGCACCACTCTGGTTGTCTTCTGCAGATTGTGACCTGCTAGAATGCTCCAGTGTTTTCTGAGTGAGCCAGAAGACATAACTCAATATATGTCTATGAGGGCCAGAACGAGATCGGAACGAGGCTCTCATAGAATTATATTGAGAAATTGTGACCGTTACCTCTTACTTCTGGCCAGTTTCGCTCTCAAGATGTTAGAGCAGGATGGGCAGCACGGTGGCTCAGTGGTTAGCTGGAGTCCTGGGTTCAAATCCCACCAAGGACAACATCTGCAAGGAGTTTGTATGTTCTCCCCGTGTTTGCGTGGGTTTCCTCCAGGTTCTCTGGTTTCCTCCCACACTCCAAAGACATACTGGTAGGAAATCTAGATTGTGAGCCCCAATGGGGACAGTAATGATAATGTCTGTAAAGCGCTGTGGAATAAGATAGCGCTATATAAGCAAAGCATAATAAATAAACATATAGATTATGATGGCTGGTGAGTATATCACTAGCGGCAGGGAACATACATTAGTGGCACCACTCCAATAAAAAACCAAGCCATGATATGATGGAACTGTCAGGTTGAAGCACAGAAGAGCTTCTCTACTCTTAGTTCCTTTAACCAGGATGGCACAGCTACAAAACTAATCTGAGCCATTATTTCTCTGCTCCCAAACTCCACAGTTGGCACAATGCATTTGGGCAACTGGTCTTCTGATATGGGTTTAACCAAAATTGCACTTCTCGATCCTTGAGTCTGCATATGGTAACCACTTCCTTACCTGTTGCTCATTTAAAAGCAGTTGAGCTCTCCAGTATAATTAACTCTGCTAAAAGTGTACCGTATTTGTCTGTAGAGACCAAATGACTATATTCTTTTTTGCTCCGCTTAGCGATAGCTGTAGCTGAAATGGCCGATTCACTGGTTACAATGGGTATCCATATACTTTTGGTCATTTAATAGAGGTACAGATGACAAGTATTTGCAGCAGATGAAATATTAGGATGAAAATAGAATATTAGGTGCAAAGAAAAGACAACATGAAGGATCACAAGAGGGCATGATTTTCCATCAGACAATGCTTCTAAACTTAAAGCCGATCATTTAAAAGGGAATCTATCATCAGGTTTTTGCTACAACATCCAACAGCAGCATCATTTAGGAGCAGAGATGTATCACTTACTGCAGGTTCAATAAATCAGTTTTGTCTTCGGCAGATCTATCAGTTCTCTGAATGCTGAGCGCTGTATAACCCGCCCACATCACTGATTGGCTGCTTTCTGTGGCAACTGTGCATAGGCAGAAAGATGCCAATCAGTGGTGGGACCGGGCTTACACAAATCTCATGAATATGGAGGACTACATGGCAGCCGGTTTACTAGTCCTTTAGTAATAATATCTTGCTTCTTAAACGATAATTGTATCAAAACCACAGAAAGTAGCTCAGTAAGTGACACATTGCTGGAATAAGGGTCTCTGTCTCTACATTATGCTGCTCTCAGATTCAGTGGAAAAACCTGTTGACAGATTCCCTCTAAGTTAATCCATTTGCTTCTGTGCTCGGAGAAAGCTGATAGCTCATGCCTGATAATGACATTATACATATACTGAGACCATTGCACTCTCAGGCTGCCCTGTTATCGAAAAAGTAAAAAAAAAGTCCAGTTAAAGCACCCATTAACATTCTTTCATTTTAAAATACTGCTCACATGTACATTTTGACACCATGCAAGTCTAAAGTAAGCTTTTTCTTATAATTTTAATTTATTTTACATTTAAATGTGCTGAATATTAACTAACAAGTCAAGGAGACTTTCTTTGGATCAATGGTGAACGGTGAAAACCCAAACTGTTCACTAAACCGCGAGAGAAAAGGCTTTCAACTGGGCACTATTCTCTTCTGAGTCTTGGGTCAATAGAAATTCTATGAAAAAAAAATGTATTTCTCAGTGACAGAGGAGAGCAGCACCCAACTGGACACTTTCATTCCTCCATTTTAGCAAACAGTACGATTCTCTATGGCATGCCAAATTTTTGTGCAATTTTTTTTTTAAAGTTATACCTACGTGCATTGATGGCACCCAAGACTTTACCTCCTTACTAGGTGGAACTATTCTATGCGCACTATCCACAGAACAGATCAAAGAATAACTTGTGTTTTGCGACATATTTACCAGCAGTGCTGGACACTTCTGTTATACAGAGTCACTCTATACCAAGCAGCAGTGCTAATGTTGGCTGCTGCTTGGTACAGAGTGACTCTGTATAACAGAAGTGTCCAGCAGTGCTGGTACAGACCCAGTTAATCACAATGACCTGTCAGCGTAGCAATGTGAGGGAAATCAATGGGTGCCCACATTGACCTATGTAACATATCTCCTTTCTTTGCTAAACAACATAAAAGTAGAAAAAGCAAGCAGCACTGCAATACTTATCAAAATCTGGTGAACTTTATTGGACCTGGTGGCATGGCAATGTTTCGGTTACAATTAACCTTATTCAACCCTTTTCCTTTCTTTCCGTTATTGTAAATTATACCACCCTGATGGGCTAATAAAATAATAAAGGATTCTTTTATAAAAATGATGAAATTGATTTACAGGACTGTGGTACATTGGCAACATTAGTCTTCTGTGGTCACCAGTAGTGATGAGCGAGTATACTCGTTGCTCGGGTGACCTCCGAGTATTTATGACTGCTCGGAGATTTAGTTTTCATCCCGGCAGCTGAATGATTAACAACTACTACCCAGTCTGAGTACATGTGGGGGTTGCCTGGTTGTTAGGGAATCCCCACATGTAATCAAGCAAGCTAGTAGCTGTAAATCATTCAGCTGCCTTGATGAAAACTAAATCTCGGAGTAGTCATAAATACTCGGAGGTCACACGAGTGTGCTCAGGAAAACACGAACAACAAGTACACTCGCTCATCACCAGTCACCAGACATGAGCCTTGTTTACCGATCGTCTCTACTTGCCAGCATCCCTAGCCATCATGGTGGCGCGATGCTGGCATGGTGTCGCATGAGACTAGCTAATCAAAAGAAGAGTCGTGAATGCCATCAGAGAAAGCTGTTTTGAATTATGAATATGGCTACAAAGGTCCTGCAAATTTATCCTCTCATCTGAATTCCTTTTCTTTTTTTCTGACCCATAAATGTTCTTGACAATTTCTATTTCACCTGGTTTCCTACCCTACAGTGGCATGTAAAAGTTTGTTCACCCTGGTCAAAATTACTGTTATTGTGAACAGTTAAGCAAATTGAACATGAAATGATCTCTAAAAGGCCTAAAATTAAAGATGACACACTTCCATTGTATTTTAGTAAAAAAAAATGTATATTTTCATTTTTTACACTTTAAAAATTACAAAAAGGAACATGTGCAGATGCAAAAGTTTAAGCTCCCTTGGAGATGTGTGTGCTCAGAAAACTTTGACTAAGGTTTCAGACCTTAATTAGCCTGTTATGGTTATGGCTTGTTCTCTATCATCATTAGGAAAGGCAATAAAATGCAAATTTCCCAGCTTCATAAAAACCCAGTCTCCTCTAGCCTTGTGCCAAAAACCAGCAGACATGGGTTCTTCTAAGCAGCTGCCTTGCACTCTGAAAATAAAAGTGGTCAAGGCCCACAAAGCAGGAGAAGGCTACAAGAAGAGAGCAAAGTGTTTTCAAGATGCCCTTTCCCCAGTTCACAATGTAATTAAGAAATGGCAGTTAACAGGAACATTGGAGGTCAAGATAAGCTCAGGAAGACCAAGCAAAATGTCAGTGAGAGATGCTCGTAGGAGTGCTAGAGGGGCAAATCAGAACCCCCGCTTTACTTCAAAAGACCTTCAGAAAAATTTAGTAGACTCTGGAGTTGTGGTGCACTGTTCTACTGTTACGAGACACCTGGACAAATATGGCCTTCACGGAAGAGTCATCAGAAGAAAACCTCTCCTTCATCCTCACCATAAATTTCAGCATCAGAAGAATGCAAAAGAACATCTAAACAAGCCTGATACATTTTGGAAACAAGTCCTGTGGACCGATGAGTTTAAAATAGAACTCTTTAGCCACAATGATCAAAAGGTATGTGTGGAGAAAAAAAGGCACAGAATTTCAGGAAAAGAACATCTCACCAACCATTATGCATGGAGGTGGATCAATCATGCTTTGGGTTGGGTTGCAGCCAATGGTACAGGGAACATTTCATGGATAGAGGGAAGAATTGTTTCAATTAAATTTCAACAAATTCTTGATGCAAACATAACACCATCTATATAAAAGCTGAAGTTGAAAAGAGGATGGCTTCTATAAATGGATAATGATCCTAAACACACGTCAAAATCCACAAAAGACTACCTCAAAAGGTGCAAGCTGAAGGTTTTATAATGGCCCTCATAGTCACCTGATCTGAACATCATTGAAAATCTGTGGTTAGGCCTCAAAATAGCAGTGCATGTGTAACACCTCAGGAAGCCGGTTGTTACAGTGATGTTGCCTTCCTTTCGGGGAGGGTAATGCCATGCCTGGAAGCGAGGAGGATCCTTTTAACAGGTAGCACATACATGCAACATGTTCTGATTCCAGGCCAGAAGGTGGAGCTCTGAACCCAGTTTCAGGGAAGCTTCCCTAGATATTTATATTCTGGCTTGGAGGAGGAGTTAGCCCATCTGTCAGAGGGACAGAGCAGAGAGGAAGCAGACAGAGAGCAGCAGAGCTGGGGCTGTGCAGCCACATGGTGCTACAGCTCCAGGCCAGAGAAGAGAAGCAGACAGCGTTGCATCTGTGGAACATGCCAGAGGGAAGAAGCACAGGAGAATTAAGGAGCTGGAAGGGAGCTGTGACTGGGCTTCTTCCATGTTGAAGTGCAGGAACCGGGCACCGGGAGCCCGAGGCTGTGTAGAACTGTATGTCCCACAGCAGAACCGGAGGGCAGAAGATTTTAGGTAGTCTGTCCGCACCTACACTCAAAGGTACAGCAACATACAGAGCCTGGAGTCATCTTAGAGGCCCTGTAAAAAGGCTCACGTTGACTACCATGCAGAATACACCGGGAGCTCTGGGGACCCAGCTTCACCTGTGGGAAGCCATACCATGTTCGCTGCCACAACATCACCCCAGTGAACCCCTTTAAGCAGCGTTGGTCACCCCTGACCGAATACCACAGTTGGCGTCACAAACTTTCTTATTTCTTATAACCCCTTTAAAGAACTTCCCTTTAATTTGGATGCCCAAGGCCACGCACCAGGTCGCTGCCACCGTGACTTCCCCTTTAATGACCACCGGACCTGGTACCGAGTACTCCTAGGCCCAGGCAAGGGTGCTCCAAATCTTGGCATCACGAACAGGATGAACCGACCCATAGAACTGGGTCCTGTGCACCATGGACTGTTGAGTCATTTAATGGCCGCCATTGTTACACCACGAGACGGGTGAGGAACGGAGAAGATGTGCTATCATGGGTGGAGCCCATGGATGGGCATAAAATCTTGACCAGCCCACTGTAGAGACTTTAATGCCAGGAGAATGTGTCCATCAGGAGGACGGATCCGCCCCCAGAGATGGCTGGTGGGAAAGTGGAGCAGAGACCGGCCACGAAGGAGAGAGGAGGAAGACGGGGGAAAGCGTGCAGCAGACATGGCTGAGCGTTACCTGGTAGAAGCGATGGTGGACAACAGTGGAGAGCCACCAGAACCTGCTGATCAAGGAATGAACTTCCCTGGTCGGCCAGAAGAAACCTCGGACCAGAAGACAGCATTGGATCCAGAGCTTCTCGGCGCAGAGATGGAGGAGCTGGCCTGACAACTCCTGCGGATCTAGCTGGCAGCGGTGAGTGCATAGAAAGAGTCCCTGCTGGAAAGAGTGATGACAGCGCAGCACCTGACCCTGCCACCAGCACTCACAGCCCCAGCGGAAGCAGAGGAGACGCTGCTGAAGACACCGCAGCAACAGACCCTGCAACCAGCGATCCTGAACTCAACGGAAGCGGAGATGGAGACCTGAATCAGAGAGACAGGTATGGAAACTGCCCCAGTAGCTGAGGAGACCCTGGTGGGACCTTTTAGAATGGGTCTGCCGGTTCATTGCAGTTGGTGCACAAGGATACCCTGGTATTAAAATGTTTGCACTTTTGATATGCTTAAAATGTTTGCACCTATTTAAATTATGTTTTGCAATGTTTAAAGAAAAGAGCCTCACATAAAGGGTATAAACACTTATGTACCTGTTGAAATGCATTTCCAAAAATATTGCACATTTCTAACCTGTTATTGTTTTTGTTTCTTTTCCCAGTCCGGGAATACTGGATTTAACTGGGGGAGTGTAACACCCCAGGAAGCTGATTGTTACAGTGATGTTGCCTTCCTTTCGGCGAGGGTAATGCCATGCCTGGAAGCGAGGAGGATCCCTTTAACAGGTAGCACATATGTAGCGCCCCCACTGCCGCAGGGCCGAGGGGTACCCGGTACCGGGCCTGTGAGTCTCTGCTCTGGGGTTGTCACGGCGGCTAGGCCCCGGTCCGTGACCCTGCCGTGGGGCGCACAGTGAATAATAGATATGAATGATGGTAGTGACGCTGTAGTGGTGCAGTGCAGTAAATAACGAGGACACCAGGTTGCAGTCTCTTTACCTCTTTACTGAAGATCTCTGAGTCCTCAGTCCGGAATACGGTTCACCAGGCTGCGCAAGTCCGGCCGGTCCAATGGCACCTCCAGAGTTCTCTTCACAGGTGGAAATCGGTGCCTTCCTACTAGCGCTATGTGTTGTGGTCCTTCCCTGCTGTGCTTACGGAAAGTCCCCCACAACTGTTGTGTCTGTTTCTTAAGTTCCCTCACAACTCAATTAGATGATGTTCTGCTAATCCTCCGTCCCTCCCTGGTGTTCTGGTTGGGACGGCACCCGTTTGACGGGTAGGCTCGGAGCTCTTCCGGGACCCTAGAGTCGCCCCTCTCCACAAGTTGCCCCCCAAGACTGCATAGGTGATTAAAGTTAGACAGCCCGCCTTAGACTGACTGTCCTGCCGCTGTTTGGAGTATTGCTTGAAGCTGAAAGTTATGATACTCCCTCGGCGTTCCGGCCACCGGTAGTGCGCCTCAGTAGGATGTTGCTTCGGTCTTACAGCACGACTCCTACTGGTATTTCTCCTTTGCGTGATCTCGTTTCTCACTCAGCACAATCTATCTCGCTTCTAATCCTTCCTTGGGTACCGCCGCTACCCGGAGCAGGCACGGTCCCGTTACGTTCTTTCTTGTTGCCAAGCCTCTGCCAGGATCCCACCCCTGACAGAGACCCTACTGTATCTTCCCCCACAACACCCTCTGCCACAAGGTGTTGCCTGGTTCCAACCCAGTCAGCTTTCTGATCTAACTTCCTGCCTGACCCCCAGTTTACCCACTATGGTGGGGAGTGGCCTAATGAATAGCACCCTTAGCTCCCCCCGGAGGCCCAGCTGTGAAATGTATTGGTGTCTGTGATACCTGATCAGATGAACTCCTTCAGTGCCATCAGACGCACCATAGCTCCCCATAGTGGCGGAGCCACAGTACTGCAACGACCAGGACTCTGGGGCGCTGCACATACACGCAACATGTTCTGATTCCAGGCCAGAAGGGGGAGCTCTGAACCCGGTTTCAAAAAGCTTCCCTAGATATATATATTCTGGCTTGGAGGAGGAGTTAGGCAGTCTGTCAGAGGGACAGAGCAGAGAGGAAGCAGACAGAGCAGCAGACCAGAGGCGTGCAGCCACGTGGTGCTGCAACTCCAGGCCAGAGAAGAGAAGCAGACAGCGTTGCATCTGTAGAACGTGCCAGAGGGAAGAAGCACAGGAGAATTAAAGAGCTGGAAGGGAGCTGTGACTGGGCTTCTTCCATGTTGAGGTGCAGGAACCGGGCACCGAGAGCCTGAGGATGTGTAGAACTGTACAGTATGTCCCACAGCAGAACCGGAGGGCAGAAGATTTTAGGTCTACTCTCCGCGTCCACACCTGAAGGTACAGCAACATACAGAGCCCGGAGTCATCTTAGAGACCCCTGTAAAAAAGCTAACATTGCCTACCATGCGGGTACCGTCCTAGGACAGGGAAAGAGATGACCTTGTGTGCTGCCATAGGCAGCAAGGGACTTGCCTCACAGAATGAGAAGGAAGGCTTTTTAACCTTACCTGAGAAAGGGATCCATAATCACTTCCAGGCCGACCGGACCTTACCAACATCTCTTACCAGTACCCTGGACTGTGGCTGTGAATCACCAGTAAACAGGTGAAGAGACTGCAACCTCGTGTCTTCTGATTATTTCTGGCATCACACTATCCTTGCCAAATACACCGGGAGCTCTGGGGACCCAGCTTCACCTGTGGGAAGCCATACCATCCCCGCTGCCTCAACATCACCTGAGGTGCCCAAACTTTTACATGCTACTGTACATTTTTCGGCTGTGGTTTTGTACTCTCTAGTTCTGACCCATACTCAGCTTATTCCAGTAGCCAGCAGCTACTCCGTGGCTGCAACCCAGGGACCCCTGCATCAAAAGTCAGATTCCATATTGGGATGAATAGATGAAAACCAGGGTGCTCATGGATTCTGGTGAGCAAAGTGGCTCCACAAAATCTATCCCTGAAAGCATATTTTTTAGTTGATGGATTTCTGACAGTATTCTGATGATAGCTGGCAAACGAGCTATGCCAAATTTAACCTCCCAGCTGTTTTGAATCTATTTTAGGCAACCATTGTGGTCATTTTAATTCCTTCTATTTATATGAAGAATTAGAGAGAATGGACACATCTGCAATGCTTCCATTTGACATTGTTTACATGCAGCTAAAATAAAGAACATCGAAACTTTACAGCCAATCTTTATCAAAAATTTTGAATTTTTGTTATTTTCTGAAAACTGCATGCAAAGATGCCTCATTTTTTATTCAAGATACATTGAAGCAATATTAAATTGGTGGCAAAGATGGGGAAACGTTATAATATATAGGATGTATTTTTATCCTTTTAACTTGGTTAGTAAAAAATGTAATGACCGTATATATTGTCCCATCATAAATTACATTCTATCACCTTGTCAAGCAAGTCGGAGTGCAAAAGTGTGTATCACAGTCATTTCATGCCATCATAAGACTGAAAATCAGCTTTCAAGCAATAAAGTTATACAGTCAAAAAAATTGACCCAAAACGTGTCAGCGCCTGAGGCAGCCTTAGTATAAAATGATAGGAATAATCAGAAAGAATTCAATCACTCCAGTCAATGTTTATAAAGTTCAGCTCTTCTTTTTTTTTAACCAGTGAGGAAAGTCACCTTGAGATCCTTGGGGGCTAGAAAGTGTCTTCCAAGTTTTGGTATGGTTTTGAAAAATAAAAAGTGTTTTGCAAATGCAAAAGTACTACAGATGAATGAAATAAAACATGGTGAACTATGGCTGAATAGAAAAACACATGAACAATGACAATGGATTTGGAAAGTTAACCCCATTCACTGCCAGAGGAAGTTTGCAGCTGCTTGCAAATTTCCTCCAGAAAGGAAGCGGTTACGGGTAAAGGGTGGGCAAAATACAACAGAAAAATATGCAAATTAGTAAGTTATTTTTGCATATGATTACAAGCCACCTCCTTCTTCCCTTATCTATCTTTCTTCACTCCCCCTTTTTCTTCTGTTTAATGATTTACAATTTTTATTGGTCACATTTAAGTGGACGAGGGGCTAAGATACAGTAATGGGATTTCCGTTTTGTCTTTGGCAGTTTTTGTACAGTCATTTTTCTATATATAAAGTCTTCTAATGGCTCTTAGAGCATAATAGGAGTTGCCTTTGGACAGGCGGCATTAGGGGTTCTCCAGAATTAGAAAAACATGGCAGCTTTCTTTTAAAAACAGTGCCACGCCTATCCACAGGATGCAAACGGTATTGCAGCTAAGCTCAGGGGAGCTGAACTGCCATACGAGATACAACAAATGGTCAAGTGTGACTCCGTTTCTGGAAGAAAATGTTTTTCTATATCTGTGTAAACCCTTTAACCTGGCATATACTGTATAAAACCTATGGTGGGTCTATATATCAAAGCTAACTTGAGAACTATACATTATTAACTGCTAGGTTAAGAAAAAACAATTCTTAAGATTAAAGGGTTTTTTCCATGAACAAAGTTAATTTTAATCAATGTTTTAATCTATTGATCTTTGAATTGTTATAATTTCCACAATTGGATGTGTTTAAATAAAATGTTCCTGTGCTGAGATAATCTTATAAATGTGCCCCTGCTGTGCACTGTGTACTGCCTGTGTCTGACCGTACAGGACCCTGGTCTGATCATACCACAGCTTCTGGGCGGGGGGAGCAAAAAGAAACTATACAGACAGGACAGCATGGGATCACAGCTGATTCTGTCTATGAGGTAAAAGATTGCCTTAAAAACAGGCAGTGAAATGCTTTACCTCACAGAAAGAATCAGCTGTGATCCCTTGCTGTCCTGTCTGTATACTCTTTTGCTTCCTCGCCTGCCCAGGAGCTGTGGTATGATTAGACCATGTCCCTGTACGGTGAGACACAGCCATTACACAGTACACAGCAGGGGCACCTTTATAAGATTATCTCAGCACAGGAACAATTTATTTAAACACATCCAATTATGGAAATTCTTATTATTTCAAGATCTATTAAGTAAAATCAACTTTAATTGTGGGAAAACCCATTTAATATAGTGGATTTTTAGATCTGCAATATCTGAAAAATCATAGTTTATTGCTCCCTCACTACTAAAATAACAGATTTAGCCCTTTTCTTATCCCACCAAGCAGATAAGCTTAAATTATACCTTTGCTTTTTATTAAAGAGTCCCCCCCAAAAAAAATTACCATAATATAGGTAACATTAAGATGGCCATGTAGAATTATTAATAGAGAATTTTCTTCATTAAGCACAATGGGGCAGCTTTTTAATTGATTTGTGCCACATTTTGGTGCAAATCGTTGCATTTAGTATTAGACCTTATCTTATGATGTGTCAAACATTTTTGCTTGAAAAGGGGGCATGTTTTCATGGGTAGGATTTGGCTTAAAATGTACCAGTGTGCACCACATTGGTGTAAAATTTGGAAAGAAAAAAAGCAGCAAAAGTATGTCACCTGAAGCTACTTTCACACATCAGGTTTTTTGCATCAGGCACAATCCGGCGAATGTAGGAAAAAACGCATCCGGCGCAGATTGTGAAAAACTGATGCGACGGATCCGTTTTTTTTTTTATGGATCCGGCTAGCATATCTACACTGCGTGCAGAATTATTAGGCAAGTTGTATTTTGATTGCATGATACTTTTTATACATGTTGTCCTACTCCAAGCTGTTCAGGCTTGAGAGCCAACTACCAATTAAGTAAATCAGGTGATGTGCATCTCTGTAATGAGGAGGGGTGTTGTCTAATGACATCAACACCCTATATAAGGTCTTGAAATTGCCAAACTTTTGAAGCGTGATCACCGAACAATCAAGCTTTTCATGGCCAATAGCCAACAGGGTGGCAAGAAGCGTGTTGGGCAAAAAAGGCGCAAAATAACTGCCCATGAATTGAGGAAAATCAAGTGTGAAGTTGCCAAGATGCCATTTGCCACCAGTTTTGCCATATTTCAGAGCTGCAACGTTACTAGAGTATCAAAAAGCACAAGGTGTGCGATACTCAGGGACATGACCAAGGTAAGGAATGCTGAAAAACAACCACCTTTGAGCAAGAAACATAAGATAAAACGTCAAGACTGGGCCAAGAAATATCTTAACACTGACTTTTCAAAGGTTTTATGGACTGATGAAATGAGAGTGACTCTTGATGGGCCAGATGGATGGGCCAGAGGCTGGATCAGTAAAGGGCAGAGAGCTCCACTCCGACTCAGATGCCAGCAAGGTGGAGGTGGGGTACTGGTATAGGCTGGTATCATCAAAGATGAACTTGTGGGACCTTTTCGGGTTGAGGATGGAGTGAAGCTCAACTCCCAGACCTACTGCCAGTTTCTGGAAGACAACTTCTTCAAGCAGTGGTACAGGAAGAAGTCGGTATCGTTCAAGAAAAACCTGATTTTCATGCAGGACAATGCTCCATCACATGCCTCCAACTACTCCACAGCGTGGCTGGCCAGTAAAGGTCTCAAAGAAGGAAAAATAATGACATGGCCCCCTTGTTCACCTGATCTGAACCCCATAGAGAACATGTGGTCCCTCATTAAATGTGAGATCTACAGGGAGGGAGAACAGTCCACCTCTCGGAACAGTGTCTGGGAGGCTGTGGTGGCTGCTGCACGCAATGTTGATCGTAAACAGATCAAGCAACTGACAGAATCTATGGATGGAAGGCTGCTGAGTGTCATCATAAAGAAAGGTGGCTATATTGGTCACTAATTTTTTTTGGATTTTGTTTTTGCATGTCAGAAATGTTTATTTCTATATTTTGTGCAGTTATATTGATTTACCTGGTGAAAATAAACAAGGGAGATGGGAATATATTTGTTTTTTATTAAGTTGCCTAATAATTCTGCACAGTAATAGTTACCTGCACAAACAGATATCCTCCTAAGATAGCTAAATCTAAAAAAAAAAACCACTCCAACTTCCAAAAATATTAAGCTTTGATATTTATGAGTCTTTTGGGTTGATTGAGAACATAGTTGTTGATCAATAATAAAAATAATCCTCTAAAATACAACTTGCCTAATAATTCTGTACACAGTGTAGATTATTGGATAAAAAAAAAATTGGAGCATGCTGAGTTTTAAAAAACAGACTCCGGCGCCGGAATCCGTCATTTTCCGGATCCGGCACCTTCCGGCTCCCATAGGTTTCCATTCTAGCAAACAGCCAGAAGCCGGCAGATTTTCCGGATCCGGGAAAAACGGACGAAACGCAATGTCATCTGGCGCAATCCAGCACTAATACAAGTCTATAGGGAAAAAAAAACAGATCCGGCGGCAACACTCGCCTGATCCGTTTTTTTTTTAAATTTAGCCGGATTTAGCCTGACAGCGAAAACCTGATTTGTGAAAGTAGCCTAAGAGGTATTGTAAATTTGGGCTGAAGTGTCTTAAATGGAAGCAGTTTATTCCTATATAATCTGACAGCAGCATGATTTAGAGACAGAGATCCTGATTCCTAGTGATGTGTCACTAAGTTTACTGGGTGCAGCATTTTTCTCTGCTGCATATCTAGCAGGGCTCAGTTCTTGTACCACCCACATCACAGTTTTATGTGTACATTGCATAGTGACAGAGATCAGCTAATCGGTGCTGGAGGCTTAGGGCTGGACTAGGAGGCACAAGGCCAGTTGTCCTGCAGTAATCACCTCCAGTTGATAAAACACTGATTGTATTGAAACAGTAAAAAAAAACAGTAAGTGACACATTCCTGTAATCAGGCTTTCTTCCACTATATCATGGTGCCTTCAAAAACCTGCAAACATATTTCCTTTAAGGTGTCTCAAATTTTTCATCCATCTTTGGCCACTGTGATCCAACTGGCACATTTTAAGACTAAGTATAGGACAGGATGAGTACATCCGGCCATTGTTTTTACTTGATAAATAGACCCTCCAACATTTATTTGTTTAAACATGGCCAATCTATGTCTATTATCTTCCTTTGTTCAGGTCAATAGGGTCTTCAAACTGAAAGTTAAATGTGCATGGTAGATCATGAACACTAATAGTGGCATTGGAGGAAGGAGGAAGAAGATAGGAAGAAGTTATAGTGCCTACGAACCGACCGAACACTTAGGCTTTTTCTTACTCCTTCGTTTTTTTTCCAGACGTCTCAATCGCTTTTCCTCTCGTCTTCGAGCCTCTTCTGCTTCTTGATGCTGTCGGCACTTGTGGAAGTTCTCTACCACTACACCCACAAACATGTTTAACACAAAGAAACTAACAATGAGCAGAAAAGAAATGAAATAGAGTAACATCCAAGGGTTGTGGTTGGTAATGGGCTGGAAAAAGAAGAAAGGCAAACCATTAAGGACTATTTCCAGCCATTTTATTATTCTTTCTTTAAATCTTTTCTTTTTAGTTTACTAAACAAAAGCCTTCAGTGATTTGTGAATGCAATTCGGCATCTTAACGGCACATTCGAATTCTAAGAACAGCTGCAAATATAAACTCAAGATGGGCTAACGCTAGCAGCGAAGAAGCACAAGTTTCTAAATCTGTTCCAGTTTTATTCTTTTTAAATAATCACCCTCTAAATGGAAATGAAGGTAAAGTGATTGTGAAATATTTCAGAAAGTCCTACAAGCATGTAAACAGCAGGCCATATAGCAGGAAATCAATTCAACTGGGAATAACAAAGCAAGAAGAGAACAGTAATCCAATTAACAGTAAGTAGGGGCAGCGCTCAATGCCAAGAGGCAGCTGCAAAAGCAGATACAGTTTTAGGGTGCAAGAAAATAAAAACAAAAACTGTGCTCCAAATTTAACATTGCCTCAAGATAAAAATTGCTAGTAATACATCAGCTTAAATATTATTTTTAGTTTTGGGATAAGGAATATATAAGACCTGGAAGGGGATCTAAGGTGGTCAACTAAATTTATATATTGACTTGCTGGTGTCTCATAAATAAAAGCTGGAAAAATGTAGATTGTTTTAACTAGTAGTGTTATTTTTATGTATAATATATATGTTACACATATAGTATTGACCACTGTAATCGATTGCTGGCTGTTACAAGGATTCGTTGCTCACTGTTGTGGCCAATGATTAGTCGCAGTGCTCATATGAACTGAGCAGGAACTAGTGGGGGACCTAGAAAGTGTTGGAAAAGGAGCAGTAGAGGATAAGTATTATGGATTTTAATATTTTGCAGCATTCTAGGTATAATTTTTAAGAAAATTCGTATGTTTGGCAGCTTTAAAATAATAGCACTTATACTCAACTTTGGTGCTTGACGCCATTCCAACGGTGTTGACTCTCTCTCTTGTAACGTCACACAATTACTGCGGCCAACAACTTTACGGTCCCCACTTTGAACAAATCACATCCGGAGGAAGTGAGAGCTGCTACGCATAGAAGGCAGGTAGAATGAAGCGGCCACAGTGATTGTGTGGCATAAGAATGTCACGCGATCACCAGGAGAGCAGATTCCGCTGGAATGGTGCTGGCCCTGTAGGTGAGTATAAGTGTTATTATTTTAATAGGGGCAAACATACAAATTGAGAAGGTTTCGTCCGAGTAGTGGACAATTCCTTTAAGTCGATGTGCTGAAAAATCTACTCAATTAGTTGAATTTTTTTATTTTAGTAGGTGGCTGGGAAAATCTTATCGTTTAGCATGTTTTCAACCCAAATATTGATCATACAAGTGGACTAGACAAAGAAAACTATCACTTTGGCTTTGGAAAGATATGTACAGTATGTAGCATAACATAATGCTTTACCATTTCCCCCAAAAAATCACCTCTTAGTTTAGATGTGGTTTCTAGCACTCTGAAATTACTTCTATTATATCCTGGATCTAAATTTTTTTTTAAGTTAAACTAATCGAATTGATGGCAGTGTTGAGGTTTTATACCTGTTGGTCCACAGAGACTGCATCTAGTCCATTGTACATGATATTAACCCATCCGTCTTTAGATGCCAAAACAAACAGTGACATTAAGGCCTAAAACAGAAAAAGGTAGTTAAGTAAGGATAGACTATAGAAGTGGCAATGCAGCACAACCTTGTTTTTTTAGGTATTACCTGTCCAAGGTTATCAAAGTTGTACTTGTGATGCACCCATTTATAATTGGCAGCTTCACAATCTGACCTGTTCGTGACATTTCGAACATCTATTCCAAGGCAGTAGAAAAATTTTCCCTTAAAAAGCTAAAGACAGCAAAAAGAAATATACAGTATATTTATAGAAATTAAAGATGATATACAGCCGCAAATGTAATACATTTTGGCAATGTGGCATCCCAAAATTGGGAGTTAGACTAGCATTTATATCTATATATTTCTGTTCACGTGGCGTTTCTGTTCCACATTAGCTGTATTTTATCCTTTAAACAATGCTCCGCTAGAAAATATGAAGGCACGCTTAGTAAATTGCCAACAGATTTTATCTAAGAAATTAAGAGATCTTTATAGATGGATGATAATGTAATATAACAAGTGATTGTACCTGTACCCCGAGGATCCCAAATATTATAAAGAAGGCACAACAGATCAGGACAATGTTTCCAATTGGTTTTAGAGAAGATATTAGGGTTTCTACGACGAGTTTCAACCCTGGAGCCCGGCTTATTACCCTGATTAAAAAGAAAAATATAAGAAACAGAGAATAGTTATCTTCATTCCTGTCCCTTGGATTATAATATTACTAATAATAATACTACTAATGATATAATATATTTTTAATTTAAACTTTTATATCTGTAACCTGAATGTAGAATAAATCTTTTGACTAGACTTTGGTTTACACTTAAAAGGTATCTGTTAAAAGAATTATGTGCTCTAACCAAAGTGTATCGCAATGCTGGCGTCCCTGTCTGGTCTTTCTCCCTCTTTTCAGCAGGGATGCCGACATACTCACCGCCCTGGACATATCGGTGTCCTTGTTCCTTACTGTATTTCCTCCTGCTCTGTGCATGCCGCACACTTCTCCCGGCAGGGCGTCTAGTGCATGTGCTTGCCGGTTATTAAAGAAGCAGAGTGCACACTTTGGAAAATGCATTAAGTATTTAAGGCATGTTCCCCAGTAGGGAGGCACCTGAATCATTTTTGGAAAATGCATTAAGTATTTAAGGCATGTTCCCCAGTAGGGAGGCACCTGAATAATGTTCTCCATTCTATTGTTTTGTGCAACTAGTGAGTTGCCAAGACCCTGTATTTAGTCTGAACCTTTTCCTTTATTTCATCTTTGTGTAGCTCTGAGTCCTGACACCACTCTGGTGGTACCTTGTGCCTGAAGCCACACTTGCAGTACGTGAACTCTGACACCGCTCCCTGTGGTACCTGAGTTTGACACCACAGGAAGAAGTGTCCTCTGGGTTTCACCCTTTCAGCTTCTGCTCATCCAATCTGCCTGATTGACAGCTCTCTCCTGATACACAAGTTGGAAAAGACATGTAAATAAAGCTGAGATCGTCAGGGATATTCCAGAGGGGAGCTATTCACTGGACTCTTGTGTGTCTTAGGAATTAAGCAGCTATGTGTAAACTATGCCCACTTTGCCCAAATTGCAAAAGTACTGTACACTAAAATAGGTATCTATTGTACTTACAACATACTTTTGTTTTCCAATCGTCAATTGCGTTTGGCCCTTCTAGCATGGAATACCCACAGAAAAAAATACCAATGTCCAAGGAAGTTTAGTACAGTAGCTTATGAAGCCAGCAGCAAAGGAGGAAAGTAATCAGTGACCACTGATCAGTTACCTTTGTATGACCCTATGTTTTTCCATGTATGTATTATTATCTGCAAAGCCAGAATCTTTCTAATTATATTCTTAGCACTTCATGTAATACATCTTATGCTATGCTGGTTGAGACATTCGTAAACCACAGGTTGGGTGGACCTACTGTATGTCTTATACAGACTAGGTCGGTTTCTGTTACATTATAGCCATTTTTAAAATGTTTTTAATTATTTTTGCAGCTTGTCTTGTTATTGATACGATAAAATTATTTTTATGTGATCACCAGTATATACATATTTTCTTTAAAAAAAAATAAAAATAAAATAAAAATATATATATAAATATGTAGCAGTTGATCCCTTTTTATATTGGTGGTGCCCTCTAATCATTAGTTACATGTAAAGAATAAAAGGCTGCAATGATTTGGAAATCTCTTATAGCCATATTTCACAGCAGAACATAGATCACAGAACAGGTGAACAATGGAATTTTTTGTATTTCCTTCGAAAAAAATTAACTTTTAAAATTAAATTTAGGAATTGATGGCTGCAACACATCTAAAAAAAAGTTGGGACAGGGTTATCAAAAGACTGCCCTTTAAAAATATCTTTATTTATACTTTTAAAATTACATCGATAAAAAAGTCAAATATGTAAACTAACACCAAAAGAGAATAGGGTTGGGTGTTGGTGGGCCGGTGCAGTGGACCAAAAAAGACCAAGGGGGAGAAAAAAAGGATGACAAATTCCTCATGAGACCCTAATAAGATCCTAAATGACCTGTGCCCTACCTACCAGTGGAGGTTGGCACCCTAACACACGATGTTACAGTGTGTCACACTATTTTCGCCATTATGGTTTACTCCAACTTATGGTCCCCTGATGAGCCCTTATACTTGGAGGGGGTGAAACGCGTTGGGACAAGGACACTGGGACAAAGAATGCTGTTTTTACCCAGATAAGTTTACCTATTATGGTGTTCCTAGCATGCTGCTGTCTAATTTATATTATGACATATTTATGGTGTTTAGCAAAAAAGCACCTTGGTGTACTATGTTCCATTGAGAAAGGAACAAGGTGTTAACTATTTTTTAGCATGCTAGGTCAAGCTACTGGTCGCTGAGGTATATTAGGGTACTGTCACACTCTGCAACTTTCCAACGATCACGACCAGCGATACGACCTGGCCGTGATCGTTGGAAAGTCGTTGTGTGGTCCCTGGGGAGCTGTCACACAGACAGCTCTCCAGCGACCAACGATGCCGAAGGCCCCGGGTAACCAGGGTAAACATCGGGTTACTAAGCGCAGGGCCACGCTTAGTAACCCGATGTTTACCCTGGTTACCATCGTAAAAGTAAAAAAAAACAAACAGTACATACTCACATTCCGGTGTCCGTCAGGGCCCTCGCAGTCTGCTTCCCGCTCTGAGTGCCGGCCGTAAAGTGAAAGCAGATCACAGCGGTGACGTCACCGCTGTGCTCTGCTCTTACATTCCGGGCGGCAGTCAGTCAGAGCGGGAAGCAGACTGCAAGGGACCTGACGGACACCGGAATGTGAGTATGTACGTTTTTTTTTTTTTACTTTTACGATGGTAACCAGGGTAAACATCGGGTTACTAAGCGCGGCCCTGTGCTTAGTAACCCGATGTTTACCCTGGTTACAAGCGAACGCATCGTTGGATCGGTGTCACACACACCGATCCAGCAATGACAGCAGGAGATCCAGCGACGAAAGAAAGTTCCAAACGATCTGCTACGACGTACGATTCTCAGCAGGGTCCCTGATCGCTGCTGCGTGTCAGACACTGCGATATCGTATGGATATTGCTGGAACGTCACGGATCGTACCGTCGTAGCGACAAAAGTGCCACTGTGTGACAGTACCCTTAGTCTGTGTCAATCCATTACATATGTAGACCTGAAGTACAGGGAGTGTACAAGTGCTGAATAACTTGTTTGTCTGTATACATATTATATTACAGTCAACAGACACTATCAATCTATAGAATACCCTGGCTTATATTTCTTCTTTTTTTGCATTATCACCTTTTTGAGCATAAATATATGCAGATGTGGTCCACACTTGGTTGACACATTCCTAAAAATAACTAGAGCAGCATTTGATTGGCAAACCTTTTTTCTGGCCCATTGTCTAGGCAGAAAACTTTTTAAGGTTAAGATCACTCAGCTAGATCTGGTTTTTCTGTGTGCATGGTGTGGAGGGATTTGGGTCTGGGTAGTGGCTAGGGCGGTGTAGGGACATAAGGGACAGTCGACGCGGAGTGGGGGCGCCACATCGTGTGTTAGGGTGCCAACCTCCACTGGTAGGTAGGGCACAGGTCATTTAGGATCTTATTAGGGTCTCATGAGGAATTTGTCATCCTTTTTTTCTCCCCCTTGGTCTTTTTTGGTCCACTGCACCGGCCCACCAACACCCAGCCCTATTCTCTTTTGGTGTTAGTTTACATATTTGACTTTTTTAGCGATGTAATTTTAAAAGTATAAATAAAGGTATTTTTTAAGGGTTGTTTTTCTTGTTTGGTTTTCTAATTAAATATACCCTGGTTGTATTCAGTTTGGTTTGTTATCAAAAGACTGGAAGGGTAAGTGGTACTAATGAAAAACTAGTGCAATTTTCAACTGAGTCACATATCTGTGTTTAAAAAGAGCATGTTAGAGAGGCAGAGCCTTTCAGAAGCAAACATGGTCAGAGGTTCACCAATCTGTGAATATCTGTGTCTAAACATTGTAAAACAGTTTCAGCTAAATCTTCCTTAACATAATATTACAAAAACTTTGAATATCCCATCACCTACAGGACATATCATCAAAAGATTTGAGATTCTGGAGAAATCCATGACAAGGGGACAAGTCCAACGGTCAATAATGGGTGTACAGGATCTAAGTCCCTCAGGTGGCACTGCATTAAATACTGGCACGATATGTGTCAGCAAAACTTCCAAAAACCATTGCCTGTGAACTCAGTTTGCCGTGCAATCCACAAATGCAAGATAAAGCCCTATCAAGCAAAGAAGGAACCATATATCAACACAATCCAGAAACTTTGCTGTCTTCTCTGCATCAAAGCTCATTTAATATGGACTGAAGCAAAATGGAAAACTGTTCTGTAGTCTGATGAATCGAAATCTGAAATTCTTTATGGAAACCACAGATGCTGTGTCCTTCAGACTCAAGAGGAGAAGGACCATCCAGCTTGTTTTCAGTGCACAGTTCCTGCATCTCTGATGGTTGGGGTTGCATTAGTACCTAGGACATGGGCAGCTTACACATGTAAGGTTACATTTAAAAAAACTGACCGTCACATCCAAACATAGACTAAGTGTGAACAGGTGCTGAACCTAGAGTCACCAACTCGTATACAGTCAAGTAAATAAGGCAGCACACTGCAGCGCTGAAACATGCAAACATGAAACATGAAAACTGAACTGCATTACTGCACTAGAAATATGAAAAAGGAGAGCGAATGTTAGTCTAAGAAGAGGTTTCACAGGTACCCATTCAGATGGAGATGTTTATTCTCAGCAAGGAAAGGAAAGCGTAGGACCTGGTATACAAGAGATGCCCTAAAGTGGCTACCAGGTACACATAAAATTGGCCATTTTTATGCGCTAAACGCTCTCATTTTTCATATTTCTAGTGCAGTAATGCAGTTCAGTTTTCATGTTTCATGTTTGCATGTTTCAGCGCTGCAGTGTGCTGCCTTATTTACTTGACTGTATATGAGTTGGTGACTCTAGGTTCAGCACCTGTTCACACTTAGTCTATGTTTGGATGTGACGGTCAGTTTTTTGAAATGTATTCTATAGCCTTCTGACCGAGCACTCCGCCTCTTAGCCACAGGTGTTTTAATGGCAACAGGTCCATTACCCCTCCACAGAAAGAGAGAATGTTAGTCTAAGAAGAGGTTTCACAGGTACCCATTCAGATGGAGACGTTTATTCTCAACGAGGAAAGGAAAGCGTAGGACCTGGTATACGAGAGATGCCCTAAAGTGACTACCAGGTACACATAAAATTGGCCATTTTTATGGGCTAAACGCTCTCATTTTTCATATTTCTAGTTCAGTAATGCAGTTCAGTTTTCATGTTTCATGTTTGCATGTTTCAGCGCTGCAGTGTGCTGCCTTATTTACACATGAAAGGTGCCATCAATGCTAAGCATTATAGAGAGGTGTTAGAACAGCTTATGCTCCATTTAGGCAATTTCTATTTCAAGGAAGACCTTGCATATTTCAGCCAATGCTAAACCACTTCCAAAATCCATCACAATAGCATGGCTCCACAGAAGAAGAGTTCATGTGAAGAAGTAGCCACCTGCTGTTGAGACCTTTCACCAATACAAAATATTTGAGACATTTTTATATGAAAAATTTGTCAAAGACCCTGTTGGGCATTGAGAATCCTACATCAGACAAGAACGGGACAACATTCCTCTCTCAAAACTCCAGCTATTGTCTCCTCACTTCCCAGATATTTACAGACTGTTGTGAAAAGTAGAAGGGATGCTTCACAGTGGTAGACATTACTGTCACTGATTATTTAGAGATGTCTTGCTGCCACCAATTTCTAAATAAATTAATTTTTAAAAAGAAATGGAAAATGTCCAGCGTTCACCTTCTGATCTGTGATCCATGTTCTGTTGTGCATAAAATATAACTGTAACAAATTTCCAAATCATTGCATCCTTGTTTTATTTCCATTTAAAAAAAAATCTCAACTTTTTTTTAGAATTTAAGTTTTGCATAAAACAATATATCACTACTTTTTACCTGTCGTCCCATTGTTTTAGCTTGTAAGAAAATACAAGTTTAATTCTATTCACCTTAGAGGTCGTAATGTCCGTAAAAGTCGTAAAACTCTCAAAACTCCAAGAATTTTTGCTCCACCAGCAGATGCCACAGAAACCACAATATCAATTAATGACACAAAGACAAGGAACCCATCTAGTATATTCCAGCTACTGCGGAGGTACGCCTGGTCTCCAAAATAAAGTCCTAGAGAAACCACCTGAAGAAAACAACGAAAGACATAGAGATAGATTATACTGGAAATAAAGATAAGCAGAACTTCATTTCCATAAAGAGAGGACAAATGTGAATAAATATTTGACTGACTCGGATTGGAATACATTGACATACCTTTAATGTCATCTCAGCTACAAAGATAGCGGTGAATATGTAGTTTGATATACTGAGAAATAGTCTCTCCTGTCGGAGATAAGGAAATAACATTAGTATAAATGGAGCTGACACAAAAGAAGAAAGGTAAAGAGGCTTAGGACATGAGATATGGGTCTTACAGATAATAAATAACAGCCGGGAAGTTCTATGAACAGATACATAATGTGAGCAGTTATTTTGGGTTGCACTTAAACCATAGCATCTAGCACATTATACCGGCTGAAAAATAACAAGACTCAACGAGATGTGAAGAAACATGGGTGTATGGGATTAAGAGGAAATAAGGTCAAGCATGCACACTGCTTCTCCATTCAATATCTGCAGAGTCCTGCTCTTGGGATCTCTGGGGATCCCAACTTCAGGAACCCAGTGATCAGCTTATTATCTCCTATCCTTACGAATCATGAAGACGGCCTTAATAAATCGGCCGAATGCTATCCGCTCATCCCCATGTCATGCCAATGGGCACATGTCCATTTTTTTCCTCGGCTAGAGCTGGTCCAGGAAAAAAAGATTGCAGCATGCTCGATTTATCACCCGATATTCGTATCGCACTTGGCCATGTAACTCAATAAAAATGTGGAAACCATCAGACTGAACTCAGATGACAGTTCGATTCTCAAGAACTGACTGAATGGAGAAGATGGTGAATTTTTTTTCTACATCTCCTCATTCAATAGAATCAGATCAATCACAGTGTGATTTGCCTAATTTGCGAGATTCTCTCGTATGAGAGAACATATACTAGTGTGACCTCAGCCTGACATGGTCCAGTCACTGCTGACTATGTAGGGGCAGACCTCTTTGATAGTAGGAATGGCAGCAACTATTGTCAACTTATTCTTACATTTTTAGGTAGAATAACAGAAAAATACATAGTTATGAGAAAACTCGCTCCAGAATTGTTGATTTATAAGGAATACTTACTAGTTACTAAAACAGACGCATCAGGAAAGCCAACAAGTCTTTTCTCAGATGTAATTTGCATGCACTCCGATGTTTTCCGTGGACTCATTGACTTGCATGGCTGAGTGCGATTCCCATATCGGATCCATCAATTTTTTTTCTCAGACAAATCAGACATGTGCAAAGCCTCATAGATTAGCATTGGTCTGAGTGTGACCCAATCAGTGTCGGATTAGGGTGCCAAGGACCCACTAGTAACATTGACTTTAGGGGGCCTACTTTTCACCTGCATGCAAATATTATACTACCCTCATTCACAAATCTATCTATATCTCTATATAATAATAAACTGGGTAGTTTGGTTAATGAATGATGAGATGCTGCTTTTTTCTGTACAGAATGAATCAAGTGAATTATGCCAAGTACTGCCCATATAGTGGGGTTGGAAGCCCATATGTGCACAAAGGCCCACTGGGGGATTCCCTATTTCCCTATGGGCCAGTCCGAGACTGGATACGATGTTTTATCGGATCACGCTCGGGCCAAAAATACAGCCATGTGCACGAGCCTTCAGACTGTGCAGAGGCCAAGTACTGCCCATATAGTGGGATTGGGAGCCAATGTCTGCACAGGGGCCCACTGGGGGATCCCCTATTTCCCTATGAGCTAGTCTGAGCCTAGATCTGATGTTTTGTCGGATCACGCTCAGGCCAAAACTCCGGCCATGTGCACGAGCCTTCAGACTATATAGAGGCCAAGTACTGCCCATATAGTGGGATTGGGAGCCAATATCTGCACAAGGGCCCACCGGGAGATTCCCCTGTTTCCCTATGGTCTAGTCTGAGCCTGGATCCGATGTTTTGTCAGATCGCCATGACCATGTGCACGAGTCCTCGGACTGTGCAGAGGCAGAACCCCAACTAGAAGAACCGAATTGTCAATTTATTCATACACTTCTATGAGAAATAATAGCAAAATGGTGGAGCTGTAAGAAATGATGGTTCATTGCAAGCAATACAAACAATTACAGTTCCGAAATAGCATACAATCACTGTAACATATAAATGCATATCTTGCACATGATAACAACATGATTATATGGTAGATTGGAGCTCATTTTACCAACGGATCATTACCATGAGATATTCCCCATTAGTCTGCGTAGTATCACCATGCTTAGGTGGCATCTGCCAGAGTTAGCAGTGTTTATTCAGCACGCTCTGAAGGGGTTAACCTTGTCGTTCCTCTCTCGGCTTACTGACTTAATCAGGTTATATTACCTCAGTCACTCGAAGAAGAACCCGGCATTCCAGGATAATAAAGATGATTCTCACCGTACTCTTGTGCTCAATCTGAGGCCTCTCCAGAGCAATAGTGATGCAGTTGAGGAAAATAAATGCGAGGACCACATAGTCGAAAAGCTTGTGTGCAATTATTGTCTGACACATGATGCGAAACCTGCATGGAACGGAGACAGAGGCAATCACAGCTCAATCCGGAGACGATGCCTAAAAAAACCCCGCCACTCCACGACACCACTCTATGTATTAGCTCCGCGTATGAAATAATCATTGTGGTCTAAACAAAACCGATCAGCGCTTGTATTATTCCTGTCTGTCAGACCAGATTGAGGATTCAGCGCTTGCTGGATTATATTCAAGCTTATGTCGCGCAATACTTCGGTAATTAAAACTTGGTGCCAGAAAGTTAAATTGCATATTTTGGCTGGCGAGTGCTATAATGAATGATCTCATTGTAACGTACAGTGATTTCTGTGCCATAACATCCTTGCAGCTGCTGTCCAAGGTCCTGGAAAAACCTCTCAAGCTTGTAAAAAAAAATTTTCTACGCTTTGACTCTGAGCACAGCTATTTCTGCGTCGCGTGAACCTCATCTCATAGTTTCATGGTAGTTAGTGAACTAGAAGGAGTGGAGCAGGGAGACAGCAGGATGTTCCATGAGTGTTTTCAGCCATCGGATGAAAGAAAACAGCTTCTGAGTTTAATCAAACGCAGCTTTTCAATGCTTTAGAGAACCGAAATGCAAATCTACCGCCATAGGAGTCCGGAAATGTAATCTCAAAACATAAATTACTGCACTGATCTATTTTCTGTAGCACTACATAAAAGGCAAGGGGTTATGGTGTTGCTGTATTATGCCAATTTGATTCCTAAACCAATACATATTTCTGTGTGTTGCTCCTTCAATGAGTTAGAGTCATTTTGATAGAGAATTATTAAACTTCCAGTCTAATATTTTGCATCTTGGGCAACCGGTGATTATTTTGTATCATTACAGCTCTCCAATTTCTGATTCAATAATTGCCTGCTGAGTTTTGTTTTAGGCACAAAATGTTTTAGTCCGTAACATAAAATGAATCATTTAATGGATGTGGTTAAGAGGGGGCTGGCTGGTTTAGATGGTCCTGTCTCACAAATCAGACCTTTCAGATTAGGAGGGTTCATGCTGCTAGGAGCAAATAGAAATAGCGACCTAGTGGGCTAAACCCTTTAATGTAATATAATCTGAGTAACCTTAAAAGGACTTTTTTTCTAGACTTTTTTTTACTATTTTTTTTTGCTTTTATTGATTAATAAATGTTGGTAGATTGCTTGGTTTTAGAATTGCTTCAAATTCTCATCATAGTTTCCTATGGACACTTTATGCTATATTAGTAGAGTGCTGAGAGGAACACTTGCTGAATCCAAAAAGTACCAAGCAGTACGGCCTGCTTAGATCGTTGCTGTTCCACTGATTCTGGATCAGTTTTTCTTTTTCTTCTGCTCCCCTCCATTTTAAAGTTATAACCTTCAAAAATAAAGATGTAAGTTTTCCTTTTAAGTAACTGGGTGTGTACCGCAAAAATTCTCTGTGGGCGTGGCCTTATTTTGATTGGCTAGCATCATGGGGGGAAAAGGGAAATGCCTACATAGAAGTTCTGGGACATATGGCAACCCAGTTGAAGGGCAAATTTACATCTTTATTTCAGGAGGGCATAACTTTGGAATGGAGGGTCACAAAAGAAAAAGAAAAACTGTTCCTATATGACTTTGTGGGATGGTGCAATGTCCAGCTCAAAGTGTCCTTTATCTATTGAGCAAACAAAGTAAAATGATGAAATGAATTGGTCTTCTCAATGCTTAGGTAAGACCTTAACCCCTTAACGACCAGAGGTAATTTTGTTTTTGCATTTTCGGTTTTTTGCTCCCCTTCTTCCCAGAGCCATAACTTTTTTACTTTTTGGTCAAAGTAGCCATATGAAGGCTTGTTTTTTGCAGGATGAGTTGTACTTTTGAACAATACCAATGGTGTTAACATAGCATGTACTGGAAAACGGGAAAAAAAATTCCAAGTGTGGTGAAATTGCAAAAAAAAATGCAATCCCACAGTTGTTTGTTTTCCCCATATTCACTAAATGCTGAAACTGACCTGCCATTATGATTCTCCAGATCATTATGAGTTCATAGACACCAAACATATCTAGTTTCTTTTTTAAGTGGTGAAAAAAAAATTGCAACGTTTGCTAAAAAAAAAAAAAAAAAATTGCGTTATTTTCCGATACCCGTATTGTCTCCATTTTTCATGATCTGCGGCTGGGTGAGGGCTTATTTTTTGTGGGCCGATCTGACGTTTTTATTGATACCATTATGGTGCAGATACGATCATTTGATTGCCGTTATTGCATTTTAATTCAATGTTGTGGCGACCAAATAAATGTAATTCTGGCGTTTTTACTTTTTTCCTTCTACACCGTTGAACGATTGGGTTAATTCATTTTTTATATTGATAGATTGGGTGATTCTGAACACAGCAATACTAAATATGTGTATATTTGTTTTTTTAATTGTTTTATTTAAAATGGGGCAAAAGGGGGGTGATTTAAACTTTTTTTAAAAATTGTTTTAATATTTTTCAATACATTTTTTTTTTACTTTTTCCATTTTATTACTTTTTATTCTATTGAAGAATAGTCTCCATGGGAGACTAGAAGATGCAATTGTCTGTTCAGCTCTGCTACATACAGGCGATGATCAGATCGCCTGTATGTAGCAGAAATGCTCACTTGTTATGAGCACTGACTACCTGGCAATGCTCATAGCAATCTAGCTATGACAACCATAGAGGTCTTCTGGAGACCTCTGGTTGTCATGCGAACCCATCGGTGACCCGCGATTACGTGACAGGGTCATCGATGGGCTGGATTTTCGGTGCTCTTGCTGGAAGCACAAGTTAAATGACATTGTCAGAGTTTGACAGCTGCATTTAACAGGTTAACAGTTGCGGGAGGATCGCGATTCCACCTGCTGCTGTTCTGGGCATATATCAGCTGTATATATCAGCTGTCATGTGCCCGGAAAGGTGCAGGCTCAGTGCCGGAGTCCGCACCAAACAGCAGGAGTCCGACATCAGTGTACTATTACACCTGGTGTCGGAAAGGGGTTAAAGTCCAAACCTCCTTCCACATATAACAAAGGACCCAGGGTACAAAAAACACAGAAACAATCCTTGCACTATCACTCCACTTCTACCACCTTAAAGTCTTAACAGACACTAACAGCTTTTAAAAAAGGGCTGGACGATTCCCTTGATGCACATAACATTATAGTTAAATTAGTGACGAAATGTACAATTGGTGGAGAAAGGCTGAACTTGATGGACCAAGGTCTTTTTTCAACCTATTTAACTATGTAATTATGTAACTATGTCAGGCTCTGTACTAGACATGATATACTGTAGGGATTTTGTCCAAAGTATTCCTTTTCTGTTATGCTGACCTTACCATTATGCACTATACTACATACACTCATATTTGTTACTCAACCAAATTTCAACGCAAGAGCCATCATCAAAAATGTACATTTCAATGGTCACTGTTCTTATTGACAACTTGATATCATTCATAGATAATATGAAAAAAAGAGAATTTACAAATCTTGTTCATTCCTGTTATTAAGAAATGGAAATTAATTACAGAAAGTGGGAAAGAGTCTTTCTGCTCTTGCTCTCCTGTCTGTCAAACTGCATACTGGATTTCAGGTCATGGTAGGCAAGCCAAATAGTCGATGGTAGAAACATTGTATGCCGTGAAGTGAGAAAAGAGGAACCACCCTCTGAAAATTACAAGTTATAAGCTTAGGAATCGGATCCTGGGCACAATATACTGTTGTGAGAGGCTTTGTGTGAAGACGTAAGCTTTTTTAAGAGTTACTAAGCTTTCACTTTTTTAATCATTTTGTCCAGCACAAAAAGTTATGAAAATTTACAAATCAATTTATTGGGGAATTTTGCTTAATTCCTGCAAAAACATTACATGTAAATGACTTCTATACCCTTTCTTTTCACCCATCCATTTTCCTGCTTTAAGCTTCATTAAGCATACTCATTTGGAGTACAGATGATGGCAGTGACAGAGTCAGCACCTGTGTTGTCCTCTGAGGGTTGTGTTTATTAAATAATTCCCTGCAGCAGCTAATCCCCACAGTTACACACAGGTGATGATACTTTCACTGCCATCATCTGTACTCCAAAAATCTGATTTACATGCCAAGGGGCAGCCGGCTGGACCACCAGAGACCATAAGGATACAACTAATAAGTTTTAATGTGTTACCTGTTTTGCGGTGAGAACAGAAATATGGACCAGTCTTCCCGTAATTCACACCAGTCAGGCCGGTACACTTCAATCATTTTTCTGATTCGGAAGCATAAACTCTGTAGAGAGAAGCGATAATATCTTATGGCGGCACACGGCACTACAACTACCGTATCTTCTTTTTTATTTTCACTTAGCATTTACAAGTCACTTGTTTATATGTAATTGGAGCTGTCATCTGCTGCCACAATTCAGCAATGTGTCATTTTTCCAGTAAACTCTGTGAATGTCACAGTGTTTACTCCGCAATCCTAAAAACACCATTACGTTCTGCTGCCATCAGTCCCTTTCATGTAAATACTTTTCAAAGATCCTTTGAAGAGTAATATTCTGCTGATTACGGCCAATCCAAGTCTCTGTTGACTCGAGTCGACACATCTCTATTTAATAGATTAATTATATGTTATCATATCATAATTGCTACTTAATGGTTGCTGAATCGTGTTTACCCCATTAGACAAGTAACATTAGTGTGTATCAGATACAGCAGCACTCACATAAGCCCTAGAGACTTGTAGTAATCTGGATACGTGCCCACACAAAGCACCAATAGTGGTCACCTGTATGACCTCTACGCTGGTCCAAAAACATAATAATGTTGTCTTTTTCTAAGTATTTCTAAGATATGGATGGGCTCTCATTACCATCTCATGTGAATGCTCAATGGTGATGTTCCATGGACAATGTGTGTAGAGAAAGTATTGGGCGCATCCAACTCGAGTTGCTTAAATTACTTATTGAGCAGGCAAACCCAACTACGGTTGACATTTGGTACAATAGTGCTGCAGAATCAATCTGCAGACTAAATAAGCCAAGACAAGTAATGGAAAAAGCCCCTGCTAAATGGTAGATTCAAAATGGATGTTTCCTTTTAGCGTCCATTATACATCTTGACTTCTTTTTGCCTTTGATTCGAGGCAACCATGCTTTATAAATGGTCCAGTGCTGGATTAAGCCCTGTGGGAACCTCTAGTAAGTTGAGTTGAGCAAATTTCTTCGGGTCCCCGCTTATTCGGAAAGCTATAGGGAACCCAACACACTAGCTCTCCATGCATGTGCTGTTACAGTGACACAGCCATGACACATGCAGCTGTGGCGCCAATCACCTGATCAGCCGGCGCGCTCCATGTATCCGGGTTCCCTCTGCAGCTTATTCGGTAAGTGCTGTAGCTTGCCAAATAAGCGGGGACCTGAAGAAATTTGCTCAACTCTACTAGCAGGTCAAAATCTTGCGGCCCCCTCCAGCAAATTATTTTCTAATACATTATTAAATTTATCAACAACAACTTTATTAATTTTATTACACTAATTAAATTTCATGAAACGGAATAAAAATGAAGTTAGTCAAATTTCATTCTAAGCCAGAGAGGTAATGTCTACCACGGGTGTCTCTTTCTATATACTCATCTGTGTTCCCGAAGCTTCTGCTCATAAATGTTCCATTATGATCTAGAGTTGGCAATAACTTGCAGCCACATACCTGTAATCCACTCCCAATCACTATCCAATCACACAATTACCATGCCTGATTGCATTGATGCCCCTCCTCCACTACTATTCTTGACTATGCCCAGCAAAAGCTAAATCAGCAATTCACAACTACTTGCTCTAAGGTTCAAAAAGGAGCTCCAAAGCTCCATTTGGTCTCCATTGTCAGCCGCTAATTCTACATTTCGTTTAATAACAAATCAATATTTTTTATCCATTGCGCAGGTGCCCCCAATAGACATGGGACCCATAGGCTAATGCCTGCTATGTCTACTTGGTAATCCGGCACTGCGTCCACTGGACAATGTTGGGTTGCCTGCCACTAAATGTTTAAAGGGTTATTCCCAATATATTAGGTTATTGCCTATCCACAAGATAGGGGATAACTTATTGATTGCTGTGAGTCCAATCTTGAAGGACCCCTTGTGTGATCCCAAAACTGAGCTCAATGCTCAACCTCTGTTCCATTCATTGTCTACGGCGCACCTGAAAATAACTGATCTATGTGCTGATCACAGAAGAATGAAATCATGTATGTTAATTTTCACACTTTTTAAATTAACTTTTTCCAAGTCAAAGAGTAGACAACCTATTGATTTCAGACAGCATTACAGTGGCAACCCATTGATTTCAATGTAATCTGCATAATGTTCATTTTTCCTGCTGAGCGTATTGACACTTACTGCTGGGTGATAAGACAGATTACATCTGATTGCTAGGCTTTTCACAGCTGGACACACTGAGATCAACCTATTGTTGGAGGATCGTTCTAAGCAGACAGATATTAATAAGTCATAGTAAATTTGATGATTTTTGTAATTTTCTGGTTCTATTTTTAGAGCAGTGTAGACCACCATATGATTAATGTGCAACCAATTCTATTCTCTGTGCATATTACATTCAAATGAAAGAGGAATTAAAAATGATGACAGTTTATGGTATTAAAATACTGCAGCACGGTGTATTCAAGGAGGGTACTGTGTGGACCAGACCCGTAGCTAACCAGGATGCCAGTGCACAGTGTGCTGAATTTCCCTTATACCATTAGCAAAATATATGACGTAAATAAAAGTAAATAAAAAGAAGACAATAAGATACTGTAAGTCCCAAATTTTGTACTATATGTGTACAAAGATATTGGGATGGGAATTACTTCAAGATCGCTGAAGGTCTGACCACTGGGAAACCCCCCAAACTGAAAACTGGGGTTCTAGAGCGCCTTGTGTGAATGGAGGATTGGTCAATCACAGGCAATACCATTCCATTCATACAGGGCTCGGTCATCTCTGGCAGTCCCATATGTAGCTACCACCATTCCGTTCACACAGGGCTCAGTCATCTCTGGCAGTCCCATATGTAGCTACCACCATTCCGTTCACACAGGGCTCAGTCATCTCTGGCAGTCCCATATGTAGCTACCACCATTCCATTCGCACAAGGCTCGGTGATCCCTGGCAGTCCCATATGTAGCTACCACCATTCCATTCACACAGGGGTCTTTAGAGTCACAGTTCTTGGAATCACAGGGGTCCAACCAGTTGGATCAGCAGTGACTGGGTAGTCACCTGTATAACCTTTATGTTGGGCACTAAGAGGGAAGAGGTACAAAAACCTAGTAATGTTATTTTCTAGATCTGACTTCATATTGATAAGGAATAACTTCCAAACGTGAAAAAACCCTTTTACACACTTTGATGGGCGATAATCAGGAAATAAGCATACAGAGGGATGATCATTCCCAATTATTAACCCCTCTAAAAAGAAAGTCATCAGACAAACCAGTAAAATGTTAGTTCATCCGATGCAATGATTTTTAAGCTGGGATAAAAATCATTGCTATCGGCAGGACATGCTGTGTCAACAGATGATATGCTACCAATAACTTGATATTCTATGCACATACAATGATTTTTCCTCCTAGTAATTCCATCATCAACTGTAAGTTGTAAGTTATTAAAAAAAGTAGAAGCATTTAGGAACCACAGCAATTCAGCCACAAAGTGTCAGACATTGCAAAGTTGAAGAGCAGGGTACTGAGTCAGTCGCCGGATCTGTTTTTTTCAAAATTCGACAGATTTCAACTGATAGCAAAAATCTGATGTGTGAAAGGGGCCTTAAGGTACCTTCACACGAAACGACTTTGTAACGATATTGCTAGCGATCCGTGACGTTGCAGCGTCCTGGCTAGCGATATCGTTTAGTTTGACACGCAGCAGCGATCAGGATCCTGCTGTGATGTCGCTGGTCGCTGAATAAAGTCCAGAACTTTATTTGGTCATCCGATCGCCGTGTATCGTTGTGTTTGACACCAAAAGCAAAGATACCAGCGATGTTTTACACTGGTAACCAGGGTAAACATCGGGTTACCAAGCGCAGGGCCGCGCTTAGTAACCCGATGTTTACCCTGGTTACCAGCGTAAAAGTAAAAAAAATCAAACAGTACATACTCACCTGCGCGTCCCCCAGCGTCTGCTTCCTGACACTTACTGAGCGCCGGCCCTAAAGTGAAAGTGAAAGCACAGCGGTGACGTCACCGCTGTGCTGTTAGGGCCGGAGCTCAGTCAGTGTCAGGAAGCAGACGCTGGGGGACGCGCAGGTGAGTATGTACTGTTTGTTTTTTTTACTTTTACGCTGGTAACCAAGGTAAACATTGGGTTACTAAGCGCGGCCCTGCGCTTAGTAACCTGATGTTTACCCTGGTTACCCGGGGACCTCGGCATCGTTGGTCGCTGGAGAGCGGTCTGTGTGACAGCTCTCCAGCGATCAAACAACGACGCTGCAGCGATCGGCATCGTTGTCGCTATCGCTGCAGCGTCGCTTCGTGTGAAGGTACCTTAAGACACATAAGCTTCAGCAGAACCTTTTGCCACCTCGCTGAGGCAGTGCAGCAAAACTTCTGTCTGATGTGTACAACGTGTTTTGAGATAACACATTAGAGATGGAGGAAGAGGAGGAGGGGGTGCAGGAACTGGTGTAGAAGGTGGAAGAAACCCTGATAGAAGTAGGGCCAGCAATCTTTGGTGTAAGTAGAACATGTGTCTTGCCAGGGTAGAACTTGGCCCCGGCCTTCACAATGTTAACCCAATGTGCCATGAGGGTAATGTAGTATCCCGGGCCACAAGCATTTGCCCATGTGTCGGTCATTAAATGGACAATCCCAGTAAGTGTGTTGGTAAGGGTACGGGTGATGTTCCTGGACACGTGCAGGTACAAGACAGGGATGCCACACCAGGATATATATTGGTGGGTGGGGACTGAGTGCCAAAGGACAGCTGTCGCCATTGACAGGGGATTGGCAAGCATCTAGTACAGGGCAAGAGGCAGTGATGTCACCTGCTGGCATCAATTGTGGATCCAGGTGTTTGGGCCACCGAATCGGGTGCTTAGATGACATGTGCCTGGCCATGCTGGTGGTGGTTAGGATCTTAGTGGTCAGGCCCCTGCTGATCTTGGCATGACACAGGTTGCAAGAGACCATTTTTTTCTCAGATATCTATTTTAAAAAATTCCAGACTGAGAAACACCTAACTCTTTGATAGAGATATTCACGATTGTCTGTGCTCTACGGAACAGTTGCCCACCTTCTCCCTTAGGTTACCCCACTGCTTTTTCCTGCCTGTTTCAGTGCTGTCGATAACTCCCCCTCATCGCTGCTGGCCTTGCTCTGCCTGCCAGTTTCCCAGGTAGGGTCAGTGACTTGGTCATCCACCACCTCATCTTCCATCACCGCTCCCTGGTCCTCCTGACTCGGTAGCTTAACAACAACCTGACTTATTGGCAACTGTGTCTCAACATCATCATCTACCTCCTTAGACAAAATTTGCCATTCCCCACTATCATCTTCTTGTGACTGTGGCTGCTTTAAATTTTGTGTATCACTAAACAGCATATCCTCCTGTCCCTCTTGGGACATGCAAGATAAGAAGACACAATCAATAAATAATTATGTAAAGAGCTCCTCGGCGTGACCTAGTATGGGATCACTGGTCTCCTGGGACTCAACATGGTGGGAGGAACGAGGATCTCTTGTCTGGTAAGACTGGACGATGTGGAAGACTGGGTAGTGCTGGCATGCATGCTGGAAGCATTATCTGCTATCCAACCAACCACCTATTTGCACTGGTGTGGCTTCAGAAGTGGTGTCTTGTGCCTCCCTGCAAAGTGGGACAGGAAGCTATGTTTCTTGGATGGGCATGTTGCTTGTGCAGTCGCACCTGCCCCTCATCCTTGCCGTCTGCATGCACCATCATCAAATCTTCCACTTCCCTGTCCCTTACTGCATGGCTTAGGCATGTTCTAATTGCTAGGTCTCTGATAACCAAGCTTCCTTGATTAATTGAAACAAAATTTTTGTAATAAAAAGCAGGCCAAGCGTTTTCTTTAAATTTCAAACCACTGTGCTTTCACAAAAAGCAGGTTAAACTGTATGGATGACAATCGTCAATTTTTGGAACAAAAAAATTTGGTCACCTGTAGCAGGTCAAGTGGTCCTGTTAAATTTCAAACCACCGTAATTTCACACAAAGCAGGTTAAATTGTTTGGATGAGAATAGTCAATTTTTGGAACAAAAAATGTGGTCACCTGTAGCAGGTCAAGCATTTTTTTTAAAATTTCAAACCACTGTAATTTTACACAAAGTAGATTAAATGGTATGGATGACAATAGTCAATTTTTGGAACACAATTGGATGCTTAAGACAACAGTAGATTCCAACTTTGTGGGAATAGTTTGAGGAAATCCCTTTTTGTTCTCCATGACTGTGCCCAGTGCACCATCTTTTGGTATGAACTATAACAGAGACTGTGATCCATGTCCTCTCTTCTCACATCAGAAGCTGACCCCACAAAGGCTCTTCTGGGTCAATGGGCTAAAATTATCACCCAAATTCCAAAATCTTGTCAAAAGTCTTACCAGTAGATTGCAAAAATATTTAGAATTGAGAGTCCTCAGTGGTTGATACCTTTTAATGGCTAACTGAAAAGATGGTAACAAATTGCAAGCTTTCAAGACTACATACGTCTCTTCATCAGGCAAAGACTAAAACAAATTCTGAAGAATCACATATTTATGCACAACATAGTATAGAAAAAAAAAAAAAAGGGAGAGGGGAAAAAACCATGGATAAGCCAGGTGACATGAAGCAGAATTACCATGGGTGATAAACAGTTACGTCCATAAATATTGGGCCAATTCTTAGAAGGATTGTTTTATTGTCTTGTGATTAGGGTCTGGTTCTGTGGTGATGACCCCACATGGTCTGATGGGTAAGTTCAAATGTAGTCTCGAAAGCTTGCAATTTGTTACCATCTTTTCAGTTAGCCATTAAAATATATCAACCACTGAGGACTCTCAATTCTAAATATTTTTCTATCTACTGGCTAACACGGTACCAAGATATATTTCTTTCCAGTAGATTACAAGCTTTTATTGCTGCAATGTGGAGAGGAGACCAATTCCTAATTGATGCTTATGGGTCTAGAATGGGCTTTCATAACAGCACCTGTAGTTGTACTGTGGACGCATCCCAATACTTTTGTCTGTATGTTGTGTGTACTAAGGTATTTAAGCCACAAAAAGAGGTATTCAAAGGAAATTGCTGAAAAATTAAGTATTCGTGCATCTAACAGCTGACCAACTGGTAGGTGACCAGACACCAGACTATCCACAATATCCAACAAGCACCATGTGCTTGTCTTCTCTTTATATTTATCGTGCAATAGCAAATGAAGAGTTATAGAACTTGTGGAATTATGAACTGTAAAATGATTTTTGGAATATCTCGCCAGGAGTTACATACACCATCTGGTTCAATGTTGCCACCTGTTTGTTTGTATAATAATTAATAGTGATAACTAATGTGTCTTATGGTTGTAATTGAAATAAATGTTTCATCATGTCCTCCCTCTATCTGAAACTGAACCTGTCAAAAACTGAACTCCTCGTGTTCTCTCCCTCTACTAACCTACCTTTGCCTGACATTGCCATCTCAGTGTGCGGTTCCACCATTACTCCAAAGCAACATGCCCGCTGCCTTGGGGTCATCCTTGATTCCGAGCTTTCATTCACCCCCCACATCCGATCACTGGATCGCTCTTCTTATCTGCATCTCAAAAACATTTCTAGAATTCGCCCTTTTCTTACTTTCGAGTCTGTAAAAACTCTTACTGTCTCACTTATTCATTCTCGTCTGGACTAATGTAACTCTCTACTAATTGGCCTACCTCTTACCAGACTCTCCCCGCTCCAATCTGTCCTGAATGCTGCTGCCAGGATCATATTCCTCGCCAACCGTTACACCAATGCCTCTACCTTGTGCCAGTCATTACACTGGCTACCCATCCACTCCAGAATCCAGTACAAAACTACTACCCTCATCCACAAAGCACTCCATGGCTCAGCACCACCCTACATCTCCTCTCTGGTCTCAGTCTACGAACCTACCCGTGCCCTCCGCTCTGCTAATGACCTCAGGTTAGCATCCTCAATAATCAGAACCTCCCACTCCCATCTCCAAGACTTTACACGTGCGGCGCCGATTCTTTGGAATGCACTCCATAGGTTAATACGATTAATCCCCAATCTCCACAGTTTTAAGCGTGCCCTAAAAACTCATCTGTTCAGATTGGCCTACCGCCTCAACGCATTAACCTAATTATCCCTGTGTGGCCTATTAATAAAAAAAACAAACAACATGATCAGGTTACTCCATGTTCTCATACACTTTTTGCAGTTAATAGCCTCTGTGTCTGTACTGCTACATACTTGGGCAGTTAACTGGTTCATGCAGCTTTACATGAACACCCGAGCCTTACACTATGGCTGGTCCAAATAACGAAAGCAATTGTTACCATCCACCTCTCGTGTCTCCCCTTTTCCTCATAGTTTGTAAGCTTGCGAGCAGGGCCCTCATTCCTCCTGGTATCTGTTTTGAACTGTGATTTCTGTTATGCTGTAATGTCTATTGTCTGTACAAGTCCCCTCTATAAGTTGTAAAGCGCTGCGGAATATGTTGGCGCTATATAAATAAAATTATTATTATTATTATTATAATGTTTGATAAAATGGCAACATTCTGAGGATTCAATGCACTGTGTTAATAATGGAATATAAAGGACCTGTATATAACTACCGTAGGTTGGTGTTTGGCAAACTCTGCTCCATATACTAGCTACTGATAAAAGGGGAGCTATGAGCCTCCAATGTATAAACTCTACAGCCCCTCAAGATACACAATTGAGAAACGTCTGTAATGTGCAGGGGCGGACATAGCATTGGAGCAATGTGTGCAGCCGCAAAGGGAGCCAAGGAGTAAAGGGGAAACTACGACCTCGAAAGCAGCAAACATCTCCTGTCGTAGGCCGAATTATTGGACTTGCCCTTTTCTGCCTATGTCCACCGCTGGTATAGTGATTTCATTAGGATGCACAGATCCCATTACTTACATAATCAATCTCCTCTTCTTCCTCTTCTTTATCTTTGCGATTGTTCATCTTGGGGAAAACATCTTTCATGATCTGAGAAGCTTTTGCAGACGTGTCATGGTATTCTCCAGATGAACAAGTCACTTTGCTGGGTGCCTTGTGATTTGTATGTAGCCCAGGGTGATCTGGGATTTCTTGAGAGCCCTTATTGTCTAGAGACATTGCCCTCCTGTGCTTTAGACTGGATGATCTCCTGGAATGGATTCTCTCTCTATGGTCCTCTCCCCGAGAAAGTAAAGACTCATGTTCTGCTGTACTTGGTCTTGGTTTTATACTCGGTCGACGGCCTAAACTGTTCCAACTAGACCTACGGCTTCCCCATCCGCCAGTTCTGTTCCAATGAGTTGGGCGAGTTCCTGCCTGCAAACCATAATACCAAAAATGTGATGGTTAATCTTTCATGTCATCAATCATTTAAATGCTAAACATTTTGTGTCTGTAGAAATGATTGAAAACTATATAGCTTAAGAAATATATCATAAGTCTCTCTTTGCCATATATTAACAGGTTAATATCCAGATTTTTTTTTGTTTGACATTTTGAAGAGCACAGCCCATAAAGCAAGAATCTGTTCAGATTTGTTCCCTGACAATACAAGTCAATGACAAGTGTTGTTTATATGGTTACACAGAAAAGTTGTACTATTAGGCTATGCAAATTGCCTCTTCTGAGAAAAAGAGGACTTAACTCTATAGCGCCACCTGTTGGAAGTAGCGATCCTACAAGTCACAATCAACCCTTTAACGAGTCGTGCAATATGACTTAGGATAAAAGCCAAATCAGTATCTCAATTAGACTATTAGGCTAGGGTCACATCAGCGTATATTCTTTCGTCTGAGAGAATCAGGACAATTATGCAAATTATACTTTGATAAAACTCTTCTCCATTGTGTCAGTCTATCAAAATCGGACTCACTCAGATGACATCCCAGTGCAGTCTAATGTTTTCCACGAACTCACTGACTTGCATGGCCAAGTTTGTTCCAAATATCGGATCCAACTTGGGCATACTGTGACTTTTTTCCTTGGCCCGGCTCGGTTCAAGGAAAAAAATCTATACATAGAATAACATTGGTCTGAATGTGATCCCGTGTTTTTGCACTTTGACCAAAAATACAGTCATGTGCACAAGACCTTATCTTGTAAATAAGTTGCTATTTTTTCTTCAATTTTTCAAGTTTTGGAAGAAAGTTTGGAGGGTTAGCTTTAAACTCACTAAAAAAGAGCAAAGACCCAGAGATATGACAAGTAGCAAAAACAAGTTTCCTTATCAACAGTGACCAGCCATATAAATACAAGAGAAAACCTCATTATGAAAAAAAACCTCTTTATTCTTAAAGAGAATTTGTCACGTTGTGCACGTAGTACGATCTGTGGACAAAACAGCCAGAAACGGAGCAGAATGATATATACATTTATTGGAAAATATTCAGAATAATTTGCATTTTTTTCATTAGAATCCCTGATGTTTGTATGCAGTCCAGTGGGCGGTGCTGCTAGTGACTGACAGCTATCACTGCAGGCACAATACAGGGAAGATTATCAATCACTTATAGGCATGCCCACTGGACTCATAGAGATACAAACATCAGGGATTTTAATGAATAAAATACCAGTTTTGCTGAAACTTTTCCCACAATATATATATACTGTATATATTTGATCTGCTCCTTATGCTCTATATCATCCTGCCTGCAGATCAGATTCCATTTTCAACAGGACAGGTTCCCCTTAAGTATTACCAAAGACTGCCAATTTTTCCACTTTGTGATCATGAAAACTATTATAGATATCAGTATCCAAGAAGTATCGTTTCTCCTTGCGGAGAGTGACACGTTAAGCATGTCAAGGTGAGGAGACTTAAAGCCGCAATGCTCCTCTGGGAAATAGGAGCATTGCGGCTTTAAGTCTCCACACCTCGACATGCTTAACATGTCACTCTCCGCAAGGAGAAACAATACTTCTTGGATGCCGGTCAGGCGCCTCTCAATCAGCCAAACCAGATCTCTACTTTGCACTGATGAGGGGCAGTACCCCGAAACAGTGTCTGCAAATTGAGATTCTGGTTTGGCTTTTATCCTAAGTCATGTGACAAGGCTCGTTAAAGGGTCGACATTGACTGTTAGGATTGCTACTTCCTATAGGTGGCATTAGAGTTCTAGTCCTCTTCCTCTCTGAAGAGACAACTTGCATATGTGACGCCCGGGAGACCGAGGTACCCAGCACCAGATCAATGAGGTCCGTCTCTTAAGGGGGATGTCACTAGTGGCTTGACCCGGTGCTGTGGCCTCAGGCGATGCACAGTGTAAGGGATATCATGAAGGAACAGACACTTACTTGGTCAGCAGCAGGTCTTCTCAGCTGTGACGGCCCCGATCCTGGACCGATGGCTATTGTCCAAATGAAAGACTGAGGCGTTGAAAGTTTAACCAATTTACTTCAACAAAAAGGGATTTGCCACCAATACTGTCACCGGAGTCTGTATAAGAACCCTGAATTACTTTGACCCTGTCAGGATTTCCACCTCTTATTATGCGCAGTTTCTATATGGTCCTGCTGCTGTTTGTGAACTGGCTGCCGACCCAATCTGTCCCTTCTGTGCTCTGGTTCGACGGACAACCCGAGTCCCTTTTTGTCGGCTTACCCCCTCTGGGAGTACCGCTGAACTCTGTGTCTGTTGCTGCGTCTTACCCTGGTGAAGCCGATATCACCTCACTTCCTTCCGGTTGCTGTATTATATATAATGAATATAGCCACGGATCCGGTATCCGTCTCTGCGCCTATTCTGGGTAGAGGTTATTGCTACCCGATTCTCACAATGTCCCTTTTCTCTATTCCTCTTTTCATACTATCGGTATTACGGGCCTATAATCCGTCATAGGGCTGTTAGGAGCTCAGTTATACGACCTCTCACTTTCAGCTCCTCAACCCAACTGCCAATCTTTTTCTCAGACCAGAATAGATCAAGGGGAATCTCTGGAGCTCCCCCTTCTGGCCGGAGATGGTAGTGCAGTCTTGCTATTTTAACATTTATTTGTGTCAATAACTATTTTTGTGGCAAATACCCTTAGGGGCACCACACATAGATATCAGTAGAAATTCACTGAGATGACCACCTACCTGAGATCTCTGGTCGTAGGTCGTTCGTCCTAGTGACATGATGCTGCTTTTCCTGCCGTCTATGGATATATGCATTTGATCCCTCTGTAATGAATTCCTGGACGTGTTCATCACTCCTCCTGAGATCTGCTGGCTTGTTAGAGGGTTGTTTTCTAGGTGTCCATTTGGAGTCATTGGAACAGTACAAAGCTTTGGATCTAAACGTACAATTAATAGAGCTGGTATGTTCATCTACTAACAATTACATGGGCTACATATATGATTTGTCCTGCTGTCACACATAGCAAACAGGATCGGTGCCTTGCTTATTATTAGGACACTTTGAGTAGTTAACATAATGGATATTTTTACTCTTACCTGACCCAGTCTGGATTTCACGATACTTCTCACAGTCATCCATGTTTGAAGAGCTCCTTTCTTCATCAGAATATGACCTATTGGCATCACCCTGTGAGTAAGAAAACTGTAATAAGCATTCATTATATTCATTTACGTTTCATTTTGATTTATTGATGAACAATATAGTGAAACTGTATGAAGGTCACTGAGCAATTTACTGCCTGTTCTGTACCATTAATTGTGTTTTGCAGACATCCAAACAGAGGATCATAATTCTGAACCCGCACAACAGTTGCACTGAAGATTCACCTTCACCTTACATTGAACATTGGGGTTACTTAGGCTTTTATGAATCACACCAAAATGTTAGGGTGATTTCTAAGCTGTGGCACCATAAATATTCCTAAAAATGGTCAATAAACTGATGTAAATATACATAAGTAGCAAAAATGAAAAAGAAAAACATGCACCATTATGAAATGAGGCACATCCAAAATATCTAAAAGGCAACCTTGGAAATCTTGCTCGTCTTTTGTTGGGCACAGAAACATAGGTTTCATTACAATGTGTTCCTAACTCCTGCTGCTGTCATCAGCACAGACTACCTATTTGATCACATAGTTGTATTGTACGGTACTACATTTTTCATTATATTCCTATAAAACAATTTTATGAGAATTGAAAGCAATGAAGTCAATGCATGTTAGTAGAACGCCCGCCAGGGCCATGGGGTACTTGGTACCGGGTCCTGTACTTAAAGGGATGTGTCACGGCAGCAGTGACCCAGTCCGTGGCCCTGGGTGTTTAAGTAAAATGGACAGTCTTTAAAGAGGTTGAATAATGTTTTTTCATGACGCTACCTGTGGTACTCGGTCAGAGGTGACTGATGCTGCTTAAAGGGGTTCTCTGGGGTGATGTTGTGGCAGCAGGGATGGTATATCTTTCCACAAGTGAAGCTGGGTCCCCATTACTCCCGTGTATAGATAGAGATGGTGCGTGGTGTAGCAAGAAACGGAGGACACAGGTTTGCAGTCTCTTTACCTTGTTTACTGATTAATTCAGGCAGCCACAGTCCAGGGCACCAGATCACGGATGCAGGTGTGGTCAGGCCAGCTTGGAAGCAAGTTGGGAGTCCCCCTTGCCAGGTGGGGTTGGAAGCCTTCCCTCTAGCGCTGTCGTGTAGACCCTTGCTGCCTTAGGCCTCACACAAGGTCCTCACATGTTCTCTCTGTCCCCCTTGCAGGTAGGACACTACCCATACTACAAGTAGCGCAAGCCTTTTTACAGGATCTCTCTCATGACCCGGGCTCTATGCACTACTGTGTCCTCAGGTTTCTATGGTGGACAGGTGACTTGTAATCCAGCTGTCCTGCCGGTTTCTGCTGTGAGATGTGGAGTCCTTCACAACCCCGGTCTTCCAGCTAAAGGTATCTGCGCTCAGTAGGGAGGTAGCTCAGTCGCAGCTACCCCCTAGCTCTTCACTCTCCTGCGCTTCACTGCCCCTTCACGCTCTCTACAGCTTGTTCTGCTTTCTTTTCTATTTCTTTCCTTTCAGGAGCTTCAGCACCCTCGTGGCTGTACAGCCCCTCTCTCAGACTGTCTGCCTCAGACTGCTCCAGTCTGCTGTCTGTCATGATTCTCAATGGCGAGAGAACATAGCCCAGCATATATGAGAACTAGCTCTTGGAAGATGGAAACTATACTGACCATGAACTAAACCTGCCGCACAACTAGAAGTGGCCGGGTAGCATGCCTACGTTTTTTATCCCTAGATGCCCAGCGCCAGCCGGAGAACTACCTAATCCTAGCAGAGGAAAAGACAGTCCTGGCTCACCTCTAGAGAAATTTTCCCAAAAGGCAGACAGAGGCCCCCACATATATTGGCGGTGATTTTAGATGAAATGACAAACGTAGTATGAAAATAGGTTTAGCAAAATCGAGGTCCGCTTACTAGATAGCATGAAGACAGAAAGGGCACTTTCATGGTCAGCAGAAAACCCTATCAAAACACCATCCAGAAATTACTTTAAGACTCTAGCATTAACTCATAACACCAGAGTGGCAATTTCCGCTCACAAGAGCTTTCCAGACACAGTAACGAAACAGCAGCTGTGAACAGGAACAAAATGCAAAAACACACAAGGACAAAAGTCCAACTTAGCTAGGAGTTGTCTAGTAGCAGGAACATGCACAGAAGGCTTCTGATTACATTGTTGACCGGCATGAAACTGACAGAGGAGCAAGGTTATATAGCGACTCCCACATCCTGATAGGAGCAGGTGAACAGAGGGGATGATGCACACAAGTACAATTCCACAAGTGGCCACCGGGGGAGCCCAGAATCCAATTTCACAACAGTACCCCCCCCTCAAGGAGGGGGCACCGAACCCTCACCAGAACCACCAGGGCGATCAGGATGAGCCCTATGAAAGGCACGGACAAGATCGGAGGCATGAACATCAGAGGCAGTGACCCAAGAATTATCCTCCTGACCGTATCCCTTCCATTTGACCAGATACTGGAGTTTCCGTCTGGAAACACGAGAGTCTAAGATCTTTTCCACAACGTACTCCAACTCACCCTCAACCAACACCGGAGCAGGAGGCTCAACGGAAGGCACAGCCGGTACCTCATACCTGCGCAACAATGACCGATGAAAAACATTATGAATCGAAAAGGATGCAGGGAGGTCCAAACGGAAGGACACAGGGTTAAGAATCTCCAATATCTTGTACGGGCCGATGAACCGAGGCTTAAACTTAGGAGAAGAAACCCTCATAGGGACAAAACGAGAAGACAACCACACCAAGTCCCCAACACAAAGCCGAGGACCAACACGACGACGGCGGTTGGCAAAAAGCTGAGTCTTCTCCTGGGACAACTTCAAATTGTCCACCACCTGCCCCCAAATCTGATGCAACCTCTCCACCACAGCATCCACTCCAGGACAATCCGAAGATTCCACTTGACCGGAGGAAAATCGAGGATGAAACCCCGAATTACAGAAAAACGGGGACACCAAGGTGGCAGAGCTGGCCCGATTATTGAGGGCGAACTCCGCCAAAGGCAAAAAAGCAACCCAATCATCCTGATCCGCAGACACAAAACACCTCAAATATGTCTCCAAGGTCTGATTAGTCCGCTCGGTCTGGCCATTAGTCTGAGGATGGAAAGCAGATGAAAAAGACAAATCTATGCCCATCCTAGCACAGAATGCCCGCCAAAATCTAGACACGAATTGGGTCCCTCTGTCAGAAACGATATTCTCCGGAATACCATGCAAACGAACAACATTTTGAAAAAACAGAGGAACCAACTCGGAAGAAGAAGGCAACTTAGGCAAGGGAACCAGATGGACCATCTTAGAGAAACGGTCACACACCACCCAGATGACAGACATCTTCTGAGAAACAGGCAGATCCGAAATAAAATCCATCGAGATGTGCGTCCAAGGCCTCTTCGGGATAGGCAAGGGTAACAACAATCCACTAGCCCGAGAACAACAAGGCTTGGCCCGAGCACAAACGTCACAAGACTGCACAAAGCCTCGCACATCTCGTGACAGGGAAGGCCACCAGAAGGACCTTGCCACCAAATCCCTGGTACCAAAGATTCCAGGATGACCTGCCAACGCAGAAGAATGAACCTCAGAGATGACTCTACTGGTCCAATCATCAGGAACAAACAGTCTACCAGGTGGGCAACGATCAGGTCTATCCGCCTGAAACTCCTGCAAGGCCCGCCGCAGGTCTGGAGAAACGGCAGACAATATCACTCCATCTTTAAGGATACCTGTGGGCTCAGAATTACCAGGGGAGTCAGGCTCAAAACTCCTAGAAAGGGCATCCGCCTTAACATTCTTAGAACCCGGTAGGTAAGACACCACAAAATTAAACCGAGAGAAAAACAACGACCAGCGCGCCTGTCTAGGATTCAGGCGCCTGGCAGACTCAAGGTAAATTAAATTTTTGTGGTCAGTCAATACCACCACCTGATGTCTGGCCCCCTCAAGCCAGTGACGCCACTCCTCAAAAGCCCACTTCATGGCCAAAAGCTCCCGATTCCCAATATCATAATTCCGCTCGGCGGGCGAAAATTTACGGGAAAAAAAGGCACAAGGTCTCATCACGGAGCAGTCGGAACTTCTCTGCGACAACACCGCCCCAGCTCCGATTTCAGAAGCGTCGACCTCAACCTGAAAAGGAAGAGCAACATCAGGCTGACGCAACACTGGGGCGGAAGAAAAGCGGCGCTTGAGCTCCCGAAAGGCCTCCACAGCATCAGGGGACCAATCAGCAACATCAGCACCCTTCTTAGTCAAATCAGTCAATGGTTTTACAACATCAGAAAAACCAGCAATAAATCGACGATAAAAGTTAGCAAAGCCCAAAAATTTCTGAAGACTCTTAAGAGAAGAGGGTTGCGTCCAATCACCAATAGCCTGAACCTTGACAGGATCCATCTCGATGGAAGAGGGGGAAAAAATGTATCCCAAGAAGGAAATCTTTTGAACCCCAAAAACACACTTAGAACCCTTCACACACAAGGAATTAGACCGCAAAACCTGAAAAACCCTCCTGACCTGCTGGACATGAGAGTCCCAGTCATCCGAAAAAATCAGAATATCATCCAGATACACAATCATAAATTTATCCAAATAATCGCGGAAAATATCATGCATAAAGGACTGGAAGACTGAAGGGGCATTAGAAAGACCAAAAGGCATCACCAAATACTCAAAATGGCCCTCGGGCGTATTAAATGCGGTTTTCCACTCATCCCCCTGCTTGATTCGCACCAAATTATACGCCCCACGGAGATCAATCTTAGAGAACCACTTGGCCCCCTTTATACGAGCAAACAAATCAGTAAGCAGTGGTAACGGATATTGATATTTAACCGTGATTTTTTTCAAAAGACGATAATCAATACACGGCCTCAAAGAGCCGTCTTTCTTAGACACAAAGAAAAAACCGGCTCCTAAGGGAGATGACGAAGGACGAATATGTCCCTTTTCCAAGGACTCCTTTATATATTCTCGCATAGCCGCGTGTTCAGGCACAGACAGATTAAATAAACGACCCTTAGGGTATTTACTACCCGGGATCAAGTCTATGGCACAATCGCACTCCCGGTGCGGAGGTAGTGAACCAACCTTGGGTTCTTCAAAAACGTCACGAAAGTCAGACAAGAATTCAGGAATCTCAGAGGGAATAGATGATGAAATGGAAACCAAAGGTACGTCCCCATGAGTTCCTTTACATCCCCAGCTTAACACAGACATAGCTCTCCAGTCGAGGACTGGGTTATGAGATTGCAGCCATGGCAATCCCAGCACCAAAACATCATGTAGATTATACAGCACCAGAAAGCGAATAACCTCCTGGTGATCCGGATTAACACGCATAGTCACTTGTGTCCAGTATTGTGGTTTATTACTAGCCAATGGGGTGGAGTCAATCCCTTTCAGAGGTATCGGAGCCTCCAATGGCTCCAAATCATACCCACAGCGTTTGGCAAAGGACCAATCCATAAGACTCAAAGCAGCGCCAGAGTCGACATAGGCGTCCGCGGTAATAGATGACAAAGAACAAATCAGGGTCACAGATAGAATAAACTTAGACTGTAAAGTGCTAATTGAAACAGACTTGTCAGGCTTCTTAGTACGCTTAAAGCATGCTGATATAACATGAGTTGAATCACCACAATAGAAGCACAACCCATTTTTTCGTCTAAAATTCTGCCGCTCGCTTCTGGACAGAATTTTATCACATTGCATATTTTCTGGCGTTTTCTCAGTAGACACCGCCAAATGGTGCACAGGTTTGCGCTCCCGCAGACGCCTGTCGATCTGAATAGCCATCGTCATGGACTCATTCAGACTCGCAGGCACAGGGAACCCCACCATAACATCCTTAATGGCATCAGAGAGACCTTCTCTGAAAATCGCCGCCAGGGCGCACTCATTCCACTGAGTAAGCACAGACCATTTGCGGAATTTTTGGCAGTATATTTCAGCTTCATCTTGCCCCTGAGACAAGGACATCAAGGCCTTTTCCGCCTGAAGCTCTAAATGAGGGTCCTCATAAAGCAACCCCAAGGCCAGAAAAAACGCATCCACATTGAGCAACGCAGGATCCCCTGGTGCCAATGCAAAAGCCCAGTCCTGAGGGTCGCCCCGGAGCAAGGAAATTACAATCCTGACCTGCTGTGCAGGGTCTCCGGCAGAGCGAGACTTCAGGGACAAAAACAATTTGCAATTATTTTTAAAATTTTGAAAGTGAGATCTATTCCCCGAGAAGAATTCAGGCAAAGGAATTCTAGGCTCAGACATAGGTGCATGAACAACAAAATCTTGCAAATTTTGTACCTTTGTGGCGAGATTATTCAAACCTGTAGCTACACTCTGAAGATCCATTTGAAACAGGTGAACACAGAGCCATTCAAGGATTAGAAGGAGAGAAAGAGAGGAAGGCTGCAGCATAGGCAAACTAGCAAGTGATTCAATTAAGAGCACACTCAGAACTAGAGGGAAAAAAAAAAAAAATTGTAGCAGACTTCTTTTTTCTCTCCTTTCTCAGCCAGTAATTTAACCCTTTTTTGGGCCGGTCAAACTGTCATGATTCTCAATGGCGAGAGAACATAGCCCAGCATATATGAGAACTAGCTCTTGGAAGATGGAAACTATACTGACCATGAACTAAACCTGCCGCACAACTAGAAGTGGCCGGGTAGCATGCCTACGTTTTTTATCCCTAGATGCCCAGCGCCAGCCGGAGAACTACCTAATCCTAGCAGAGGAAAAGACAGTCCTGGCTCACCTCTAGAGAAATTTTCCCAAAAGGCAGACAGAGGCCCCCACATATATTGGCGGTGATTTTAGATGAAATGACAAACGTAGTATGAAAATAGGTTTAGCAAAATCGAGGTCCGCTTACTAGATAGCATGAAGACAGAAAGGGCACTTTCATGGTCAGCAGAAAACCCTATCAAAACACCATCCAGAAATTACTTTAAGACTCTAGCATTAACTCATAACACCAGAGTGGCAATTTCCGCTCACAAGAGCTTTCCAGACACAGTAACGAAACAGCAGCTGTGAACAGGAACAAAATGCAAAAACACACAAGGACAAAAGTCCAACTTAGCTAGGAGTTGTCTAGTAGCAGGAACATGCACAGAAGGCTTCTGATTACATTGTTGACCGGCATGAAACTGACAGAGGAGCAAGGTTATATAGCGACTCCCACATCCTGATAGGAGCAGGTGAACAGAGGGGATGATGCACACAAGTACAATTCCACAAGTGGCCACCGGGGGAGCCCAGAATCCAATTTCACAACAGCTGTCTGGCACTCACTGACTCATCACACTCACTGACTTTCCCTCCAGAAGAGAATATATATATAGGGGAGCCACCCAAAAACTGGATCAGAGTTCCCCCTTCTGGCCTGAAGTGTGAACATGTTGTATGCTTGTGAATACCTGATAAGAGAGATCCTTCCTCGCTTCCAAGCGTGACATCACTCTTCCCATGAGGAAAGCAGTGCCACTGTAACAACCTAGAACCTGGGGTGTTACATTAGACTTTAAAGGGAACCTGCCATGTTTATCATGTTGTAAAGCTGTGTGGCCGCTGAAAGTCTGGCTGCAGGGTGGAAATGAACTTGATTCATCCCAGCAGCCTCTGGCTTTCAGTCATAGAGGTGCGACTTCGGTCACTGCTCAGTGCTTAGTCAGCGGCAGCTCAGGAATTGACTAACAGCCAGATAAGCACTGCTGCAGCCAGGCATGTCCTCTGAAAGCCGGAGGAGTGACTGCTACAGTAAGGAGGGAAATAGGAGAGCAGGGCAGGCCAGATAGGTTCTGGTAGTGGGGGACTCAATTATTAGGGGAACAGATAGGGCAATCTGTCACAAAGACAGGGATCGTCGAACGGTGTGCTGCCTACCTGGCGCTCAAGTCCAACATATCGCTGATCGGATGGACAGATTACTGGGAGGGGCTGGTGAAGACCCAGTGGTCATGGTGCACATTGGCACAAATGACAAAGTTAGAGGTAGGTGGAAGGTCCGTAAAGATGATTTCAGGGAATTAGGCTGCAAGCTGAAAGCAAGGACCTCCAACGTAGTATTTTCTGAAATACTGCCTGTACCATGTGCCGCGCCAGAGAGGCAACGGGAGATTAGGGAGGTTAATAAGTGGCTCGAGAATTGGTGTAGGAAGGAGGAGTTTGGGTTCCTGCAGAACTGGGCCGACGTCTCAGTTGGCTACAGGCTCTACGCTAGGGAAGGGCTGCATCTCAATGGGGAAAGTGCAGCTGTGCTGGGGGAGAAAATGGCTAGAAGGTTGGAGGAGTGTTTAAACTAGGGATTGGGGAGGAGGGTATTCATTTTATAGGAGGGGAAGATAATGCAGATAGAGACCTGGGCACAAATAAGGAAGTTGGAGGTGGTGGTGGCATGGAGGGTGGTGTTAGAACAGTTGATAATTTAAGAAAGAATTGAGGTACAGAGAGGAACATAAAGTGCATGTAAACTAATGCCAGAAGCCTCGCCAATAGTGTTGAGCATTTCGATACCGCAAGTATCGGGTATCGGCCGATACTTGCCGTATCGGAATTCCGATACCGAGATCCAATACTTTTGTTGTATCGGGAATCGGTATCGGGACCATATTAATGTGTAAAATAAAGAATTCCTAGAATTAGGAATTTAGGACCTGAGGGATGACGTCACAGCTTCTGATTGGTCGCGTGGTGGTCACATGAGCGGCATGCAACCAATCAGAAGCCGTGATGTCATGGAAGGTACTGAACGCGCTCATTTTAAACAAAGCAGGCTGCCGGTTACCAGCGGTGATGTCCAGGCTGCGTCGGAGAGGTGAGTATATCAATATTTTTTATTTTAATTCTTTATTTTACACATTAATATGGTTCCCAGGGCCTGAAGGAGAGTTTCCTCTCCTTCAGACTCTGGGAACCATCAGGGATACCTTCCAATACTTGAGTCCCATTGACTTGTATTGGTATCGGGTATCGGTATCGGATTAGATCCGATACTTTGCCGGTATCGGCCGATACTTTCCGATACCGATACTTTCAAGTATCAGACGGTATCGCTCAACACTACTCGCCAACAAAATGGACGAATTAGAATTAATGTTGTTGGAGCATAATTATGACATGGTGGGGATATCTGAAACATGGCTGGATGAGAGCCATGACTGGGCTGTTAACTTGCAGGGCTATAGCCTGTTCAGAAATTACCGTACAGATAAACGAGGGGGAGGGGTGTGTCTGTATGTAAAATCGTCCTTAAAACCCATCCTGCATGATAATATAGGTGAATTTAATGAAAATGTAGAGTCCCTGTGGGTGGAGATAAGGGGAGGGGGGAAAATAATAAATTACTGATAGGGGTTTGTTATAAATCTCCAAAAATAATGGAAGCAATGGAGAATATCCTCGTAAAGCAAATAGATGAAGCTGCGACTCAAGGAGAAGTCATTATTATGGGGGACTTCAATGTTGTGAATTTGCTTTTTGCTCCCTCTAGTGGTTACTAGTTTTTTGACTCTGGTTTTTCTGTCATTCCTTTTATCCGCACCTGGGTCGTTAGTTAGGGGTGTTGCTATATAAGCTCCCTGGACCTTCAGTTCAATGCCTGGCAACGTAGTTATCAGAGCTAGTCTGCTGTGCTCTTGTCTACTGATCCTGGTTCCAGTTATATCAGCTAAGTCTGCCTTTTGCTTTTTGCTATTTGTTTTGGTTTTGTATTTTTGTCCAGCTTGTTCTAAATCTATATCCTGACCTTTGCTGGAAGCTCTAGGGGGGCTGGTGTTCTCCCCCCGGACCGTTAGACGGTTCGGGGGTTCTTGAATTTCCAGTGTGGATTTTGATAGGGTTTTTGTTGACCATATAAGTTACCTTTCTTTATTCTGCTATCAGTAAGCGGGCCTCTCTGTGCTAAACCTGGTTCATTTCTGTGTTTGTCATTTCCTCTTACCTAACCGTCATTATTTGTGGGGGGCTTCTATCCAGCTTTGGGGTCCCCTTCTCTGGAGGCAAGAAAGGTCTTTGTTTTCCTCTACTAGGGGTAGCTAGATTCTCCGGCTGGCGCGTGTCATCTAGAATCAACGTAGGAATGATCCCCGGCTACTTCTAGTGTTGGCGTTAGGAGTAGATATATGGTCAACCCAGTTACCACTGCCCTATGAGCTGGAATTTTGTACTCTGCAGACTTCCACGTTCCTCTGAGACCCTCGCCATTGGGGTCATAACAGTTTGCCAGGCCAGTATTAAATGTTTAATGCATTGCAGAAGAGGGATTATAAGAAAGAAGATTCTGAGTTTTTTTTTTTTTTTTTTTCTTCTTCCCCTTTACCTCAGAGTGGCTATGCTTGCTGCAGACATGAATGTCCAGACCTTGATTACAAGTGTGGACCAGCTGGCTACTCGTGTGCAGGGCATACAAGACTATGTTATCAGAAATCCTAGGTCAGAACCTAAAATACCGATTCCTGAACTGTTTTCCGGAGACAGGTTTAAGTTTAGGAATTTCGTGAATAATTGTAAATTGTTTTTGTCCCTGAGACCCTGTTCATCTGGAGATTCTGCTCAGCAAGTAAAAATTGTTATTTCGTTCTTACGGGGCGACCCTCAGGATTGGGCTTTTTCGCTGGCGCCAGGAGATCCGGCATTGGCTGATCTTGATGCGTTTTTTCTGGCGCTCGGTTTACTTTATGAGGAACCCAATCTTGAGATTCAGGCGGAAAAGGCCTTGCTGGCTATGTCTCAGGGGCAGGACGAGGCTGAAGTGTATTGCCAAAAATTTCGGAAATGGTCCGTGCTGACACATTGGAACGAGTGTGCACTGGCCGCTAATTTTAGAAATGGCCTTTCTGAAGCCATTAAGAATGTTATGGTGGGTTTTCCCATTCCCACAGGTCTGAATGATACTATGGCACTGGCTATTCAAATTGACCGGCGGTTGCGGGAGCGCAAAACCGCAAATTCCCTCATGGTGTTGTCTGAACAGACACCTAATTCGGTGCAATGTGATAGAAAAACCGCAAATTCCCTCATGGTGTTGTCTGAACAGACACCTAATTCGGTGCAATGTGATAGAAAAACTGCAAATTCCCTCATGGTGTTGTCTGAACAGACACCTGATTTAATGCAATGTGATAGAATCCTGACTAGAAATGAGCGGAAAATTCATAGACGCCGGAATGGCTTGTGCTACTACTGTGGTGATTCTACACATGTTATCTCAGCATGCTCTAAACGTATATCTAAGGTTGTTAGTCCTGTCACCGTTGGTAATTTGCAACCTAAATTTATTCTGTCTGTAACTTTGATTTGCTCACTGTCATCTTATCCTGTCATGGCGTTTGTAGATTCAGGTGCTGCCCTGAGTCTCATGGATCTCTCATTTGCTAAGCGCTGTGGATTTACTCTTGAACCATTAGAAAATCCTATTCCTCTTAGGGGTATTGATGCTACACCATTGGCAGCAAATAAACCGCAGTATTGGACTCAGGTTACCATGTGCATGACTCCTGAACACCACGAGGTGATACGTTTCCTGGTTTTACATAAAATGCATGATTTGGTTGTTTTAGGGCTGCCATGGTTACAGACTCATAATCCAGTCCTGGACTGGAAGGCTATGTCAGTCTCAAGTTGGGGCTGTCGTGGTATTCATGGGGATTCCCTGCCTGTGTCTATTGCTTCTTCTACGCCTTCGGAAGTTCCGGAGTATTTGTCTGATTATCAGGATGTCTTCAGTGAGTCTGAGTCCAGTGCATTGCCTCCTCATAGGGACTGTGACTGTGCTATAGATTTGATCCCAGGCAGTAAGTTTCCTAAGGGAAGACTGTTTAATCTGTCGGTACCTGAACATACCGCTATGCGTTCATATATCAAGGAGTCTCTGGAGAAAGGACATATTCGTCCGTCTTCTTCTCCTCTTGGTGCGGGATTCTTTTTTGTGGCAAAAAAGGACGGATCTTTGAGACCTTGTATTGATTATCGGCTTTTAAATAAGATCACTGTCAAATTTCAGTATCCTTTGCCGCTGTTGTCTGACTTGTTTGCCCGGATTAAGGGTGCCAAGTGGTTCACCAAGATAGACCTTCGTGGTGCGTACAACCTTGTGCGCATTAAGCAAGGTGATGAATGGAAAACCGCATTCAATACGCCCGAAGGTCATTTTGAGTACTTGGTGATGCCTTTTGGGCTCTCCAATGCGCCTTCAGTTTTTCAGTCCTTTATGCATGACATTTTCCGGAAGTATCTGGATAAATTTTTGATTGTTTATCTGGATGATATTTTGGTTTTTTCTGATAATTGGGATTCGCATGTGGAGCAGGTCAGGTTGGTCTTTAAAATTTTGCGTGAAAATTCTTTGTTTGTCAAGGGCTCAAAGTGTCTCTTTGGTGTACAGAAGGTTCCCTTTTTGGGGTTCATTTTTTCCCCTTCTGCTGTGGAGATGGACCCAGTCAAGGTCCGAGCTATTCTTGATTGGACTCAGCCCTCGTCAGTTAAGAGTCTTCAGAAGTTCTTGGGCTTCGCTAACTTCTACCGTCGTTTTATCGCTAATTTTTCTAGCATTGTGAAACCTTTGACGGATATGACCAAGAAGGGCTCCGATGTAGCTAACTGGGCTCCTGCTGCCGTGGAGGCTTTCCAGGAGTTGAAACGCCGGTTTACTTCGGCGCCTGTTTTGTGCCAGCCTGACGTCTCACTTCCCTTTCAGGTTGAGGTGGATGCTTCGGAGATTGGGGCAGGGGCCGTTTTGTCGCAGAGAGGCCCTGGTTGCTCTGTTATGAAACCTTGTGCCTTTTTCTCTAGGAAGTTTTCGCCTGCCGAGCGAAATTATGATGTGGGCAATCGGGAGTTGTTGGCCATGAAATGGGCATTTGAGGAGTGGCGTCATTGGCTCGAGGGTGCTAAGCATCGTGTGGTGGTCTTGACTGATCACAAAAATCTGATGTATCTCGAGTCTGCTAAACGCCTTAATCCGAGACAGGCCCGCTGGTCATTGTTTTTCTCCCGCTTTGATTTTGTTGTCTCGTATTTACCAGGTTCAAAGAATGTGAAGGCCGATGCTCTTTCTAGGAGCTTTGTGCCTGATGCTCCTGGAGTCGCTGATCCTGTTGGTATTCTTAAAGATGGAGTTATCTTGTCAGCTATTTCTCCGGATCTGCGACGTGTGTTGCAGAGATTTCAGGCTGATAGGCCTGAGTCTTGTCCACCTGACAGACTGTTTGTCCCGGATAAGTGGACCAGCAGAGTCATTTCCGAGGTTCATTCCTCGGTGTTGGCAGGTCACCCGGGAATTTTTGGCACCAGAGATCTGGTGGCCAGGTCCTTTTGGTGGCCTTCCTTGTCAAGGGATGTGCGGTCATTTGTGCAGTCCTGTGGGACTTGTGCTCGAGCTAAGCCTTGCTGTTCTCGTGCCAGCGGTTTGCTCTTGCCCTTGCCTGTTCCGAAGAGACCTTGGACACATATCTCCATGGATTTCATTTCTGATCTTCCGCTATCTCAGGGCATGTCCGTTATCTGGGTGATATGTGATCGCTTCTCCAAGATGGTCCATTTGGTTCCTTTGCCTAAGCTGCCTTCCTCTTCCGATCTGGTTCCTGTGTTTTTCCAGAACGTGGTTCGTTTGCACGGCATCCCTGAGAATATTGTGTCAGACAGAGGATCCCAGTTCGTTTCCAGGTTCTGGCGATCCTTTTGTAGTAGGATGGGCATTGATTTGTCGTTTTCGTCTGCTTTCCATCCTCAGACTAATGGACAGACGGAGCGAACCAATCAGACTTTGGAGGCTTATTTGAGGTGTTTTGTCTCTGCTGATCAGGACGATTGGGTGACATTCTTGCCGTTGGCTGAGTTTGCCCTTATTAATCGGGCTAGTTCCGCCACCTTGGTTTCGCCTTTTTTCTGCAACTCTGGTTTCCATCCTCGCTTTTCTTCGGGTCATGTGGAGCCTTCTGACTGTCCTGGGGTGGATTCTGTGGTGGATAGGTTGCAGCAGATCTGGAATCATGTGGTGGACAACTTGAAGTTGTCACAGGAGAAGGCTCAGCGCTTTGCCAACCGCCGCCGCGGTGTGGGTCCCCGACTACGCGTTGGGGATTTGGTATGGCTTTCTTCCCGCTTTGTTCCTATGAAGGTCTCCTCTCCCAAATTTAAACCTCGTTTTATTGGGCCTTACAAGATATTGGAAATCCTTAATCCTGTATCTTTTCGTCTGGATCTTCCTGTGTCGTTTGCTATTCACAATGTATTTCATAGGTCCTTGTTGCGGCGGTACATTGTGCCTGTAGTTCCTTCTGCTGAGCCTCCTGCTCCGGTGTTGGTTGAGGGCGAGTTGGAGTACGTGGTGGAGAAGATCTTGGATTCTCGCCTCTCCAGGCGGAGGCTTCAGTACCTGGTCAAGTGGAAGGGCTATGGTCAGGAGGATAATTCCTGGGTGGTCGCCTCTGATGTTCATGCGGCCGATTTGGTTCGTGCCTTTCATGCCGCTCATCCTGATCGCCCTGGTGGTCGTGGTGAGGGTTCGGTGACCCCTCACTAAGGGGGGGGTACTGTTGTGAATTTGCTTTTTGCTCCCTCTAGTGGTTACTAGTTTTTTGACTCTGGTTTTTCTGTCATTCCTTTTATCCGCACCTGGGTCGTTAGTTAGGGGTGTTGCTATATAAGCTCCCTGGACCTTCAGTTCAATGCCTGGCAACGTAGTTATCAGAGCTAGTCTGCTGTGCTCTTGTCTACTGATCCTGGTTCCAGTTATATCAGCTAAGTCTGCCTTTTGCTTTTTGCTATTTGTTTTGGTTTTGTATTTTTGTCCAGCTTGTTCTAAATCTATATCCTGACCTTTGCTGGAAGCTCTAGGGGGGCTGGTGTTCTCCCCCCGGACCGTTAGACGGTTCGGGGGTTCTTGAATTTCCAGTGTGGATTTTGATAGGGTTTTTGTTGACCATATAAGTTACCTTTCTTTATTCTGCTATCAGTAAGCGGGCCTCTCTGTGCTAAACCTGGTTCATTTCTGTGTTTGTCATTTCCTCTTACCTAACCGTCATTATTTGTGGGGGGCTTCTATCCAGCTTTGGGGTCCCCTTCTCTGGAGGCAAGAAAGGTCTTTGTTTTCCTCTACTAGGGGTAGCTAGATTCTCCGGCTGGCGCGTGTCATCTAGAATCAACGTAGGAATGATCCCCGGCTACTTCTAGTGTTGGCGTTAGGAGTAGATATATGGTCAACCCAGTTACCACTGCCCTATGAGCTGGAATTTTGTACTCTGCAGACTTCCACGTTCCTCTGAGACCCTCGCCATTGGGGTCATAACACTTCAACTACCCTGAAAAAGATTGGGGAACAGAAACCTGCAGTTCCAGCAAAGGTAATCGGTTTTTGACAACTATGAGAGACAATTACCTTTCACAACTGGTTCAGGACCCAACAAGGAGGGGGGCACTGCTAGACCTAGTATTAACCAACAAGCCAGACCGCATATCAAATATAAGTGTTGGGGGTCACTTGGGGAATAGTGATCACAAAATAATACGTTTTCATGTATCCTTTAATAAGATGTGTAGTAGAGGGGTTACAAGGACACTAAACTTCAGGAGGGCAAATTTGCAACAGATGAGAGAGGATCTTGGTGCAATTAACTGGGACGATATCCTGAGACATAAAAATACACAAAGAAAATGGGAGACGTTTATTAGCATCCTGGATAGGACCTGTGCACAGTATATACCGTATGGGAATAAACATACTAGAAATAGGAGGAAACCAATATGGCTAAATAGAGCTGTAAGGGGCGCAATAAGTGACAAAAAGAAAGCATTTAGAGAATTAAAGGAAGTAGGTAGTGAGGAGGCATTAAATAAATACAAAAAATTAAATAAATTCTGTAAAAAGGAAATCAAGGCAGCAAAGATTGAGACAGAGAGACTCATTGCCTGTTGTGAATTGTGTTTCTGGGCTCCCTCTTGTGGTCACTAATGGTATTGTATGAGTCATGTCTTTCTGCTGGCCTGGGCTTCAGCTGTTTCATTAAGCTGTGGGTGTTCCCTATTTAGTCCTCCTTTGGACTCAGTCTCTTGCCTGGAATCGATGTATTCAGTTCTATTTGGCCTCCTCCTGATTCCTTGCCATCTGACTCATGCAAGAAAAGCTAAGTCCTGTTTGCATTCTTTGGATCATTTGCATTTTCAGTGTTTTTGTCCAGCCTGATCAATATGTGATTTTCTAGCTCGCTGGAAGCTCTAGGGTGCTGATATTCTCCCCTCACATCGTCAGTCGGTGTGGGGGTTCTTGAATATTCAGCGTGGATGTTTTTGCAGGGTTTTCTGCTGACCGCATAGTTCACTTTCTATTTTCTGCCTATCTAGATTAGTGGGCCTCACTTTGCTGAATCTAGTTCATCTCTACGTTTGTGTTTTCCTCTTGCCTCACCTTTATTATTTGTTGGGGGCTTTCTATATCTTTGGGGTTTAATTTCTCTGGAGGCAAGTGAGGTCTTATTTTTCCCTCTAGGGGTAGTCAGTTCTCCGGCTGGCTCGAGATGTCTAGAATCAACGTAGGCACGTTCACCGGCTACTTTTAGTTGTGTGTTAGGATCAGGTATGTGGTTAGCCCAGTTTCCACCTCCCTAGAGCAGTTCCTTTGTTTTTGCAGACTTGCCAGAGATCCTCTACCACTAGGATCATAACAGTATTCCAGGCCAAAAGGGAATGTTGATGCGTTTTTTCTGGCGCTTGGTTTGCTTTATGAGGAGCCTAATCTTGAAAATCAGGCTGAAAAGGCGTTGCTACCTATCTCTCAAGGTCAGGACGATGCTGAGGTGTATTGTCAAAAATTTCGGAAATGGTCCGTGCTTACTCAATGGAATGAGTGTGCCCTGGCCGCAAATTTCAGAAATGGTCTTTCTGAAGCCATTAAGAATGTGATGGTGGGGTTTCCTACCCCTACAAGTCTGAATGATTCAATGGCTCTGGCCATTCAAATTGATCGGCGTTTGCGGGAGCGCAAATCTGCTAATCCTTTGGCGGTGCTGTCTGAACGGACACCTGATTCTACGCAATGTGACAGAATTCTGACCAGAGCCGAACGACAAAATCATAGACGTCAAAATGGGTTGTGTTTTTACTGTGGTGATTCTACACATGTTATCTCAGCATGCTCTAAGCGCTTAAAAAGAGTTGTTAATCCTGTCGCCATTAGTACTTTACAGCCTAAATTTATTTTGTCTGTGACCTTAATTTGTTCATTATCTTCTTACTCAGTCATGGCCTTTGTGGATTCTGGTGCTGCTTTGAGTCTGATGGATTTGTCGTTTGCCAGGCGCTGTGGTTTTGTCCTGGAGCCTTTGGAAATTCCTATTCCTCTTAGAGGAATTGATGCTACGCCATTGGCGGAGAATAAACCTCAGTATTGGACGCAGGTGACCATGTGCATGACTCCTGCACATCAGGAGGTGATTCGTTTCCTTGTTCTGCATAATGTGCATGATGTTGTCGTTTTGGGTCTGCCATGGCTACAGTCCCATAATCCAGTTTTGGATTGGAATGCTATGACTGTGTCAAGTTGGGGTTGTCGGGGGGTTCATGGCGATACTCCATTGGTGTCTATTGCTTCTTCCACTCCTTCTGAGACCCCTGAGTTTTTGTCGGATTACCAGGATGTATTTAGTGAGCCCAGGTCCAGTGCCCTTCCTCCTCATAGGGACTGTGATTGTGCTATAAATTTGATTCCTGGTAGTAAATTTCCTAAGGGGCGACTCTTTAATTTATCTGTACCAGAGCATGCCGCGATGCGGAGTTATATAAAGGAGTCTTTGGAGAAGGGACATATTCGCCCATCCTCTTCTCCTCTTGGTGCAGGATTCTTTTTTGTGGCCAAGAAGGACGGGTCTTTGAGACCTTGTATAGATTATCGTCTTCTGAATAAGATCACGGTCAAATTTCAGTATCCTTTGCCTTTGTTGTCTGATTTGTTTGCTCGGATTAAGGGTGCCAGTTGGTTCACCAAGATAGATCTTCGTGGTGCGTATAACCTTGTGCGCATTAAGCAGGGAGATGAATGGAAAACAGCATTTAATACGCCCGAGGGTCATTTTGAGTACTTGGAGATGCCTTTTGGACTCTCTAATGCTCCTTCTGTGTTTCAGTCCTTCATGCATGATATCTTCCGAAAATATCTGGATAAATTTATGATTGTTTATCTGGATGATATTTTGTTTTTTTCTGATGATTGGGAGTCCCATGTGAACCAGGTCAGGATGGTGTTTCAGGTTCTGCGTGATAATGCTTTGTTTGTGAAGGGCTCAAAATGTCTCTTTGGAGTACAGAAGGTTTCTTTTTTGGGTTTCATCTTTTCCCCTTCTACTGTGGAGATGGACCCAGTCAAGGTCCGTGCCATTCATGACTGGACTCAGCCCACGTCTGTTAAGAGCCTTCAGAAGTTCTTGGGCTTTGCTAATTTTTACCGTCGTTTTATCGCTAATTTTTCTAGCATAGTTAAACCTTTGACGGATATGACCAAGAAAGGTTCCGATGTTGCTAATTGGTCTCCTGCGGCCGTGGAGGCCTTTCCGGAGCTGAAGCACCGGTTTACTTCAGCGCCAGTCTTGCGCCAACCTGATGTCTCTCTTCCCTTCCAGGTTGAAGTTGATGCTTCTGAGATTGGTGCGGGGGCCGTTTTGTCGCAGAGAAGCTCTGATGGCTCTGAGATGAAGCCATGTGCTTTCTTTTCCAGAAAATTTTCGCCTGCTGAGCGGAACTATGATGTTGGTAATCGGGAGTTGTTGGCTATGAAGTGGGCATTTGAGGAGTGGCGACATTGGCTCGAGGGAGCTAAGCATCGTGTGGTGGTCTTGACTGATCATAAAAATCTGATTTATCTCGAGTCTGCCAAGCGTCTGAATCCTAGGCAGGCTCGTTGGTCGTTGTTTTTCTCCCGTTTTGACTTTGTGGTCTCATACTTGCCTGGTTCGAAGAACGTGAAGGCTGATGCGCTTTCTAGGAGTTTTGTGCCTGACTCTCCGGGAGTCTCAGAACCGGCTGGTATTCTCAGAGAGGGAGTGATTTTGTCTGCCATTTCCCCAGATTTGCGACGAGTGCTGCAGAGATTTCAGGCTGATAGACCTGATCGTTGCCCATCAGAGAGACTGTTTGTCCCTGATAGATGGACCAGCAGAGTTATTTCCGAGGTTCATTCTTCGGTGTTGGCGGGGCATCCTGGGATTTTTGGTACCAGAGATTTGGTGGCTAGGTCCTTTTGGTGGCCTTCCTTGTCGCGGGATGTGCGTTCCTTTGTGCAGTCCTGTGGGATTTGTGCTCGGGCTAAGCCTTGCTGTTCTCGTGCCAGCGGGTTGCTTTTGCCCTTGCCTATCCCGAAGAGGCCTTGGATGCACATTTCCATGGATTTCATTTCGGATCTTCCAGTGTCTCAGAAGATGTCGGTCATCTGGGTGGTGTGTGATCGTTTTTCTAAAATGGTCCATTTGGTGCCCTTGCCTAAGTTGCCTTCCTCCTCCGATTTGGTTCCTTTGTTCTTTCAGAATGTGGTTCGTTTGCACGGCATCCCTGAGAATATTGTGTCTGACAGAGGATCCCAGTTTGTGTCCAGATTCTGGCGATCCTTTTGTGCTAAGATGGGTATTGACTTGTCGTTCTCATCGGCTTTTCATCCTCAGACTAATGGCCAAACCGAGCGTACTAATCAGACGTTGGAAACTTATTTAAGATGTTTTGTTTCTGCGGATCAGGATGATTGGGTGACCTTTTTGCCACTAGCCGAGTTTGCCCTTAATAATAGGGCTAGTTCTGCCACTTTGGTTTCACCCTTTTTCTGCAATTCTGGTTTTCATCCTCGTTTTTCCTTGGGCCAGGTTGAACCTTCTGACTGTCCTGGGGTTGATTCTGTGGTGGATAGGTTGCAGCGGATATGGAACCATGTGGTGGACAATTTGAAATTGTCACAAGAGAAGGCTCAGCGTTTTGCCAACCGCCGACGCGGTGTGGGTCCCCGACTTCGTATTGGGGATTTGGTTTGGTTGTCTTCTCGGCATGTTCCTTTGAAGGTCTCCTCTCCTAAGTTCAAGTCTCGCTTTATCGGTCCTTATAAGATTTTGGAAATCCTTAACCCGGTGTCTTTTCGTTTGGACCTTCCAGCGTCATTTGCTATTCATAATGTGTTCCATAGGTCCTTGTTGCGGCGGTACGTGGTGCCTGTGGTTCCTGCTGTTGAGCCTCCTGCCCCGGTTTTGGTTGAGGGCGAGTTGGAGTACGTAGTAGAGAAGATCTTGGATTCTCGTATCTCTAGACGTAGACTGCAGTATTTGGTTAAGTGGAAGGGCTATGGTCAGGAGGATAATTCCTGGGTTGTTGCCTCTGATGTTCATGCGGCTGATTTGGTTCATGCATTTCACGCTGCTCATCCTGATCGCCCTGGGGGTCTTGGTGAGGGTTCGGTGACCCCTCCTCAAGGGGGGGTACTGTTGTGAATTGTGTTTCTGGGCTCCCTCTTGTGGTCACTAATGGTATTGTATGAGTCATGTCTTTCTGCTGGCCTGGGCTTCAGCTGTTTCATTAAGCTGTGGGTGTTCCCTATTTAGTCCTCCTTTGGACTCAGTCTCTTGCCTGGAATCGATGTATTCAGTTCTATTTGGTCTCCTCCTGATTCCTTGCCATCTGACTCATGCAAGAAAAGCTAAGTCCTGTTTGCATTCTTTGGATCATTTGCATTTTCAGTGTTTTTGTCCAGCCTGATCAATATGTGATTTTCTAGCTCGCTGGAAGCTCTAGGGTGCTGATATTCTCCCCTCACATCGTCAGTCGGTGTGGGGGTTCTTGAATATTCAGCGTGGATGTTTTTGCAGGGTTTTCTGCTGACCGCATAGTTCACTTTCTATTTTCTGCCTATCTAGATTAGTGGGCCTCACTTTGCTGAATCTAGTTCATCTCTACGTTTGTGTTTACCTCTTGCCTCACCGTTATTATTTGTTGGGGGCTTTCTATATCTTTGGGGTTTAATTTCTCTGGAGGCAAGTGAGGTCTTATTTTTCTCTCTAGGGGTAGTCAGTTCTCCGGCTGGCTCGAGACGTCTAGAATCAACGTAGGCACGTTCACCGGCTACTTTTAGTTGTGTGTTAGGATCAGGTATGCGGTTAGCCCAGTTTCCACCTCCCTAGAGCAGTTCCTTTGTTTTTGCAGACTTGCCAGAGATCCTCTACCACTAGGATCATAACATTGCCAGAGAGAGTAAAAATAATCCCAAAATATTCTTTAACTACATAAATAGTAAGAAACTAAAAAATGAAAGTGTTGGCCCCCTTAAAAATAGTCTGGGTGAAATGGTGGAGGAGGATGAGGAAAAAGCCAATATGCTAAATGACTTTTTTTCATCAGTATTTACACAAGAAAATCCCATGGCAGACAATATGATCAGTGATAACAAAAATTCCCCATTAAGTGTCACCTGCTTAACCCAGCAGGAAGTACGGCGGTGTCTAAAAATCACTAAAATTTACAAATCTCCGGGCCCGGATGGGATACACCCCCGAGTACTGCAGGAATTAAGTACAGTCATTGATAGACCATTATCTTTAATCTTTAAAGACTCCATAATAACAGGGTCTGTACCACAGGACTGGCGTATAGCAAATGTGGTGCCAATATTCAAAATGGGGACAAAAACTGAACTCGGAAATTATAGGCCAGTAAGCTTAACCTCTACTGTGGGTAAAATCCTGGAGGGCATTCTAAGGGATGCTATACTGGAGTATCTGAAGAGGAATAACCTCATGACCCAGTATCAGCACGGGTTTACTAGGGACCGTTCATGTCAGACTAATTTGATCAACTTCTACGAAGTAGTAAGTTCTGGACTGGACCAAGGGAACCAAGTGGACGTAGTGTATATGGACTTTTCAAAAGCCTTTGATACGGTGCCACACAAAAGGTTGTTACATAAAATGAGAATAATGGGGATAGGGGAAAGTATGTGTAAGTGGATTGAGAGCTGGCTCAGGGATAGGAAACAAAGGGTGGTTATTAATGGAGCACACTCGGACTGGGTCGAGGTTAGCAGTGGGGTCAGTATTGGGCCCAATTCTTTTAAAATATTTATTAATGACCTTGTAGGGGGCATGCAGAGTAGAATTTCAATATTTGCAGATGACACTAAACTCTGCAGGGTAATCAATACACAGGAGGACAATTTTATATTATAGGATGATTTATGTAAACTAGAAGCTTGGGCTGATGAATGGCAAATCAGCTTTAATGGGGATAAATGTAAGGTCATGCACTTGGGTAGAAGTAATAAGATGAATAACTATGTGCTTAATTCTAAAACTCTGGGCAAAACCGTCAATGAAATAGACCTGGGTGTATGGGTGGATGACAAACTCATATTCAGTGGCCAGTGTCAGGCAGCTGCTACAAAGACAAATAAAATAATAGGGTGCATTAAAAGAGGCATAGATGCTCATGAGAACATAATTTTACCTCTATACAAGTCACTAGTTCGATCACACTTAGAATACTGTGCACAGTTCTGGTCTCCGGTGTATAAGAAAGATATAGCTGAACTGGAGCGGGTGCAGAGAAGAGCGACCAAGGTTATTAGAGGACTGGGGGGTCTGCAATACCAAGATAGGTTATTACACTTGGGGCTATTTAGTTTGGAAAAACGAAGACTAAGGGGTGATCTTATTTTAATGTATAAATATATGAGGGGACAGTACAAAGACCTTTCTAATGATCTTTTTAATCATAGACCTGAGACAGGGACAAGGGGGCATCCTCTGCTCTGGAGGAAAAAAGGTTTAAGCATAATAACAGACGCGGATTCTTTACTGTAAGAGCAGTGAGACTATGGAACTCTCTGCCGTATGATGTTGTAATGAGTGATTCATTAATTAAATTTAAGAGGGGACTGGATACCTTTCTGGAAAAGTATAATGTTACAGGGTATATACACTAGATTCCTTGATAGGGCGTTGATCCAGGGAACTAGTCTGATTGCCATATGTGGAGTCGGGAAGGAATTTTTTTCCCGAATGTGGAGCTTACTCTTTGCCACATGGGTTTTATTTGCCTTCCTCTGGATCAACATGTTAGGGCATGTTAGGTTAGGCTATGGGTTGAACTAGATGGACTTAAAGTCTTCCTTCAACCTTAATAACTATGTTACTATGTTACTATGTTACTATAAGTACTGATCCGGCTATCAGTCAGTGTCAGGACGTGGTGACAGCTGCCCCTCATTATGCACTGAATGGTAACCAAAGCTGCGCCAGCTGCGCCTATTTGGAGGCTGCTGGGAGGAATAAAGTTAATTTGCTCCTGGCAGCGGGGCTCTCAGTGCAGGAGCTGCACAGCTTTTAAACATTATGAGCCAGAAGATTATCCCCATATCTGCAGGTTAATAGTGTTCCCTTTAAGTGTCCTTATAAAAATTAAACTAAAGTAAGCCGAACGGAATCGGCTAACATGCTAATGTGTAAGGAGTCTTGCTAACTGGTTTATGACAGGTGATGTTAGCGAAAAGAAGAATCTGTTTTTTGAATTTTATCATCATTATTCCTTTTTACTCATCTGTTGGCATTGAACAAAGACTATCTGTATATATGTATACTTACCCAGCAGTTAATGTATCTATAACATTTCCATTATTTTTTAATTGTGTGTGAAAGCAGAACAGTCAGCTTCCATCTATGAAGGCAATACTAGTTATGGAAGATAGCCCTCATACCAGGGCTAAATGAAGAGGGCATGAGCACGATTTTAATCTCATTGTCCAACCTTATGATATTGTTGACCTATCATTAATGCTAGTGAAACACCCCAGGTAGCTGGTTGTTACAGTGGTATTGCCTTCCTCTCGGGGAGGGTGATGCCATGCTTGGTAGCGAGGAAGGATCCATTTAACAGGTATCACAAACATGCAACATGTTCTTACTCCAGGCCAGAAGGGGAGCTCTGATCCAGTTTGTGGGGGCTCCCCTATATATATTCTGACTGGAGGGAAAGTAGAGTAGTCTGTCAGATAGTTCAGGAAGCCAGTAGGCGCCATGCAGACGTGAGGATCTGCAGCTACTGTGAGGAAAGCAGGGGTCGTGCAGACCGTGTTCTGCAGCTCCTGGAAAGGAAAGAAAGGAACAGGACAGTTTGTAGAGAGAGTAAAGGAGGAAGAGAAGCAACGGAGAGTGAAGAGCTGGCGGGAAGCTGCGACTGAGCTTCCTCCACGCTGAAGCACAGGAACCAGTGGCCGGAAGACCGAGTTGTGGGGGTAACTTCATGCCCCACAGCAGAAACCGGTGGACAGCAGATTGCAAGTCACCTGTCCACTATTAATATCCGAAGTCACAGTAACACATAAACCCCGGAGTCATCTGAGAGACCCTGTAAAAAGGCTCGAGTTGCCTGTCATGCGGGAAGTGTCCTACCTAAAGGGGGACATAGAGAGAGTGAGGACCTTGTGTGAGGCCTAAGGCAGCAAGGGACTACAACACAGTGCAGAGAGGAAGGCTTCCAACCCCACCTGTTTAGGGGGATTCCTGAATCGCTTTCAAGCCGGCCGGACCACACCAGCACCTGTGATCCGTACCCTGGACTGTGGCTGCCTTAAGGTACCTTCACACGAAGCGACGCTGCAGCGATAGCGACAACGATGCCGATCGCTGCAGCGTCGCTGTTTGATCGCTGGAGAGCTGTCACACAGACCGCTCTCCAGCGACCAACGATGCCGAGGTCCCCGGGTAACCAGGGTAAACATCGGGTTGCTAAGCGCAGGGCCGCGCTTAGTAACCCGATGTTTATCCTGGTTACCAGCGTAAAAGTAAAAAAAACAAACAGTACATACTTACATTCGCGTCCCCCGGCGTCTGCTTCCTGACACTGACTGAGCTCCGGCCCTAACAGCAGAGCGGTGACGTCACCGCTGTGCTTTCACTTTCACTTTAGGTGCCGGCGCTCAGTAAGTGTCAGGAAGCAGACGCTGGGGGACGCGCAGGTGAGTATGTACTGTTTGTTTTTTTTACTTTTACGCTGGTAACCAGGGTAAACATCGGGTTACTAAGCGCGGCCCTGCGCTTGGTAACCCGATGTTTACCCTGGTTACCAGTGTAAAACATCGCTGGTATCGTTGCTTTTGCTTTCAAACACAACGATACACGGCGATCGGACGACCAAATAAAGTTCTGGACTTTATTCAGCAACCAGCGACATCACAGCAGGATCCTGATCGCTGCTGCGTGTCAAACGAAACGATATCGCTAGCCAGGACGCTGCAACGTCACGGATCGCTAGCGATGTCGTTTCGTGTGAAGGTACCTTTACACCAGTAAAAAGGTAAAGGACTGCAACCTTGTGTCCTCTGATTCTTTCTACACCATCTACCATCTGTCCCTACTACACTGTGATGCCTTGGGACCCAGCTTCACCTGTGGGAAGTCATACCATTTCTGATGCAGTACCATCACCCCAGTGGACCCGATTAAGCATCATGAACAAACTTTATTTCTCATTTCAAATCCCCTTTTATTGGACGCCCAGGGCCACAGACCTGGTCACTGCCACTGTGACTACCCCTTTACTGGCTACCAGTCCCAGTACCAAGTACCCCTAGGCCCTGGCAGGCGCTACACTAGATCAGTACAGCTCCATGAACTGTGCAGTAGTGACTCTCAAGTACTGCAGCTTATCCCCTGTTGAAGTGAATAGGAGCTGAGCTGCTGTACCCAAGAATGGCTACTACATAGTGTGCGGAGCTGTACTGTTCTGGCTCCTTACATTGTATAAATCTGACCTGCAAACAGCTGATAGGTTGGGATGAGAGATGATGAGCTATTTGGAGGTCTTAGACAACCCCTTTAATTTAAGGGTCTGGTCTGAATTCATTTGTGTTGCTATCAAGGCCAGGGTGACGGTAGAAAGGCCAAAAATATCTGAGCAGAAAACCTGTAGTTGTGATAGTGGTCATGGCTGAAAGGAGAACAAAAATAATCAAGAGGCTATCTCATGGAGGAGCAGTCAAATCTGTTGACCTTTTTATTTTAGCAATTATTTATGTTCCATGAAAAGCAAACAAATATTCTGACATTTTTGGGTGAAAAATCCACTGCCTATGGTCTATTTAAAGGGAATATGTCAGCAGGGTTTTGCTATGGAATCTGAATGCAGCATGAGGTAGGGTCTGAGATACTGATTTCAGCGATGTCTCACTTATTAGGCTGTGTGCTGCTGTTTCAATACAATGAGTGTTTTATCAGCAGGGGATTATTACTGCCGGACTAGGTCCCACGTGAGACCTAGTCCAACCACGCCCCCAGCATTAATTAGCAGGTAACTATAAATATACAATGTACATAGAGAGCTTTGGCGTGGGCAGGGAAAGCTTTCTGAACTCTCCTACATGCTACATCTGTGTCACAACTGCTGCACCCAGTAAACTAAGTGATACATCCCTGGAATCAGGGTCTATTTTACTACATTATGCTGCTTTCAGATGAGGTAGCAAAAACTTGATGACAGATTCCCTTTAATTTGCCTTTGGGTGTCATAACTGGCTAGATCTAAATTTATTACAGTAAATTGATGCTGACCCTGGAGTGCCAAGCACTTTATGAATGAAACACTTGACCCTGCCACACAACAGAAGACTCTTGTGTTATGCATACCAATAAGGTCATTTTAATATTTTCCACTTAAGCAATTGTGGACAAGATTTGCTCAAAAATGCCAGTGGGAAAACGGACTGAGCTATTCCCACGTAACATATGGTTGAAACTAATTATAATTAGAGACTTGTAATTGCTGGCTATTTAAACATTAAATCCTTTTAATGCACATTAATGATCGTGTATGCAGCTGTGCCATCAAGCTTGACTTATATCCCTGGAACAACCTGGACACGAGTGAAATGTGTTTAATTAACAATTAGGCCATTTGCCACTAAACCTCATAAATAGATATATTTTTTTCTTGCTTTTATACCTTGCTTGGTTTTAGAATATTCAGGTATTCTGTTCCAAACAGTATGTGGATACTTGAGCCTGCCATGTAGAAATACGTTGACATAAAGACCACTAACTACAATGGCAGAGCTATAAAATGAGCAAGCCTTGCCATTCTGATTGCAACAATACCTGAACATCTGATCTCCTAGTTTACGTCACGGCTGCATCTTGAGAAGCGTGACCTTGTAATCAGTATCACAATAGCAATCTGAGGCTATGAGACAGGCCAGTGGAAGAAAACACTAATGTAGGAATGATGAATAAATATATCGCACTTCATTATGTATGAGAAATGGAGACAAAATAAATGTCAGTCCCAGTTAAACTGCTTTGATTTAGCATAAGACTTACAAACGGCATATTTCAGGAAACCTAGTGAGTGGCTCTTAAAATAGTAATGCTCGGTGTTTATGGATAATTTGACAGCGTTCTTTCAATCCCTGTTACAACTGGAAAGACTAATTAGGTAAAAAAGTTTCCTCCTTTAATGGCCTTTGACTCGATCTTGAGCCATGGCAACTTGATGGATGAACGATCTGTAGGAAGATTGATGTTGGTCAAACCTAGATAGGTCCACCAGGGTCTTCTCCACTGTTATCTCGATTTTATCAAGCAATCGAGTTGCTGGTCTTCTTCTTCACCTTGTTTCTTCTATTCTTCCACCCATGATGTCCTTCTCCAGTGATTGTTCTCTTCGTCTGATGTGTCCAAAGTAGGCAAGTCGTAGTTTGGTGATCCTTGCTTCCACTGACATGTCTGGCTTAATTTGTTCCCAAACTGATTTGCTTGTTCTTCTTGCCATCCATGAAATTAATAACATTCTTCTCCAGCACTACATTTCAAAGGTGTAGCTTCTTCTTCTGTCTTGTTTCTTTATTATCCAGGTTTCACATCCGTATGCTACCACAGAAAAGACCAAACTATGAACGGACCGTGATTTCATTGCCTGTGAAATGTTCTTCGATTTCAAGACCTTGTCAAGTGTCTTGATTGATGATTTGCCCATATCTATTCTCCTATTGACTTCCGGTGACGTTGATGCTTCTTGAATGGTCATCGATTCAAGTAGTCTGAAGTCCTTTACAACTTCCAGTTTGTCGCCATACCTCTCAAATGTGTGCCCGTCATACCTAGCAGTAGTCAATATCTTTGTCTTCTTTGTGTTGAGTAGCAGTCCCATGTTCGAGCTTTCCCTTTTGACACTCCGTAATAAGTCCTTCACTCCATCTACGTTTGTTGCTATCAATATTGTATCCTACATGCTGCCAAATTATAATTTCTATCAGTATGCTTTAATTTCTCTGAAAACTGGACGCTGTTTATGAAACTTTAGACGTATTTTCCAAATGGTCCAGTTCTCCGTCTCCACCAATAGACTTTGGCAGTGTATAATAATATAATTGAAAAAAATAATAAATACATTATCATTTTACCTCTGCTTGAAATCCTTCAACCAAAATAGCAACCAGTAGATTGAAGAGGACATAATTCCCAAATGTCATTAAGGCCACAAAGTAGAGAGCAGCCCAAGGAGAAGTACTGGCCATCCCATTATACAGCACCACGTTCCAGTCTTCTTGTGTCAAGATCTAGGGGAAAGTCGAAAGACAATACAGTGCATTTGAATTGTAGACTTATACAAGACATACATTTTTAATCAGTAAAAGTATAGTTGGATTACAAGCAGGGCAAAAAAGGCATCTTATAGTTTCATAGCTTTTTAAGTTAAAGGTTGGCATAAGTCCACTGAGGTCAACCTATAACCTGACATGGCACTGGTGTCATCTGTGTGTTAGATCAGTGTATCATCAGTGTATGGTCCGTGTGTCCATTTTTACCATCGGTGTGTCATCCATGTGTTCATTTTTACCATCAGTCATAAGTGTTATTCACAGATGGATAAATAAATAAATGTCAAAGCTTCTCATATACTTTGCAATGCTAAGTATAGACAGCACACAGATGCCACTTTTGTGTTACATACATTTTTCACTGACCCATTGACTTGTATTGGCTCTTTTCATCCATGATACCCCAAAAAATAGACATGTCTCTGTGAGTTTTGCTCGGACACATGGTCCATGTAAAAAAACATATGTTAGTAGCACCATAAATTATAATGGGTATGTGTTCTATCAGTGAAAAAAAGGTATACAGCACATAAATGAAAGTGAAGTTTCCATAATCAGTGATGGCAGTGCCAGAGGCTACTTACATGCCACGCCGCATGTAGTAATTGATGCCAAAGGAGCCCCGACAAAGTATTGAGTACATTTACTGAGTATACATTTCAGTAGGCCAACATTTTGTATTTTAAAAACATTTTTCTAGCTGGTGTTATAAAGTATTCTAATTTACTGAGATAATGACTTGTGGGGTTTCATTGGCTTTAAGCCATATCAAACAGAAGTAAACACTTGAAATAGATCACTCTGTGTAATGACTCTATATAATGTATGAGTTTCACTTTTTGTATTGAAGAACTGAAATAAATTAACTTTTTGATGATATTCTAATTTTGTGAGAAGCACCTGTACATGTTTAACATTTCAAAGTATAGGAGAAGCTTTTAAATCACTTTTTCATACAGGGCTTTGTAGGTTTGGATTTCTTTTTCCCTTAATAATAAAGATCTTCATTTAAAAACTGCATTTTGTGTTTGCTTGTCTAGTATTTAAATTTGTTTGGTGATCGGAAACCTTTAAGTGTGACAAACATGCAAAAGAATAGGAAATCAGGAAGGGGGCAAACACTTTTTCATACAACTGAATACAAGTATTTTCATCGACCGAGTGGTTAGTACAAAATCATGGAAACATGTCTGAATTTTATCTAATCTCATATCAAACTTGTCAACGCATGTCTATGAAAAAATCAGACAGTACCACATGCCATATAGGTGATATCTGTTTTTCATGAACTGTTTCACAGGAGAAGCTTGAGAAACCCCCCATTAGTTATTTTTTTCATCAGAGAAAAACTGAAGAAACTTTGACCAGACTCTGATGGTAAAAACTGACACACTGACCAAATACTGGTGAAACGATGATCTAACATCACTGATGTCTGTTTTTTTAAAACTAGTAAAATCTGTGCTTTTCTTAGATAGCACTCATACCTATGATAGTGAATGGGGACATTCACATGTCTGTGATTTTTTGCAGACCTAGTGTTCCATGAAAAATCATGGAGGCATGCCCTATTTTGATCCAAATGTTTGCTCAAAGTTGGCAATGCAAGTCTACGCGTCCATAAAAAAAGGTCAGCGCTCAGTTGACATTCGAGTGCAGTCCAATTTTCATGGACTGTTCGATAGGAGAAGGTGGAGATACTTTTTTTATTTTTTTTCACGTATCAGAAAAACAGATGAAACTCAGACCAAACTGTAATAAAACTCAGATGAAACTCTTACAGAAATTACTGATGAAACTCGTGGCTGGAGGTCTGCAGTAAATGCTTTCTTTCCGAACGTGGCCTTAAAAAACCCCATTAAACAATCCCATTTTAAAAGTTACACAACGTTATGTAAAATGACTGTAATATAATTAATATAAATATAATATAAACTTCGACAAAGTACCACTATTAATTAACTATAATGTACATTTGCATAATTTTACTTCTGCTTTTTTCCCTTAACACGTGAAAATTAATACATTAAGACCAGAACATATTGCAGATTTTTTTATATTGAAAAATTATGTTTTTATTTATAAATGAGGAAGCAGCTGTCGAAAACTGAGAACTGCAATTTGATTCTTTTAAAATGTGCTTTAATGCAGATTTAATTAATTTACACTGCATACGGAATAGATGAACAATCTAGACAATACTAGCAATTAATCTGTTATAGCAAAATAATTAGGTAAATTACCACAAAGCACAATAGGTAAGACAGGTATCAAAATAAAATAACAACAAACTTAAGAAAAGTTAAATGTCATCCACACACGACAATGGGAGAAAAGTATTTATTTCAACATTCAACAATGGAAACAATTTATTGAGCAGACATTTTTATTTTACTGTTCATTCTTTATTTTTCTTTACAGTAGATACCACAGAATAAGCCACTAGATGGTCTATATACACAACCACCAAGACTATACTTGGGCTTGGCCTATATAACAGCCAGGTGGGGTGGCTGGAAAACACTATTTTCTTCTAAAACCCGCCAACTTCAGCTAGCTAGACCACAGTGATGGTTGGTCTTCGAGGCAACGAGTTGGAAACAAAAGTGTTAATATGTCAAGAGCAGCTGCCAATTTTCATAAGCAGAAAATTGCAAAAGTACTTACCGTATATACTCATGTATAAGCCGACCCGAGTATAAGCCGACCTCCCTAATTTTGCAACAAAAAACTGGGAAAACTTATTGACTCGAGTATAAGCCGAGGGTGGAAAATGCAGCAGCTACCGGTAAATGTCAAAAATAAAAATAGGTACCAATAAAAGTAAAATTAACTGAGACATCAGTAGGTTGTGTTTTTGAATATCCATATTGAATCAGGAGCCCCATATTATGCTCCATACTGTTCATTATGGCCCCATAAGATGCTCCATACAAAATAGGCCCCATATAATGCTCCATACAGTTCATAATGGCCCCCTTAAGATGCTCCATACAAAATAGGCCCCATATAATGCTCCATGCAGTTCTTTATGGCCCCATAAGATGCCCCATATAATGCTCCATTCAGTTATTTATGGCCCCATAGATGTTCCATATAATGCTCCATGCAGTTATGGCCCCATAGATGCTCCATATAATGCTCCATGCAGTTCTTTATGGCCCCATAGATGCCCCATATAATGCTCCATGCAGTTATGGCCCCATAGACGCTCCATATAATGCTCCATGCAGTTCATTACGGCCCCATAGATGCTCCATATAATGCTCCATGCAGTTATGGCCCCATAGATGCCCTATATAATGCTCCATGCAGTTCATTACGGCCCCATAGATGCTCCATATAATGCTCCATGCAGTTATGGCCCCATAGATGCCCTATATAATGCTCCATGCAGTTCATTACGGCCCCATAGATGCTCCATATAACACTGTGCCACATGTAATGCTGCTGCTGCACTTTAAAAAAAAATGACATACTCACCTCTCGTCGCTGCTCCTCAGCGTCCCGTATCTCCGCACTGACTGTTCAGGCAGAGGGCGGCGCGCACACTAGTACGTCATCGCGCCCTCTGACCTGAACAGTCACTGCAGAGGACGCGGAAGACGAGGCGGCGGTGGAACGCGGAAAGGTGAATATGACATACTCACCTGCTCCCGGCGCTCCTGACGCGGTCCCCATGGTCTCCGGGAGCGGCAGCTTCTTCCTGTAGTGAGCGGTCATGTGACACCGCTCATTACAGTAATGAATATGCGGCTCCACCCCTATGGGAGTGGAGTCCATATTCATAACTTTAATGAGCGGTACCAGTGACCGCTGAACAGGGGAAGAAGTTGCCGTGCCTGAAGACCGTGGAACATGCGGGGACAGTGTCAGGAGCGCTGGGAGCAGGTGAGTATTTGACAGGCGTCGCTCCCCCTCACCCGCCGACCCCCCCCGCCTTCCATGACTCGAGTATAAGCCGAGAGGGGCACTTTCAGCCCATTTTTTTGGGCTGAAAATCTCAGCTTATACTCGAGTATATATGGTAATTTATCAATCTGACACTATCAATCTTCGAAGATCAGAATAAACCTTTAAGAGCTACAAGTTTGCTGAAGGACTACTTAGATGTCATTAATCATGTCCTGTACATATATTATAGCATATATTTTATGGCCAAGTGTCGCCATTGTACATGAGAGGCTGTGAAGGGACAAAGACTTGACAGTTTTCTGGAAGACAGCTGAGGGGAAATTATGGAGGTCTGACATGGCCGAAGAAGAGCCTAGTGCTCAAAGAGAAGGGTGATCCTGTTATGCTGTTCCACTGTGCTATGATATTTCAGAAGAAAGCAGACTTATGGGCTCTGATTTTTTAAGACTGGTGTTGTACATGAATGGAGTAAGAGGTGCCTGATTCATTAAGTAGCGCACAACACATGAATCTGGCACATGAATCTGGAGCATCTAATAAGTGGTGTGTGCCTTCATGCTCATTGCAGAAGATCTTACTTCAGGCAGCATACTGGACTAACATTTCTGAAATAAGGTACACCATGACTGGTCATTAATTAGATCGGCAGATATTAACATGCCCACTGTCAGGACTCTGAACATTTTTTACCTTTTGTGCATTACTGCCCTTTTCTGAGATGGCGTCTTTGGTCTCATGTGCAGTGTGTCTTCCTGCTATAAAAGTCCATCCCAGCCTTCAGTCTGTGCTAGAGTATTCTGCCTTGCATCCAGTTCCTGACCTCTGATTACTCCCTGGCTATATACCTGCTCCTGTGAACCTGTGTGGTAATCCTGCTACTCTGCTCTGAATTCCTGCTGCATACAGCAGTTTCCAGTAATCATCCTTCATCTGCTGCTCATGTTTACTTCCATCTGCATTTGCTGGATATGTAAGCTTTGCTGCTCTGCAAAAACCTGAGACTATTAACAAGGCCTCCCTGGTTGAGCTAAGATATGATTTGAGCTGCCTTATAAGCATATCTATCTGTGTTTGGACTAAGACAATGATTTATTCGTGTCAAGTATCCTCAAGAATAACTGTGCTTCATAGACTTTCTGCTTGATTGCATTTTCCTCTGAAGTTTCCTATAGACTCCTAAGCTGTGTTTAACCCCTTTCTGCCATTGGACGTACTATTCCATCCATGTGGGGTGGGCCCTAATTCCCAAGGACGGAATAGTACGTCCAGCACGATCGGCCGCTCTCACGGGGGGAGCGCGGCCGATCGCGGCCGGGTGTCAGCTGCCTATCGCAGCTGACATCCGGCACTATGTGCCAGGAGCGGTCACGGACCGCCCCCGGCACATTAACCCCCGGCACACCACGATCAAACATGATCGCGGTGTGCCGGCGGTACAGGGAAGCATCGCGCAGGGAGGGGGCTCCCTGCGCGCTTCCCTGAGACCCCCGGAGCAACGAGATGTGATCGCGTTGCTGCGAGGGTCTCCTACCTCCTATCCCTGCAGGCCCCAGATCCAAAATGGCCGCGGGGCTGCATCCGGGTCCTGCAGGGATTACTTCCGGGTGCCGTGCAGGCTGCAGAAGAAAGCTGCAGCCTGCACGGCTGTAAGTGAGATCGATGATCTGACAGAGTGCTGTGCACACTGTCAGATCAACGATCTGTAATGTCCCCCCCGGGACAAAGTAAAAAAGTTTAAAACAAATTCCCACATGTGTAAAAAAAATAAAAAATAAAAAATTCCTAAATAAAGAAAAAAAATATATATATTATTCCCATAAATACATTCCTTTATCTAAATAAAAAAAATCAAACAATAAAAGTACACATATTTAGTATCGCCGCGTCCGTAACGACCCCACCTATAAAACTATATCACTAGTTAACCCCTTCAGTGAACACCGTAAAAAAAAAAAAAAAAAAAACGAAGCAAAAAACAACGCTTTATTCTCATACCGCCAAACAAAAAGTAGAATAACACGCGATCAAAAATACAGATATAAATAACCATGGTACCGCTGAAAACGTCATCTTGTCCCGCAAAAAACGAGCTGCCATATAGCATCATCAGCAAAAAAATAAAAAAGTTATAGTCCTCAGAATAAAGCGATGCCAAAATAATTATTTTTTCTATAAAATAGTTTTTATCGTACAAAAGCGCCAAAACATAAAAAAAATGATATAAATGAGGTATCGCTGTAATCGTACTGACCCGAAGAATAAAACTGCTTTATCAATTTTACCAAACGCGGAACGGTATAAACGCCTCCCCCAAAAGAAATTCATGAATAGCTGGTTTTTGGTCATTCTGCCTCACAAAAATCGGAATAAAAAGCGATCAAAAAATCTCCCGTGCCCGAGCATGTTACCAATAAAAACGTCAACTCGTTCCACAAAAAACAAGACCTCACATGACTCTGTGGACTCAAATATGGAAAAATTATAGCTCTCAAAATGTGGTAACACAAAAAATATTTTTTGCAATAAAAAGCTTCTTTCAGTGTGTGACGGCTGCCAATCATAAAAATCAGCTAAAAAACTCGCTATAAAAGTAAATCAAACCCCCCTTCATCACCCCCTTAGTTAGGGAAAAATAAAAAAAATTAAAAAATGTATTTATTTCCATTTTACCATTAGGGTTAGGGCTAGGGTTAGGGCTAGGGTTAGGGTTGGGGCTAGGGTTAGGGCTAGGGTTAGGGCTAGGGTTGGGGCTAGGGTTAGGGTTGGGGCTAGGGTTAGGGTTGGGGCTAGGGTTAGGGTTAAGGCTACAGTTAGGGTTGGGGCTAAAGTTAGGGTTAGGGTTGGGGCTAAAGTTAGGGTTAGGGTTTGGATTACATCTACGGTTGTGAATAGAGTTGGGATTAGGGTTAGGGTTGTGTCTGGGTTAGAGGTGTGGTTAGGGTTACCATTGGGATTAGGGTTAGGGGTGTGTTTGGATTAGGGTTTCAGTTATAATTGGGGGGTTTCCACTGTTTAGGCACATCAGGGGCTCTCCAAATGCGACATGGCATCCGATCTCAATTTCAGCCAATTTTGCGTTGAAAAAGTAAAACAGTGCTCCTTCCCTTCCGAGCTCTCCTGTGCACCCAAACAGGGGTTTACCCCAACATGTGGGGTATCAGAGTACTCGGAACACATTGGAGAACAACTTTTGGGGTCCAATTTCTCCTGTTACCCTTGGGAAAATACAAAACTGGGGGCTAAAAAATAATTTTTGGGGGAAATTTTTATTTTTTTATTTTCACGGCTCTGCGTTATAAACTGTAGTGAAACACTTGAGGGTTCAAAACTCTCACAACACAACGCTAGATGAGTTGCTTAGGGGGTCTACTTTCCAAAATGGTGTCACTTGTGTTTTTTTTTTACTGTTTAGGTACATTAGGGCTCTGCAAATGCAATGTGACGCCTGCAGACCATTCCATCTAAGTCTACATTCAAAATGGCGCTCCATCCCTTCCGAGCCCTCCCATGCGCCCAAACAGTGGTTCCTCCCCACATATGGGGTATCAGCGTACTCAGGACAAATTGGACAACAACTTTTGGGGTCCAATTTCTCCTGCTACCCTCGGAAAAATACAAAACTGGGGGCTAAAAAATAATTTTTGTGGGAAAAAAATATTTTTTATTTGCATGGCTCTGCGTTATAAACTGTAGTGAAACAATTGGGGGTTCAAAGCTCTCACAACACATCTAGATGAGTTCCTTAGGGGGTCTACTTTCCAAAATGGTGTCACTTGTGGGGGGTTTCAATGTTTAGGCACATTAGTGGCTCTCCAAACGCAACATGGCATCCCATCTCAATTCCAGTCAATTTTGCATTGAAAAGTAAAATGGCGCTCCTTCGCTTCCGAGCTCTGTCATGCGCCCAAACAGTGGTTTACCCCCACATATGGGGTATCGGCGTACTCAGGACAAATTGTACAATATCTTTTGGGGTCCATTTTCTCCTGTTACCCTTGGTAAAATAAAACAAATTGGAGCTGAATTAAATTTTGTGTGAAAAAAAAGTTAAATGCTCATTTTTATTTAAACATTCCAAAAATTCCTGTGAAACACATAAAGGGTTAATAAACTTCTTGAATGTGGTTTTGAGCACCTTGAGGAGTGCAATTTTTAGAATGGTGTCACACTTGGGTATTTTCTATCATATAGACCTCTCAAAATGACTTCAAATGAGATGTGGTCCCTAAAAAAAAATGGTGTTGTGAAAATGAGAAATTGCTGGTCAAATTTTAACCCTTATAACTCCCTAACAAAAAAAAATGTTGGTTCCAAAATTGTGCTGATGTAAAGTAGACATGTGGGAAATGTTACTTTTTAAGTATTTTGTGTGACATATCACTGTGATTTAATTGCATAAAAATTCAAAGTTGGAAAATTGCGAAATTTTCAAAATTTTCGCCAAATTTTCCTTTTTTTCACAAATAAACGCAGGTAATATCAAAGAAATGTTACCCCTATCATGAAGTACAATATGTCACGAGAAAACAGTGTCAGAATTACCAGGATCCGTTGAAGCGTTCCAGAGTTATAACCTCATAAATGGACAGTGGTCAGAATTGTAAAAATTGGCCCGGTCCATAACGTGCAAACCACCCTTGGGGGTGAAGGGGTTAATATTTACACCAAGTGTTGTGGACTTGAGTTTCTCTCTGCACCTGTTTGAATCACGGTGTGATAATATAGACTTTACCACTTATAAAACTGTATCCTATAGTTGTCTTGTTCCACGCAAAGAGTCTCCTGAGTTATCCCCTATAATTATTACAGGATACTCTAGCCTAAAAAAAAAAGGAGACTGCTGGAACAATGACTGCAGAAAGCAGACTAGAGCAGGTGTTTTCCATAATTAGATCACTGCAGAAAGATGTGGAAGGTCTGCAAAAGAAGTTTGGAAGCTTGGAACACAATCAACAAGTGTTTGGACAAACTTTGCAGTACTTAAGCAACCACATGGCAGCCCAGGAAAACAAACTTGCTGGCATAGAGTCCCAGTATGGACAGGCTTTTCAGGACATAAGCACGCAAATAGCTGCACAAGTGACTTTACCCTCTGGGCAACCGCCACCAGCTAGCCCACCTAAGTTGCCCCCATTCAGATTTAATGGTGATCGCGACAAATTTCGTGGCTTTGTGAATCAATGTATGATATACTTTGATGTGCATGCTGACCGTTTTCCTACTGATAGATCCAAAGTATTGTGTGTAATAAAGCTACTGACCTCACGAGCGCTCGCCTGGGCGAATCCGAAGATTGAGTCTCGTGACCCACGGTTAAATAACTTGGATGATTTCTTGGCCACTATGGCATTAATGTTTGATGACCCTAATCGCCGTGCAACCGCTGAATCTGCTTTGTTGTCTTTACGCCAGGCTAAACATTCTGTTATTGAGTATGCCACTGAATTCAGGAGATTAGCGGTAGATACCAATTGGGACAGTTATGCACAATTGCCTATTTTTAAAAGGGGTCTGTCTAGTATTATAAAAGATGAACTAGCTCGCTCTGAGTCACCACAAGAGCTAGAGACATTTATACAGCATAGACATTCCCCTTACTGAGCGTATGCAGGAGAAATTTGCTGCATACAACCGTATTTCTAACTTTTCCCTTCCTTCCAAAGAGCCTGCAGGTAAAACCTCTCGGGAGGTGAAGGAGGTGCCCATGCAAATTGATTCCGTTCAGAGGTGCGAGATCAATGAGCGCCGGGAGCATCGCCTTCGTGAAAGTCTATGTTTCTACTGTGGCCAGTCTGACCACTGCTTGATAAATTGTCCTAAGTGTCCTAAACGGCCTAACAAGGTGCTAGCAGCAGTAGGGGAGTATGACAACTGTGATGATGAATCTGACATCGCTGAATGTAGCCTGCCTTTAAACACTGTATTCCATTCATTTTTTTATGACTTCACCCCCCAAGGAGCTGAGGGAAAAGAACTCTCACCGTTCTCTCCCTATTAAGATCCTGTGTTCAGGACAGTGGATTTAAAGTGCAGCTATGATTAACTCTGGTGCAGGTGGCAATTTCATGCATATCGCATTTGCCAAGGAACATGGTATTGAAATTCAGCAAAGAGCCTCTCCAATTACCATGGAAACAGTGGATGGGTCACCTTTCATCTCTGGGCCTGTGGATCAGGAGACCGTACCCCTTGAAATTTTATTGGAGCCTAATCATCAGGAGCAACTTTCTTTCTTGCTAATTTCTTCTCCTCATTTTCCTGTGATTTTAGGCATTCCGTGGTTGCGTTCTCAGAACCTAATTATCAACTGGGAGACCAAGGAGATTATCTTTAAAACAAGGAGCAACTCAGCGTTAACAGAAACTGTCCCTGAGTCCACGGCTACGGAACCACATGTACAGGTATTTTCTTTACCTCCAGCATATAAAGAGTTCTCTGACATCTGTGACAAGAAGAATGCAGATCATCTTCCTCCACACAGGCATTATGACTGTCCCATTGAGCTGCTTCCTGGGGCAACTATTCCTTTTGGTAACGTATAACCTTTGGCGGCACCTGATCTTCAAGCCTTAAAGGAGTATATTGATGAAAATCTGGCCAAAGGCTTCATACGTCCTTCTTCCTCACCAGCAGGGGCACCTATATTTTTTGTAAAAAAGAAGGATGGGACCCTGAGACCCTGTGTTGACTATCGGGATCTCAATAAGGTAACCGTACGAAACCGTTACCCTTTGCCTCTGATTCCCGAATTACTGGAAAGAGTCCACCATGCTAAGGTGTTCTCTAAACTGGATCTTCGTGGAGCTTATAATTTGGTGCGTATTCGTCCAGGGGATGAGTGGAAGACAGCATTCCGATGCCGGTATGGACACTTTGAATATCTCGTGATGCCCTTCGGGCTTTGTAATGCCCCTGCAACATTTCAACACCTTGCTAATCACATTTTCAGAGATTTGTTGGACCAGTTTGTGGTGATCTATTTGGACGATATTCTAATCTTTTCTGACTCTCTACAGGAACATGAAGAACATGTCAAAGCTGTTATAAGACGTCTGAAAGAGAACCATCTGTATATCAAGCCAGAGAAATGCGCGTTCCATTGTTCTGAGATACAGTTCTTAGGTTATATCATTTCTCCCCAGGGGCTGAACATGGAATCTGGTAAGATTCAGGCTATCCTTGACTGGCCGGTACCCAAGAACGTTAAGAAGGTCCAACGTTTTATTGGTTTTGCAAATTTCTACAGACGCTTCATTCAAAATTTTTCTGATATTGTCCATCCCATTACTTCCTTAACAAAGAAGGAAAAGCCCTTTAAGTGGTCATCACAGGCTCAAGAAGCTTTTTATCGGCTTAAGACCTGTTTCACATCAGCACCGCTGTTGATACACCCAGATCCAACACTTTCTTTCATTGTGGAGGTGGACGCTTCTGATAAAGCTTTGGGGGCTATTCTCTTCCAAAGAACTGGAGAGAAGGGTCTGCTACATCCTTGTGCTTTCTTTTCCCATAGACTAACCTCAGCAGAGAAGAATTATGATGTGGGAGACAAGGAATTGCTGGCTATTATTGCGGCTTTCAAAGAATGGAGGCATCATCTGTAAGGAGCTGCACAACACATCATAGTGCTAACTGACCATCGCAATTTAGAGTTCCTTAGATCCGCTAGATGTCTTTCAGGTTCTCGTAATGGGAAGGCTGATGCTTTATCCCGAATCCATGCTGCGGATTCTGTACCTGGAGCCCTGTCCAAGACCATTCTCCAATTTCATCGGAGTTATCCACGATCAGGACTTGTGGAAGGACTGCAGGGAGGCCTATGACGGTGATGTATTTCTGGCCAACCCACCTTTGGATATTAATCTTGTCTTTAAGGGTGGCATGTGGTTCAGAGATCGACGTATCTACGTCCCTGAGGTCGTCCGTCTGCAGATCCTCAAGTTGGTACATGACTCCAAGTTGGCTGGTCACAGGGGGGTACAGAAGAAACAAGAGTTCCTGAGCCGATTCTTCTGGTGGCCAACTTGCCTGAAGGATACCAAGGACTATGTTCTCTCTTGCGAGATATGTGCCCATTACAAGACTCATGTGGCATCTATGGGTCTTCTACAACTATTACCTGTTCCGTCCCGCCCTTGGGGGTCTATATCAATGGACTTTATTGTGGAGCTGCCTACATCGGGGGGCATGAATACAATCATGGTGGTAGTTGATCGCCTGACTAAAGCTGCTCATTTTGTTCCATACACCGGCCTCCCCTCAGCTAAAGATACAGTGAACTTGGTTATACAGAATGTCTTTCGGTTGCATGGGGTTCCGGATGAGATCATCTCTGACCGTGGAGTGCAGTTCACTTCAAGATTCTGGAAGGGGTTTTGCTCTACACTCAATATTAATGTCTATCTCTCTTCCGCTTACCATCCCCAGACAAATGGTCAGACTGAGCGTACCAAGCAGACGCTGGAACAATATCTAAGATGCTATGTCAGCCATCTCCAGGATGATTGGTTGGAGTTTCTGCCGTTAGCCGAATTTTCATATAATAATTCTCAGAGCACCTCCACTAAATTTACACCTTTCTTTGCCAATCTGGGTTATCATCCGGCATCTTTGGTCTCATGTGCACTGTGTCTTCCTGCTATAAAACTCCACCCCAGCCTTCAGTCTGTGCTAGAGTATTCTGCCTTGCATCCAGCTCCTGACCCCTGATTACTCCCTGGCTATAGCTATACACCTGCTCCTGTGAACCTGTGTGGTGATCCTGCTACTCTGCTCTGGGTTCCTGCTGCATACACAAGTTTCCAGTAATCCTTCCTCATCTGCTGTTCGTGTTTACTTCCATCTGCATTTGCTGGATATGTAAGCTGTTTCTGCTTTGCAATAACCTGAGACTATTAACCAGGCCTCCCTGGTTGAGCTAAGATATGATTTGAACTGCCTTATAAGCATATCTATCTGTGCCTGGACTAAGACAAGGATTTATTCGTGTCAAGTATCCTCAAGAATAACTGTGCTTCATAGACTTTCTGCTTGATTGCATTTTCCTCTGAAGTTTCCTATAGACTGCTAAGCTGCGTTTATTATTTGCACCAAGTGTTGTGGACTTGAGTTTCTCTCTGCACCTGTTGGAATCACCGTGTGATAATATAGACTTTACCACTTATAAAACTGTGTCCTGTAGTTGTCTTGTTCCACCCAAAGAGTCTTCTGAGTTATCCCCTATAATTATTACACACACATTCAGTTTGGTAAGAAATTATGTTCATCGTATGGATTTGTAATAAAGATAAAGCAGTTGGAGTGTTATGACCCCTCCATTAAAAAGGATAATATCGAAAAATGGTATTTCTTTAGGTTTTAAAGTACATATTTAATATTCCAAATTCAATCTGCTGGCATTGTACCAGTTGGTAGTGTTGATTTTACAACTAAATCCTTTGGTACCAGATGTAAATAACTCTCAGAAGCCAATAATTAAAATACATTTCCAGTGACACATTACTAATGGGAAGTTGCACTCATGTACATAATAATATGTGAAGAAAGGTCATGTGAAATGTGGGCTTTTCAAATAGTCCAAAACCTCCGATTTGTCACAGTTGCACACACAAGCTGTATTTGACATAAATCCAAGAAAATCAGCTTTGGATACTATAACAATGTCCCTCAAGGCCGTAACCAATACCTAAGTTATCAGATATCATAGTTGAAACACCGGAAATGAACATAAAGCAACAACTCGTGCACATGGGTGTTCTATAGCTCAGTAAGTCTTTGACAATGCAGTTTAAAGGGGTTGTCCAGCCATTTTCTTGTGCTGAAAACGCCCCCTCAGCTTATACACGAGTCAATTGTCCAGAAATCCAGTGGGGGAGGGGGATCAATGGAGCAGCGGGTCACAAGAGGCAGAAGCCGGCAGCTGTGGCTGTAAATGTGCCCACTGCTAAAGAGAAATCAATATTCATTTCTCTCATAGCAGCGCACAGTGACAGCCGCCAACTTCCAGAATACATCTTACTTGCCCACCAGTGTGCCCTCACAACATCTCGGTGGTCCCGGAACCTTCGCAGCATCTCGATGGTTCTGGTTTCCAGCAGTGGTTCCGGTTTCCAGCAGCTCTTCCGGTGCAATCATGTGGCGCCGCTCATTAAAGTAATGAATATGCACTCGTCTCCACTCCCATAGACATGGAGCGCATATTCATTACTTTAATGAGAGGTACCACGTGATCACTTTTCGCAGGAAGAGCTGCAGGAAGCTGGAACCATCAAGATGCTGCGAAGGTGCCGGGACCACCTAGATGCTGCGAGGGCATGCTGGAGGGTGAGTAGGATAGGGGATAAGGAGCCAGGCATAACAGGATGGGATGGGGAGCCATTCATAGCAGGACAGGGACCGGGGAGCTATGCATACAATGACAGGAACCGGGGAGCCATGCATATCAGGACAGCGATGGGGGAGCCATGCATACCAGGACAGGGATGAGGGGACAATGCATACCCGGCTTATACTGGAGTCAATAAGCATACCCAGTTTTCAGTGGCAAAATTAGGTGCCTCGGCTTATACTTGGGTTGGCTTATACTCAAGTATATATGGTACTTGTGGTCACATGTCCACTATACCCCAGCACTGGGACCAGAGAATCCTCACAGAGCGCAGTGCATGCAATGTGAGGATTCACAAGTCTACAGTCGCATAGAAAACTGCAGACTTGTAGTTCAATACCAGACAGCCCCTTTAGAAAGAACCTGTCAATTGCCAAAAATATATAACTTTTCTACCTGATATAAATGCCGCTCCACTCCTAAATTTGGTATTGTTTAATTTTTGTTCCAGTGCCTCTCCCTTCCTGAAAAATAGCCCCCTTTCCCATTTTCTTGTATATTATTTAGTTTGTGCTTTGTGTCTTTATTTTAATTTGTACCCAATTCATCATTCTATTGTATCTGTACCTTTTCGAAGTCTATTTTTATACGTGCTCGCCTCGTTTTTCTTTATTTTACGCTTTGTGATCATAGTGATTTTAGATGTTTTCGACTGACTGTTTATTCGCGACTTTTTTTTTTTAATTGCTAAACTCCACTCCAATTTCCTCCAGGAGTGATTTTCAGAATGTCAAGCAAAATGTCCCATTTTTTCAACATTTTAAAAAAGAAATCACTTTTTGCTAAAAAAATTTGCAAAAATGGTTAATGACCGGGGAAAAAAAAGCCTGTTTTTGACATTGCACAAAATTCAAGAACCATATGTGCCATTTTGATGGATCTTTCACAATTAAATTTCATCAAATAGAACACGTCAAAAAAAGAAAAGTGTAATTTAAAAAAAAAACCAAGAGATGAATCAGGGACAAAGTATTTTTAGCCAACTGTGCATGGCCCACAAGGAAACACTAGCAGAGAAGAGATGAAGACAACACCCGATTGATTGAAAAGACTAAATTTACATTAAAAGACAAGGGTTCATAAATCAGGAACGGAGAGGAGGCAAACCAAGAGAAAAATAAAAACAGATTTATGGAAAAATACTCATTGCATATAAAATAGTGAAGTCCGTCATAAAAGATGAGCTGGGATCATTTTCTGGGAGATAAGCAAGGCCTTTCACAAACTCTTTTTTCGAGAAAGGATTTTCTAATCTTCGAGAAGAGGTTTAATAAAACAATAACAAATGGGTGAACATATAAATATCAGAAAAGGATCCATAAAAGCCACAAATAAAAGTTACACATAACATTATTGTATTGTTATAATTTTTGAGGGCCTCAGACAAAATTGACAGAACAGTAAAAGTATTTACAGCACCCAAGTGTTAACTACATATCAGTGAAAAAATCAAAAGCAATACATTAACGAACCAATCCAGTGTTTTATTTTACCTCCGGAGTGGCGTCAGTAATGTAAGTTCCCTGCCTCTAGTAAAATATTTACCATCTGTCATCTTTTTCTGTGCTTGGCGCAGCTTCAGCTGTCTTCTGCAGATTGTGAGCTGCCAGATCGCAAGTTATTTTTCCATGAATGTTTATGAGAGCTGGAACAACGCCAGAATGGGGCTCTCATAGACTTCCATTGAGAGTGTGTGACCGTTACCTCTGACTTCCGGTCAATCTGAAGTTGCAGTCATAAGTTGATGCATTGGAACCGAGGTGGTGCTGGGAAGAGCCGAAGACTGTTGCTGGTATGTATGTTACTAGGGTAAAAGAACTTACATTAGTGGCATCTGCATTCAACCCCTTGGCGTATCCCACTGTGCTATTTCCACTTTATACGGGAAATGGTAGACACTACGTACTATGTCTTCAGTCTATGGTGCTGCCAACAGGGCTTGAAATATTTGTATGTGCATGTTATAAGTGCATAGCGTCTCCATTGCTTAGTACCAATAGCATATTGGCTGAAGTTTTTTGTGTCTCAAAGGTTTTATCATCATGATAAAAGTTTGGCTAGGGCATTGCACACAATTTATTAATAAAGAATACCATTTTACCCAACGCGAACCAAGAGGGCTCATCCCAAAATTGCCAAAAGAACCTGCGATTTGCTGATCCCCAGGGACAATCACTTTTCATGACTAGAAGAACAGCTGGATGCCACATCAACATATAAAACATTGAATAGTTGATTAAACTCCAAAATATCTTCAAAATTGTTTGGGTACAAGAGATGCTTCGTGCTAGTAAGTAAGTCAATGGTGAGTTCTCTACCACCAATTTCTTATCCCACTCCTACCAGCTGGAGAATGTACCATTTTCTTGTTTTATTCTGTATTATAACAGTATTTCTCACTAAATATAATGTCTGGGATACATCATCTAACACAAAGCTTCTTAAATTCAAGCTACAGCTGTATTGCACTCATGGTTTCACATTAACATAATATTCTCAACCATGGGCTGTTAACCACCTCTTGTTTCCATACATCTCCTTGATTTTATGTGGACTTCAAAACCTCTCAGGCGTACATTAATATGCACAGAATTTCAAGCATTCAATGCTATTTCAGAAATGGTGCAACATAAAAATACTTTCTCTGACAGATATAGAATCACTGCCGCTGGAAAGCAGCTAGAGGAGTAAAAACAAAGATCCGAGCCTGGGCGTACTCCAAATTTCTAACAACTATATATTATATTAATAGCAAACTATATGTTATTAGAAAGAATATGCTAATTATTACCATTACTTTGTGCATATTACATAATATTTTGTGTAGTCTTTGAGTCAAAGTCAGAAGTTGGTCAAAAAGGATTGGAAAGACTAGAGGAAGGTTTCAACCTTTCGGATCTACTTTTGGCTTTGGCTCTAAAAGTCTCCCGGAAAAAGCCAGCGGTGAAACGCGCGTCGGGGAGAGGAGACGCCACAGGGATCTTTTGTAAGGTATATTGGGCTCTCTCCATATTCTTTAACCTTTTATTTACCCATAGTTTTGGCGGTATTTGTACCTGCATCCCTCCATGCTGTTGGATATAGGGCATTTTTGCCATTGGGATAAGCCTAATGTTTTCTGGTATTATTTTACTCTGGAGTTCCAGATACCTTTTTATTTTTCTTCTACTCTTTACAATTTCCTGTAAGGATAGGGCACACTGCACACTGTTTGTTATTGTACTATTGCTCCTCGATTATGTAGGGATATTTGTGCACATTGATGTAATCCTTTTTACTGAGGTATTTATGATATGCTATTACCCTGTGATAATTAATGATACATTGATAATGGCACTGTGCACTTTATTTATATATATATCCTTGATTGTAGGGAGCCTTTGGAAATATATATTATTAATTTGTATTACTACTGTGGATTTAAACAATTTAGCCTTATTTTGTTATTTAAGGGTATTGGTACCCTCCCTTTAGGATTAATTGTGGTTGGTGGTGTCTCCCTATTTTTTCAGACATCTTGCTTTTTTATTTATAATTGTTTTTTAATATGCTGAAATAAATTTACTCATTTTATCTATGGATCTGTTGTGCCCCTGGGGGTCCAGTGGCCACAGAGTACTGCACCTCATCAATAGGTGTGGTATTCCACTCTCAGGTAAGGAGGGGCACTGCACAGAACCCTACACCAGCATCCAACACTAGACAATTCAGACAGGGCACCTGGACATACCCTAAGGGAGGAAGGTCTCATATTAGGTTGGATAGGAAAGGGTGTTGGAGGAGTGGGTGGGATAGGTAGAGTAGGGGAGGAGCTTACTAAGCAAGAGTCAGGAAACATCTAGAAAGTTAGTCAGTTGGTGAGAGGAGTGGACCTGAGCAGACATGAGGGTCTGCAGCTCCTGTCAGAAAGAAAGACTGAAACAGACAGAAAGGAGCTCCAAGAGAGAGGGAGCTGAAGGAAAGTGAACCTAAAGAAGGAAGAGACAAAAGGGGTCCTAGAGGCATGGGTAGTGACCAAACTACCTGTGGGGCTTGATCCAGAAGTGGAGGGACCAGGTTGCAGGCAAGGGGACTGGCCCCATTCTAGTGGAGAAACTAAGGACTCAGCTAATCGGAGGCTGTGGTATCTGTATGTGCCACAGCCACATCTGCACACATTTGCTGAAAAGGCTGCCATATAGGATTCAGCGCACACCACCCGACAAGATCTGCGGTTGCTGGCTTGGGACTCTGTGTGGCTGGCGCAGGGCAGGAGAGGCGAAGCCAGTGCAGAGAGACGTCCAGAGAAAGGAACATAGAAAGAGGGTTCTGGAAGGTGTAACCAAATTGCTGGAGAGCTGGCTGGACCACAAACCTGGAATACACAGCACCCCGGCTAAGAACTGTGAGTAAAGCATTGGAAACTGCACCCTGCTGTGTCCTCACATGTATTTATCATCAGCATCACCATCTTTTACAGTCTAAGTGCCCTGGGACTAAAGCTCTGCCTGTGGAGAGCTGTACCAACTCTGCTGCATCACCATCAATCCCAGCGGTCTCTTCAAGCAGCGTTGGCTAACATCTCACATTGGCCAAGTACCACAGGTGGCGTCACGAACATTTATCCCATAAACTTTAATCCCCTTTTATTGGTCGCCCAGGGCCACAGACGGGGTCACTGCTGTTGCAACACCTTCCCTTTAAGAACCGGTCCATTACTGAGTACTCGTGGGTGCTCCAGATCTTTTCTTTATCGTGGATTGATGGACATCCGTGCTGTTGATGTATATATATTATTGCAGTATATTTGTCAAGATGTAAAAAGTTATCTAAATAGCCAAAATGTGATATATTTCAAGAAACCAGTGGAGGAGAGGAAAAGTTAAGCTGATGCCCAAATCAACGGACAAAGTATCTGCTTTCATTTTTCATTTTTCAAGACCTGGAAGCTGATTGGTTTATACCGGTAACTTCTTTGCTTTTCTTGTTTTTTTTCTGCTTACAATTTTCCGGATAGCACCATGTTTCCCCCCAGGATTAGACATGGCTGTAGCTGACTGCTTATAACAGATGTGTGGCCATTTCATTATAGTCTTATTTATTCTCAGTTCCCTTGTATTGGGGATATATAAAAAGTCAAATTATATGGTGTTGTTTTTACTTGAATGTTCATATCATGTGCATGTAGCATTGGTCAGCCAGGCATTCCAGCTGTGGAAACTGTAAGGACATGATGCCATCTGTACAATGTGACTCTCCATTCTGGGACAGAAAGGGGGTCCCATGTTGGACTTTATATTTTGTTTCATGCATGATGTAATTCAGAAACAATGCCATGTTCTTTAAAAGGAATCTGTGAGCAGGTTGTTCCTATGTAATCTGAGGACAGATTGAGATAGGGGCTGAAACACAGATTTCAGGGATTTGTCACTTATTAGGCTGTGTGCTATTTTTCCCACAAAATGAATCTTTTATCAACAAGAGATTATCGCTGCCCAGACTACCTCCTTCATGCCAAATAGTTATCATTGCCCTGACTACCTCCCTTGTGCCAACTAGTCCGACCACGCCCCCTCCTCTGTTAAGCAGTCAGAGTACAGAGTATACTGTGGTGTGAAACAGGTCAGCTTTCTGGGCGGTGATTCATGCTGTGTCTGAAAACACATCTGCTGTACCCAGTAAACTAAGTGATACATCATTGGAATCAGGGTCTCTGCCTCTACATTATGCTGCTCTCTGATGAGGTGGCAAAAACCTGCTGACAGATTCCCTTTAGGCTATGTGCACACGTCAGGATTCTTTGCAGACATTTCCTGAACAAAAACTGACTTTTTCTGCAGGAAATCCACATGCGTTTTTTTCATGGTTTTCGCACTTTTTTCTCACGTCTTCTGCGAGTTTTTTTCCGGAGCCTCCCAGTGCATTAAATAGTGGGAAATCAGCAAAAAATCCGCAAAATTAATGAACATGCCGCGTTTTTTACCGCGATGCTTTTTTTGCGGAAAAAAACGCAACGTGCACAAAAGTTGCGGATAGTATTCTATTAATAGGATGCTTAATGGATGCGTTTTTTCGCGGCTTTATCGCATTTTTATAGCGAAAAAACGTGAAAAAAATGCTAAAAATCCAGAACGTGTGCACACAGCCTTAATCAATATGAAGTTTTTATGGAAAATTGGCCATAACTATTGTGCTTATACATACTTGCGTACTATTTTGTAGTACATCACTATTAGTAAATCTGTACCCATCACACATCTTTACAAGAAATATCCCTGGAAATACAAGTTAAAGTCCAAATTCTGGGTCTGTGAATTGAAAACAATGTTCTTATTACTTTGCAATTCATTTTACATTAATGTCGTTTGCCCAGTGCGTGCTACTTTTCATTATTCAGCAATATGCTTGAGAAAGGAAGTCAGGTAAGAGTTATATCTCAGGGGGTTTTAAATACTGTCTTCTGGGATCTCAGCCCACACAATGATTCAGGTATGAATACAAATATTGTACTGATGTATTATACATATGTTAATATGTAACTCAGGCTGAATTCTGCATAATGTGTTGCCTAATTGACAACACTTCTTAAAGGGGCTTGCCACATGATTGTCATTCAAATAAATGGATGTCTATGTACCGTAATATAGAGTATATGGATATAGGCTGAGTCTGCAAGAGTGAAAGTTAAGGTGTGCAGCAGCTATTTGTGCTGGCTAGTACAGGATTCTCAGCAGGCCACCCCTCTTTGACTTACATATTCCAGAATAAGAGCTCCTCGCTGAAGCAAGCTTTTTAATTCAGAAGTATAATATAGAGTAAACCATGGTTCAGCCAGGACACATAAGTAAAAAATGTATATACATCCATTTAATCTCTGCTGTTCCAGCACTTCAAAGGCGATCTACCCTGCTGGGTTGTAGGCGTAGACCTCCTGTATTCCTTACAAGACCGTTGCTGACAATCACTGATATAAGCCCGGCAAGGTATGAGAATAATGAGGCCAGTGATTATGTGCAGCGATCACATGAAGGATAAAGGACATAAACACTACAGTCAAGGTAAATAGAATACTGTTGAGAAGGATCAGGGATTTGACACTGGAAATGCAAAGATTAAATGGGCTATAAATATTTAATTGGTTTTACTTATTTATATATTAAAAAAAAAAAAGGTCTTATAAATGTAAGTATAACTATCAGACAGGCTGATCAGACAGCATTGAAGTCTTGTTCTTACTTATCAGGCACTCCCCAGTCTCATTATTTCCTTTTTTGCTGAGTGGGCAGGTTCTCCTGCATGAGTGACAGTTCAGTCCAGCAGCATCGTTGCCCGGCTAGCCTGAATAGTGCGCACTCTCGTTGTTATATTGAGGCATCCTTTCCTGTTTGCTGCATTGAAAGCTCAATGAGGCTGGAGAGAGATGGCCGAGAATAGGAGCGAACTGCTCAATCCAGCGATCCCGGCTGTCCTCAGTGCAGTGCTTACAAGCTCAGTAGGGAAGAGTTTGTAAGCACTGCATGTATTTGACTACTGCTCATAGACAGTAGTGGTGGCCAGTCCACTTGGCAATGAGCAGCGTACAATTAATGTACAATTAAAGACAGTCTACAATTAAAGACAAAAAAAGAAGCATTATCTTGCGAACGGGGAAATTGTTTTAACAAAAAGTAATTTGCAAAGCTGCTTGTTTTTGAAAGACGATAGAAATAATCCTTTAATTTGTTCTGATCACAGCAGAGCAGCTGACAGTAGAGGTATGGAAGCATATTGGTGTCAGTCTTGCCATCACTAATATTACTTGGATTTAAAAAAAACACAAATCATCCCCCTCCCCCTTAGTCACCGCATTAGTTTGCGTAGGCCAATTTCGCAGCATGGATAAAATTCATAAAAAGAGTATAATCATGTAAAAATACATATTAAAGCTACATTATTCATGAAGAATTCATGGACTTACCTGGAATACTGTAACTATGGCCCACAGCAAAGAATCAAAGTTTTTCCGGTCAGGTACAGTATCTCCGGAGTCTGTTCTAAGACTAAATTTACATCCAAAAATATGCATTCCTAGAATACTGCATGGGGAAAGAAACAAAAATTATTATTACTATTATATTCATTGAGACATTGATTGATTTTTTCTAGATAGATATTTAATACAGGTTTTTATACCTATTAATAATCTTGCCTACCTTTAAGGGAATCCGTCAGCTGATTCATGCTGCTCAAACCACAGGCAGTATGGATCAAAGCCTAAGGCCGGGGTTACACTTGCGAGTGCAATGCGAAAAACTCACATGAGACCGGAGCATGCGGCTGCATGTATTTCTATGCAGCTGAACCCTCTGGTCCAAACTGCCGGTGGCAGTGCCGGGTATTGATCTGAGAGACTCGCCCAAGTTTCTCGCATTGCACTCACAAGTGTGACCCCGGCCTAACTGCGCAAGTGCAGCCAGGTATTTTTTTTTCTGAAATGCTCTGGCATTACATAGAAAACATAGTTAAAAGATCCCGATGTACACACATGGGAAAGGTCTGTCAATCAACTAGAGTGCTGTTGGGAGGCGGCAGATTCAGACTAGTCAGGTAGCATCCTGTGATCTATGTTTTTTCTGAAATCTGAAACACCGGGACATTTCAGAGAAAAAACATACATGACTGCCATTGTGGTGTCAGGCTCTGATTCTTGCTTCCCATGATTTGGGTAGCATGAATCAACTGACAGGTTCCTTACGAGACTGGGGTTCAAAGGGTCCACAAGTAACATTGACTCTACTGGCCCACTGTTCAACTACGTGCAAATATCACACAAACCTCTTTAAAAAATATGCCTATGTTTCTATATAATAATAAATGGGGTGGTTTGTTAAATGAAGGTTGATATGATGCCCTTTTCTGTACATGATGAAATAAATGAGTTGTGCCAACTACTTCTCATATAGGTGGAGTGGAGAGCTCATTCCTCCATGGGGGCCCACCGGAAAATTCTCCTCTTCTCCTATGGGCCGGTCCGAGCATGCATGTGACCAAATCTTTCCATCAGCCTCCTCCAATAGAAAAACAGCTTTCCCATGTGAAGTCTGTAATTAGAGGAAGCTGATGGACACGTCTGGTTATACGTTCCTCCATCTGAAGCCACTTTCAGAACAGGAGTCTGTGAGTAAGGCTTCACTAACAAGTGCAGGAGGAAAAAAACTAAATATATTTTATTAAGTGCCACAAAGTCACAACTATAACACGTTGGTTAAAGGGAACCTGTTAAGTCAGACAATGCTATTAAACTGTAAATATTGGGTTAATCTGTAGGTTAATAGTGCTATGGAGGTGCTCAGCTATTAAGATCAAAATGTGATGCCCAAGAGAAAATTAACCATACTTCTTCCAGGATCTGCCAGCTTTCAGTCATACAGGTGTGCCTATATGGCTACAGTCACTTCTTACTGCACTGAGAGAGCAGTTGCTGTAATCCCTTATGTACTACTGACCCGGCTGTCAATCAGTACCAGAACGTGCTGTCGCTTTCAGTGCCAGGAGCAGTGACTGCAGCTGTGGCGGTTGCATGACTGAAAGCCGGTGGCTCTCAGGAGAAATAAAGTTAATTTTCTCTCAGATGCCGCACTTTCAGTATGGTGGCCAGGCACTTTCGTAACACCATTAGCCCTCAATTTAACCCTATATCTGCAGGTTAATACCTTTCTCAGACCTGACAGGTTCCCTTTAACTAAAGATAAACTGGACAACCCCTTTAAATTTCAACAGCTTTGATAATAACCAAGGTCAAAGAAATTTCTCACACTTGTGTTAGTATACTATAAGTAGCGTTTTGGGGCAATTGCAGCAACAAGTAGGTTAACAATGCCATCATATTGAGATTAGTAATTCTAATATAAAGTATAGTAAATGAAAGAAATTATGAATATAATGTAAATAAATATTTTGCTTTTTCACCTGAAAATAAAGATGAAGAGCATAAGTAACATGCAGAACGTAGCCACGTTGTCCATTGTCTTCATTAGGACCACCAGCTGCCTCCTCAGCGCAGGCATGAATCGCACAAGTTTCAGCACCCGCAAGAGACGGAAAGTTCTCAGAACGGACAGCCCACCGTCATTCTGCCCTATAATCTCCCAGACACTGAGCAAAAGATACCAGCAGTAATTAGGAGCAATTAATAGAAAATGTGATGATTAGACTGGAAAAAGAAATCAATACACGTAATACACATTCCTCAACTTCTAATTCTTCTTAAATTCTCCTTGGATGAAATACTAAGTCAGTAATTACAGTGATTTTTAAAGCCAGTGAGCAAAAGAGCAAAGTTATTTTAGCAATGGCCGATTAAACCTGCTGTAGGTATTAACAATGCTGGGGAATATGAATTGTAAATGATCATTATAGAGAAAAAAAGGCTTAATGATTCCTAGTTATACATATTTCATAACTGAAGACTCAGTTCTTCAACGTGGATCCTTCTAGGTTAGAAGGGTCTTGTTCTGTGTGTGAAAACATCTAATTACAGGGAAGGGTAGGAGACAAATGATGAACACAGTGATAGCAAATGACTGCAACAAGAAAGATAACAGAATACATGAAGCCTAAAAAGTGGTAAAACAAACAAGTGATGGGAAGACAGAGATAAGTCCATAGTAGAAATGGAAAAGTGAGATATGATCACCATGGTCCTAAGAACCTAACATGCCATGCAGCTTGTGGGATCATAAATAATCATTTTATTAATGACAGTGCAGCGCCCCAGAGTCCTGGTCATTGCAGTAATGTCGCTCTGCCACTAAGGGGAGTGATGGTACGTCGGATGGCACTGAAAGAGTTCACCTGACCAGGTATCACAGACACCAATACACTTCACAGTCTGGCCTCCAGGGGGAGCTAAGGGTGCTATGTATTAGGCCACTCCTCACAGTCTGGTAAAACTGGGGGTTGGATAGGAAGTTAGGGAGAAGCTGACTGGGAATCGAACAGGCAACATCCTGTGGCAGAGGGTGTTGCGGGGAGAGACTCAGGGGGGTCCCTGTCAGGGGTGGGATCCTGACAGAGGCCTAGCGAACAGAAAGAACATTATGGGACCGCGCCTGCACCTCATTGCGGCGGTACCCCAAGAAAGGACAAGAAGCGAGGTTTATTGTGCTGAGTGAGAAACGAGATCAACGCAACAAGGGGAATACCAGTAGGAGTCGTGCTGTAAGACGAGGCAACATCCTACTGAGGCGCGTAGCCGGTGGCCGGAATGCCGAGGAAGTACTAAGCTCCAAGCAATACTTCAAACCTATGGCAGGACAGTCAGTTATAGGCGGGCTGTCTCACTCAAATCACCTAAGAAGACATAGGGGGCAACATTTGGAGAGGGGCGACTCTAGGGTCCCGGAAGAGCTCCGAGCCTACCCGTCATACGGGTGCGTCCTAGCTATAGCATCTGGGGGACGAACAAGAACATCATAATCGAGTTGTGAGGGAACACGAGAAACAGACACAACAGTTGTGGGGACTATCCCGTAAGCACAGCAGGGGAGGACCGCAACACACAAGCGCTAGAAGGTAGGCACAGATTTCCACCTGCAAAGGGAACTCTGGAGGTGCCATCGGACCGGCCGGACTTGTGCAGCCCGGTTAACCGTATTCCGGACTGAGGATCCAGAAGCCTTCAGTAAAGAGGTAAAGAGACTGCAACCTGGTGTTCTCGTTATTTACTGCGACCGGCACTACACCGCACTACCACCACCATCCACACCTATTATTGGGCGCCCCTCAGCAGGGTCACGGACCGGGTCCAGCCACCGTGACAACCCCAGAACAGAGACTCAGAGGCCCGGTACCGGGTACCCCTCGGCCCTGCGGCAGTGAGGGCGCTACATCTGCATATGTAAAAAAAAAAAAAAGTAGGAGCACAGAGTGGGTCACATTGACTATTAAAGCACCAGTGGATCTTCTGGTGGACCCAGGATCTGACACAGTAGTGAGACCTTCAGGTTTAACATAAGATTCCCTTGTATGGAGATGAGTTTATCAATAAGCAACAAACATTAGGTTTTATTTCTTATCAGATGATTTCCCAATTATCAATAAGAACTCATTGATACTTTGATGATAATAATACATTTACAATGCAATTATAAGTAGATGCCCAAGTTCTGCGTAAATGGACTCAGGAGGTTCAGAATCTCATGTAGGTACAGATCGATTTAGTTGTTGTATAACCCTGGCCTAAAATCACCCATAAAAAGCTTTGATCACTCATCTGAATATGAATAAATAATAATCTGAAGAATAGGTAATAAACGTATGAAGTCTGACTACCGGAATCTCCACCGATCTTAAGAATGGATGTCTCATATTTCCAATGAAAATTAAGGTGACCACTGCTTATATAAACAGTGAATATTTCTTTGCTCCATTTGTGCATGTGACAAGGGAACCCTTATTCTTGGGATCAGTGGGACTACTGCTGGTTGAATGCTCAAAGCTAGGATAAAAAATGCTTTTCGTTCCATAAATCTTTTAATGAGGAATTTAAAATGGCATCTCACCCTACTATGATATACAGATACTGACAGAAGCCATATTGCCTACGGCTGTCCTACCAGTGATTCGAATGGATGACTGTCCATTGGCTGCTGAGATTTACTCTATTATATGCTGGTATGATTATTTTAAAGGGGTTGCTTCATGTTGGCAAACCTAGTATATGTGACCTATTAGTTCATATGGATGACATAGAGGGAGGTTTCCTCTACGTGGACCCTTCTTTATGAGTGTGTCCTGTTCTGGTGGACTCAAGCCACCCTTGTATTCCAAGAACAGTAATTTATCTGAATGGTCACCATGTGATATGGTCTAGAAACCTTATTGCTGCACAATAAATGTCTTGCTGGCTGTGGCTTTCCCTGGCAAAATCAACTGTTTGCAAGGGGGACCTAAGTCAAAGAGCTGACCGCCCATGGGTTGTACACTGAAATGGTTTTCCGTGATGTGATGCTCTCATCAGATACCATAAAATATTATAACTCGGTCTAGTGAAAAAGATGTCTACTTTTCAAATTTTGTAAAATAGAATTTACATGGGTTTTTCTACTTTGCCAGAGACGACCAATCATCTGCCACTCTAGTGCCAACACTCACGCAGTGTCCTTAAGGACTAGCAATGATGACTTTCGGTTACTGAACCGCTGAAGACAATGGCTGCAGGATCAGGTGACCACAGGAGCATTGTCTTTATATTTGATGGGATAAGTAATGCTTCATTGTTTGTTTTATAAGGGTTTCTTCCCTCTATCAAAGTTTAAAAAGTTGAGGAAAACCCATTATTTTCTATATCTTTGTCTTAGTGATGTATTATAATGTAACATTTATAATTCTAGATGACTTTAGTGATTAAATACATCTTACTTCAGTTCTTGAATATAGTAAGTTTGCTTAAAAGCTTCAAACACAACCATGTTATGGAAATGTAGTCATCTGTGGGTTGCTAGATGGCAGCTCTTGGAGCACTTATGTCCTAAGATCTTAATTCTTAAACCTATGCTCACCTTCGTGCATAATTTTTTTAATGTTAATTTGCTTCCTAATTGTAAAGTGAATAAACTGTTGTTGAACAGTTATCATTAAAGTAAATGCACAACCATTGTGCTTCTGAGTAATCTCCAAAAAAAGATACAAATCTGCCAGCCCTCCTGATTCTGACAGTTTTCTGCTCCTGTCCCCCTCCTTTCATTGTTAGAGATACCAAGAGCAAGGAGTGGGTTGAGCACAGATTAGCAGGTGAAAGAGGGGAAAGTATCTAAAGGTTTATGGAGGGCAGAAAAGCAGTCTATAGACAAGGAGGAAAGTAGATGATGAGGAAATTAGTGCAGTTCTGGAGCTGTGTTGATATATGAAAGCAAGTGAAAACAGCAGCACCCTTGAGCTCACATACAGCATGTATTACGTTGAGGCTCACTCCCCAAAGAGAAAAAAAAAAGAAATTTGGATCTGTCTGAAAATGAATGAACTCATGAAAATTGCAGACTGCAATTTTTTTTTTACTAAAGTAAACTGCTAACATATGAAAAAAAAATTACCGTATATATCAAAGGTATCTATAACCTTTAAATGTGAAGCAGCATATAAATTTTCATCATTAGAAACATACTGTAAGTCTAATACAAATATTCATTTATTCATTGCCCAAACTATACACTGATCTAATGCACAGATTCATCTGCATTATCTGTACACAGCAGGGCAGCATTTTATTACATAAAGACTGAAAATCATGGAAACTCAATCAATATACCAGAATAAAGCAGCATGGATGAACCATTGCAGATATAAACAGCAGGTAACACCTTCACTAATTACATTAATAGCGTAGATGATTACCAATCTTCTAGAATTAAGCATATCAGTTCATTAGGGAAATTGTTGTAGAAGTTGAGAAACAAGTGTAAAAGAGCATCTGCAATACCTGATTATGACAATGATGCCATCAAAGATGTTATATGGGTTTCGAAGATAGTCAAAAAGACCAAAGGCAGAAAGCTTCAGCATCATTTCCAGCGCAAACATGCTGGTGAAGACGATGTTGCTGATCTCTAGGATATTGGTGAGTTCCTCCGGCTGTTGGAACAAACAAACAAATAGTATTAGATCTATTAGTAATATTGACTGCTATGCAATACAGGCCGCCAATATCCAACATCTGACCACTGTAAACTCATAAATTGGTAGAAGAATGTAGCAACAGAACTAAGAAATCACCATGCCATCGTGCACCTGTTCGGCATGATCTTTCCCTGGGGCCATAAGATCAGCCTAATATATAAAATGACTTATCATTTAGTCATGTGGAAAAAGACAAGTGGAGTAAACAGAAGGCCAAGTGGAATAACATCTTCAAATGTTCTAGTGCTCAATAGGTGTCACAGCAGATAGGCCGATTGCATGTCCTAGGACTATAAATGGCTCGCGGACCAGAAGTTCCCCACCTTCTGGCCCATGGGTCATTTATAGTTCACAATGTAATTTGCTCCAGGACTCGGGAAGATTTTTTAGCCACTGACCTTTAATTCTTTCCTAGAGTGCACATGTAGCATTCACTACTAAAAGCCATAGCACGCTACACTGGATTACATCCTGATACTGGCCAGTGCCGGGACGTTCTTTGTGGGCAGAGTTAGCGCATTGTGTGCTCCTGTCCCGCTTCTTTGTGTGATGAATGCATTAGTCGCACGGTCTCATGTGTGATGTATACAGCAGAATTTCAGTGTCTCCATGGGATGCATATATAGCAGTCTCAGTCTCTTTACTATGTGATGTACATAAGACAGTCTTGGTGTCTCCTATGTGATATATATATATACAGCAGTCTCAATGTATCTTATATGATTTAAATATAGCAGTCTTGGTGTTTCCTATGTGATGTATATACAGCAGTCTCATTGTCTCCTATGTGATGTATACAGCAGTCTTGGTGTCTCATATGTGATGTATACAGCAGACCTCCCACTGATGGAGTTCTATAAACATTACGTGAGCAGTGATGAATTTCCCTCTTTGAGGAGACATGCAGTGCAATATACATGTGTTCAGAGCAACTGAATCAGTTCTGTTCTGTTTGTTTTCAAAACTTATCTCAAAAAGTCGACGGTGCCCCAGACTGACAGATGCAAAGCTGGAATGGTACTGTATAAAGCTGGAAAAGTACAGTATTTTTTAATTAAAAGATGCCCTCCCCCCACCCCAATTTAAGGGGGAAATGGGGGATTGTCTTACAATCCAAATGTAGCTTACCAATAGGAGGCAGGTGGGTGAGGTGGAGTGGGGTCCTAGGAGGCAGGGTCACTGCTGCAGGAAGCTGGTGGTGGCAGGCGGAGGCAAGAGTGGGGCGATGTTGAGGAGGAGGTCTTCGGCAGTGCGAGGCTGTGACAGGCCTCGGGCTTTCATAAAATTTCGTCTCGTCAGAGTATCCGCATTTACCATAGTTTTCAGTGCAACGGACATTGGGAAAATGGCCGCCGAAGGCAGCGCATGTACGGATTGAGATCTCAGCTCCCAAGATCTTGGCTGCCGAGATCTCAATCTGTGCATGCGCCACCTTCGTCTGCCATTTTCCTGAAGTCCACTGCAGTGAAAATATTGGGAAGTAAGGGGACTCCACCGGCATTTTCTAAAAGCTCAGAGCCCACCACAACCTTGTACTGCCGAACAGCCCTTCTCCCAGTCCAAGGCCTGCAGCATCACCCCACTCTGGCTCCCGCCACCAGCTTCCTGCAGCAGCAACCCTGCCTCCTGGGACGACACTCTACTGCAGCTGCCTAATTCCCCAGTAAGATACAGTAAAAGCGGACTGTAAGATGCATCACCATTATATTAAAAAAATTTGTCCTATTTTCCTCTCCAAAATTTGGCCTGCGTTTTATGGTCTGATGCATCTTATAATCCGCAAAATACAGTAGTTGCAAATAGCAACATCATTAATACCAGCTAACTTCCCGTTCCTCATCAGGGAGACGCAGTTTCAGCCATCACATAAGGGGTGAGTTAAATGTTTGACCAAATATAGTAGGCTAATTTTTATTTGATAAGTTTGTAAGGTCCAATAATGATGTTATAAATATCCAAATGGCCCTTTTCAGCTCACAAAAAGACAGATAAAAGAGTTACAAACTCTTCTATTGTTTCACCATAATAAGCTCGCTATTTGATTCTTCATTAACCCATTCTACAGCCACCAATAGTCAATGTAACACAAAGGCTACAGAAGGCAAACAGTACAACATTTTTATTCCAAAAATGACTTTTAGCCATAAACACATGCAGTTAAGTAAAGTTAAAAAAATGCCCCCAAGGTGTCCCACATTTCATAGAACTTTTGTTAAAACACACAGAAGGTCTTTACATTGAAGTTTGTAGAACTTTAGAACTTTTTCCTCATAAAACTGAAATATCCCTAATTAGATGCTTATAGGAACTTGCTCAATAACAGTTATCTTTTGGAAAGAACAACTCATCTGTGGTACTAATCATATACTGTACAATATGTTTCCTGCCTTCCTTCTTCTTGATCTGTCAAAGTTGGGAAAGTTAGAATTTTTTTTTAATTATAATTTTTTTTTTTAGACATAAATAGTTGAACCTGCAGCATCATAGGCAGGGGAACCGTGATCAGTTTGGGCATTGCGGTCTGTACGCAGACCATGATATATGGCCTACTGGACCTGGCCTAATTCTGTTACTTTTCAGAGGAGCTTCTGCATTTTAGGGTATTTTAACACTGAAATTTTGACAAATATTTTGGAGTAGTTTCTGCTTCAAAGTCCACATCATAAGATGCTTCAAACACTCTTTCAATAAGCTTCCTATTGGAAAATACTCACATATTACACATGGTACTAACATTTTACATGTTTTTTCAAGCAAGGAAAAAAATGCAATATCTCAATTCTTGAGGCATTTCTGCCTAAAAACGCTTCAAATTTGCCAACTGAATCGGATAGAAGCAGAAAAATGGCCTTCACTAAAACAGCATAAAAACACACCAGTAAAATCTGCATCAAAAAGCACTGAAAATAAACCACTTACAGTTCCTAATGTACTATCTCTTGGATTTTTTAAATTCTGTCTTCCGTGTACATTTTCACATTTTTTATGCTTTTTTTTGTAGAAAAATAGCACAAATAATGTCATACTAACAGCATTTTTGAAAGAAAAATAAACACTGCATTAATCAGTCTTCTCAAAGATCCCCAATGACGCTGTTAAAAAGTCTGACATGGAAAACCCCTTTGATTTATTATGCTGATATTCCAATTGCTCACAGTTGTTTAATGTACAGTATACAGTAGCAGAAAATGTTACATTCTTTGTATTTCTAATTAAGGGGATTGATTGTAAAACGCTTAACAGCTATTTTTCTTCACATTTACACCTAGACATTACAAAGAAGACAAGCTGTGAACGGTGCCGACACTCGCAGCATAGAATATAATTGAATATACAGAGCATGCCGACTTAACATTTACAAGTTTGTTTGCTCCTTGACAATATTTTTGCTTAATCACTTTCTACATCAACCTAAAAAAAAACTTTTCTGCTTTTACACACAACTCGAATTTAGATTTAGAGCCGAGCAACACTGATAATGGAGGAACAGATCAGCAATCTCGAACCTGCTAGGAGGAATACATGGCGTGATAGTTTTTGTCTTGTATGCTCTAACATGTCACAATGACCATCTCATATGAGACAGAATACAATGTCCTTCTTTCACTGTATCATCTTGTAATTTTAATGTTTCACACATTGCAAGTACTTAATAGAGATGAGCGAACCTTTTAGGCCAGAAACCCACTTGCAACTGCAATGCGAGGAACTTGCGCAAGTATCTCGCCTCAATACCTGGCACTGACCACCGGCACTCAGGACCGGAGTGTGATGCTGCATGTGTTTCTATGCAGCTGAACGCTCTGGTCCGAACCGCCGGCAGCAGAGCCCGGTATTGAGGCAAGAGACTTGCGTGAGTTTCTTGCATTGCAGTTGCAAGTGGGACACTGACCTTAAGGTTTGGCTTGGCAAATTTCCCAATGTTGGCCAAACTTATTTGAGCCCCACAGAATTCATTGGGAGGCAAAACCAAACGCATAGACAACACCTTCAGGGGGGCCCAGAAGCTGTCAAAACAGCTCAAATTTGGGACAGACACCAGGAAAAGTGGCATCAATTAACACAAAAAACAAATAGTATAATTGTGCAGCAAGGGATAGGGCCTGAGATAGGGCTTGGAGCAGCATTTCTAGCTTAAACACTGATCAATAACAGGTGGATGAGTGACAGGTGTAGGCCTGATGCCCTGAGAGCCTTGCCAAATTCAGGCAACACACATGAAGGAGGCCCAACTTGGAGTCCAAACATTTCCAAAAATTAGGGGCAGACCTGAAGAAAACTGGCAATTAACCCACAGTAGAATTTTTTTAATGGCACAGCAGTCTGGCAAGGGCCATGCATGAGACATGATCTGGGCCAGCATTTACAGTTTTGAAATTAAGTTGAAATTAAGAGGTGGATGAGTGAAAGGTGTAGGCCTGGTGCTCTGAGACACCTTCCACTACAGGCAATCCACCAGATGGAGACCCAACTTGGAGTGTCCACTTTTCAAAAAATTATCTACAAGGCATACCACTGCGCGGCTACCAAAGAAATGAAGTCAAGCAGCCCTGTCCAGTAACAGAAGTTGTCAGTTGTATTTGGATAGGACAAGCCAGTGTTTGTTCTTTAGAGCTTTCAGTAACGTTACCACCTATCCCATGAACACTTTGAAATCCACACCTTTTCCCCCTTCCACCATGACCTAGGTCCAGAACTCTCAGTCACCTGTCACTAAATTAATGACCAGTATTTATTTGCTGAGATAGTCTTGCTGGACCACAAAGGATATATATGCTGAAATGTAGACTGGTGGATAGACCACACAATTAGCACAAAAGATTTAGATGCTGAAAAGTGGAATGGTGGCTGGACCACACAATTAGCACAAAGGATTTATATGCTGAAGTGGCAACTGGTTGCGCCCCAGGAAGAAGCTGTTTACGAAACGTGCGTTGGGGTGAGGTGGGACGCTGGGTCGGCTGCAGGTAGATATTATTGTTGTTTCTGGTTATACTCGCATATGTTATATTGTTGTACTTTATGCATGCTGAGGTAGCTAGCAGTTCACCAGGCAATATATAGGAATATATTTACTACTCTGCAGTGTGTTTTACTTATGCTGTATTTATACCATACATTACTATTCAGCCTCCCACCTTTTGTTAGGGTGCTTGTGCACTTATTTGCACTATTATTTATTGTTGCACAATAAAGCTTTTTGAATTTTATTCTGTTCCGGATCTCTTCATTTCGGCTCCTTATCTGGGTCAGACCGAATAGGGCTATCATGTATTGTGAAGTGCCAGCTATATCCTTTGGACATTGGTGATTCGTATGATTCTCATTTGGTCTGACATGCACTGTGAGCTGTGAGATCTTATATAGACAGGTGTGTGCCTTTCCAAATCAAGTCTTATCAGTTTAATTAAACACAGCTGGACTCCAATTAAGGAGCAGAAACATCTCAAGGAGGATCGCAAGGAAATGGACAGCATGTGACTTAAATATGAGTGTCTGAGCAAAGGGTCTGAATACTTATGACCATGTGATATTTCAGTTTTACTTTTTTAATAGATTTGCAAAAATGTCTACATTTCTGTTTTTTTCAGTCAAGATGGGGTGCAGAGTGTACATTAATGAGAAAAAAATGAACTTTTTTAAATTTATCAAATGACTGCAATGAAACAAACAGTGAAAAATTTAAAGGGGTCTGAATACTTTCCGTACCAGCTGTAGTTTTAGAAAACATTGCATTATTAATGTAATCAATGTTAGTTGGATAAAGACAAAACTGCTTTGAATTTGCAGATAAGTCAATAGTAACAAATATTACAGTAGAATTTCTCCATTGAAAGGTATAGAAATAAAAATGTGTGACCAAATTCTTCTGACACTAGTAGACTGGAAAAAACACAGCTCTCTACACCTGTATCTCAACTATCAGAGGAGCTATATCATAAGCACAAGTACCTCTATGAGCTGTGGAGATGGGCTGGAATATCAGAAGGAATTAATCTGTACCTGGGTTGACTGAACAAAAGGATCTTTTCTCCAGTCTCAGTCCTCTGTTCTCAATCTGTCACTGAAAAAAAAATTACACCTTCTCCTGTCGCAGCCCTTCTTCATTAGCTCCAGTATGTGTGCTTACAATACATCTCCTCTGTCAGTTGAGACACAGGTGTTGGGAGTTGTGTTTCTTCAGACTGCAGTACGTCCTGACGTGTGACTAAGACAGGCAGCTCTTTTAAGTATGTGGCTGGGGCCATTTTACTTCATTCTTTGAAAAACCAAGGACTTTCATATTTGTTTTGCTTTAGGCTGACTATTGATTTTAAATTCTTTGTTCTATCATTTTATGATGGCTTCTGTGGCGACCGCTACATTAAAAAGAGAGGGCAAAAAAATCTATACCCCTGGGCTCCTACAAAGGATTTTCAAAATTAACAGCAAAGGGATTTGATGGAACCTAAAAGGATTGGACTTGTTCCCTCAATGACTCCTTGCCATAATTTAGTCATATGGTTCAACACTATGTATGCCTTTAGTCAATTGACATTGTACCTGTTAATGATTTTCAAATACTAATCCCCTCATTCCTTTTTTTTTAAGGAAAAATTTCATTTCAGACTTGCAAACTTGCTCATCGTTGCACTATGCACTGTAATAAGGGATGGGATTAAAGTATTCCTTAATAGCATGTATGCCTTTGACAGACTGACATTTAATTTATTAAATTATTTTTTTATTTAAAAAGTAAATACATTTCAGGATCAGCAAACTTGTTCAATTTTATACAAATTGGTCAGATTATCTCAGATAGGATGCATTGTAAGAAACACAATATAATACATGCATAAAAAGAGCATTGATCATTTTATGATAAGTCTCTAGTTTCTCTAATAACCATTAGCATTATCATTCTTCCAGTACAATAATTCACCTTCATATGTATTTATTGGTCTCCAGTCTCCTGTCAATCCCCTTATTCTCATTAACAAAAACTGGAAACTTTTTTTCTCTTTTGCTAATTAGTCTTGCCGTTTAACAACCCTGAACAAATTAAATTAATCTCCTTGGTTTCCAAATTAATTTTCCACTCATTCTCCCTTAGTGAAACTAGATGATACTTAAGTTTGTAAGTATCTTTCTCAAACACATTTACCAGTTGAATCGGTAAACAACTCCATCTAAAAGTTTCCATAATGGGAAGAAGAAGTAGATCTACAGGAAAACAATTATACATTCTCCAGAATATTAGGACCTATGCTCACATATACAGATGAGGGGATTTGGCGAGGTTCGAATTCGCCAAATTGCACTTATTTTACTGTGAATTTATTCTGTGTAAATTGATCACCCCTTATTATACTCTGGGGTCTAGATAGACCCCAGGGTATAAGCATAGGATTTTGAAGAAGATAAAAAAAACATTAATACTCACCACTCAGTGCCTCTTACCACTGCCGTACACTGAAACCAAAGGCTTCTGCATACTAGGCTGGGAATTATGGCTTCAACTAGGCTCTGCATGTCCCTGAATGCAAAGGTTCATCTCAGCCTAGTTGCAGCCAGATGTCCTGACCTAAAGTGTTTGTCATCATAAGGTCATGGTGCACATCACCACAACCTTACAATGCATATGCACAAAGGCTATCCACAGCTGGAAGTCCCTGCCTAGCATGAAGAAGCCCTGGGTTTCAGTGCGCAGAGGCAATAAGAAGAGACAGTAAGGATCATACAGGAGAGAACAAGCAGTAGTGGTGTCTGGAGAGGTGAGCACTGAAGTATTAGTTTTTTTAATGTCTTTTGTCTTTTGCCGACTCATTGTGGTTCAGCAAAATGGCACACAGCCGCATTCTGGAGAATACTGATTTTTCTAAAATTTGAGTAGAATCAGTTTTATAGACTATTATTGGTAGAAAAATGTAAGGAAAGTAACACAGATAGTTGACTGAAAGTAAGTGCAGGCCCGCCTGTCTGGGAGACCTACTTATACAGGCAACCCACCAGATGGAGACACAACTGAATTGACCCAGGCTTTGCAAAAGGACATACTCCACAAGGGCTCATCGCTGCTGCCACAGTCGCTGCAACATGTGTAGAGTGGAATTCCACCATGTGGAAAGACCTCTGCAGTGATGCAAGTCGATGACCTAAGGGGTGCGATCGGCGGACATGAGAACACAGCGACCGTGCATTCTGCAGCAATACATCCAGGCTGGGATAGTGGCAGACAAATTGCTGTACCACCAGGTTGAGGATGTGAGCCATGCAAGGCACATGTGTGAGGTTTCCACGGTGTAGGGCTGCCACCAGGTTTACCCTGTTATTGCACAAGGTCTTCCCTGGCTTCAGGTTTAGTGGAGACAGCCTTTGCTCAAACTCAGCTGGATACCTGTCCACAACTCTTAAGCATTGTGACTGTGATCTCCAAGGCATAATTATTTAAACATTGCCTGATTGCGGTAAGCCATGGCTGTGCAGTGCGGGAGAGTCTATCATCATTGTTGGAATGTGTATCTGATTAAGGGAGAGGTTAAGGGCACAGGTGGAGTCCCTAGAGGAGGTGGAGCAGGCAGAAGCAGTGGAGGAACTGTTAGATACAGAGGTTTGAGCCGCAAGCCTTGGGGATTCAAAGACTTGTGGAGAAGCTCCTTGACATCCTGACCCCACAGCTACCAGAGTCACCCAGTGCCCAGTCAGCGAGATGTAATGCCCCTGCCCATGTTTGCACGTCCAGTTTTAAGTGGTGAAATGCACCCTAGCAGACATAGATTTTTTCAGGGAACGGGTGTTGTTGTCGGGGACATGCTGGTGTAGCAAAGGCACAGCTTTCTTTGAGAAGTAATGGCAACTGGGCAACTGGTACTGGGGGACTGCGACTTCCATCAACTTTCGGAAATCGTCTATATCTATCAGGCGGAAAGGCAGCATTTCCGTGGCCAACAGATTGGAGATGGTGGAGTTCACGCTCTTAGCTTTGCCATATATTGGAGGAAACATTATTTTACGTGACCACAACTGAGGGACCGAGAGCTGCTGCTATGCTGAGAGAGGCTGGAGTATGGAGAACAGGACAAACTGCTGGACTGTGAGTAAGATGAAGGCGTAGATTTTATGGTGGATTGAGAAAGATGTGTTGTGCTAAGTGACACAAAAGCAGCAGTCATGTCTACTTCCGTAACAGTTGACTGGCTCTCATTCACCCAGACTGTGTTCGGTAAACAATTGTAGAACTGTGTGTGAACACTTGGAATGGTGATGGAGGAGGAAGAAGCAGCAGATTGGGTTTATGGGAGAGCTGGTGGTTGGCGAGGCCCATTAGTCTGCATTTTAGCGCAGTGAGATTCCCATAGTAAGGCATGTTGATCGTGCATGCACTGGTTCTTGCATGTAGTTTTCAAATTATTGCAATTTTTTTGCCTCTACTGAGTTTTTTTGCAAATTTGACAGATAACATGTGTTGGGTGATTCTTTGGGATCTGAAAAATTGCCCAGGCTGGGCAACCCTTGCCACCCCTGTGAACTGCACACTCGCAACCGGTGCTGGCCACAGGCAGAGTTGGGGATGAGGATGCAGTGCTTGCCATGGTTGTGTCACTTCATGTCTGTGTGGGATGCCACAACTTAACCTCCACCTCCTCTGCTGAGCTACTCAGCTGCATACCTCTGGGTTCACAACAGGTGGGATCTACAACCTCACCATCATCCTCTCTGTTCTCACACTTATAACCCTTATAGTCACCTTCCTCCTCTTCCTGCCCTGACACCACAGTACAGTCCTCGTGTGCCTCTGGTATCTGAGTCTCATCAGGATCACCTCCACCATTGGTGGTTAATGTCTGTTGATGAGGGTCTGGATTCTGCTCATAAAAAACATAAGAACATTTTGGGCATTGGTGAGGGATGCTTTCCTCCAGTGGACTCTGTGATTCTTTGCAGCAGACCTCTGATGCCCATGGAATACTATGCATGAACAGCTCTTCAAAATGGCCCATCTGAGGTTCCCCACAGTGAGTTGAGCATTTTTAAATTTTTGACTTAGGGAGAAACAAGGGTAATTGGGGTGCCACTTCTGAGGAATGTACTGTGTGTGATGCTGAAGTGGAGGAAGAGGAGGAGAGACCACTTGATGCAGTGCTTGCCATCCACTGGAGCACATGCTCTTTTTGAGCATCACAAAAAGGCTTACTGCTGTATGGCTGCCAAAGAAAGGGCATTGAGTAGGCCAGCCAATAACAGATGTTGTCAGTGGTCTGTGGATAGGACGAGACGGTGTTTGTTCAGTTGAGCTTTCATTCATATTAACACCTCGTTTTTTCCAACTCATGTTGTAAGTAGCCTTCCCCTCTTGTACCCTGCTGTTTCACAACCTTAGCCCCACAGCTGTCAGTCACCTGTCATTAAATGAATAATCAGTATTTATTTTCTAAAGGTACCTTCACACTGAGCGACTTTAGAACGATAACGATAGCGATCCATGACATTGCAGCGTCCTGGATAGCGATATCGTTGTGGTTGACAAGCAGCAGCGATCAGGATCCTGCTGTGATATCGCTGGTCGGAGCTAGAAGGCCAGAACTTTAATTGGTCGTCAGATCGGCGTGTATCGTTGTGTTTGACAGCAAAAGCAACGATGCCAGCAATGTTTTACAATGGTAACCAGGGTAAATATTGGGTTACTAAGCGCAGGGCCGCGCTTAGTAACCCGATGTTTACCCTGGTTACCATTGTAAATGTAAAAAAAAAAAAAAACACTACATACTCACATTCCGGTGCCTGTCACGTCCCCCGGCGTCCGCTTCCCTGCGCTCCTCCTGCATCCTATATCAGTGCCGGCCGGCCATAAAGCAGGGCACAGCGGTGACGTCACCGCTCTGCTTTCCGGTGGTGCTTACACAGGATGCAGGAGGAGTGCAGGGAAGCGGACGCTGGGGGATGTGACAGGCACAGGAATGTGAGTATGTGTTTTTTTTTTTTTACATTTGCAATGGTAACCAGGGTAAACATCGGGTTACTAAGCGCGGCCCTGCGCTTAGTAACCCGATGTTTACCCTGGTTACCCGGGGACTTTGGCATCGTTGGTCGCTAGAGAGCTGTCTGTGTGACAGCTCTCCAGCGACCACACAGCGACGCTGCCGCGATCGGCATCGTTGTCTATATCGCTGCAGCGTCGCTTAATGTGACGGTACCTTTAGTGTGCCTGATCCACACTGTTATGCATAATTATATTTTTATGTGGAAATATAGCCTTCTGATTTGCCACTGAAGCACAGTTTTAGAACAAACGATTATGAGTAGATAATTGGGTTTTGTGGATGCAACACTATAGTAACCCTAACGATTTTTAAGTGGAAATCTGACCTACTGATTGGCCATTGAAACACAGTGTTAGCACAAACGATTTGGAGTAGCTAATGCTGCTTCCGGACACTGCCACACAGTTTTTACACAATCTACTTCGATGCTGGAAGATTGATTTCATACAGGATAAGTTCACTTCCAGCAATATCAGCTGTAGCACAGGAGCTACCTCTCTGCATTGTGACACTAAGGAAATGGCACCAGCACAACAACACTTTTATTTAGCCAGGGACATGTGACTTCGGCAACCAATCACAGAAGACCTTGTGTCATGTTGTTGTGCATGGTTTCTGCGTCCTGATTGGTTGCCGGAATCAACACACACAAAGTTAACGGAAGAAAAAAAAACGTGCGTCGCTGCTGTAAACTCTCCACATGCTCCTCTGACCTAGACACACCACTTCCCCTCATCAAACTTATCCCCCCGCACCCACGCTCATCATACGGCACCACTGTCCTTGCCAAAGTAATACAAAATCATTAGTGGAAATGCGATAATTTACTGAACTGTGACCGACTTTCGCTGACTTAGTAAAAATGCTTGTGAAAGTGAACACGAATCCAAATGTGCTACGTTTGTGCTGAATTTGAGAATTGGTGAATGTTTTCCGAACATGTTCGCTCATCTCTAGTTAGGATAAATCATTGCCCCTAGAGTCTATTTGTAATGGAGCAACTCATAAATTCAATATTAGATTTCACTGATGATACAGTTTATTCCCCCGTGCAATTACATACAGAATAACAATGGCATTAAATGTACACATAACCTTATAAGCATTTATATTGTCCCCTTTTCCTATACTAATTAGGGCTTTGAATAGTCGATGGGATGTTAGTTGCTCGACTATTCAGCTTTCTTTACATGTTATCACACCAATGTGGGTGTAATAACATAATTTGTAGGCACTATCGTCATCATTAGCTCCTGTGCATGATCAGTTGTTCAGTGCGGCTCTGAGTGCACCTCTGAAGACAGGAACCGAACACCCGGCTGCAGACGTGCATTGATGTTGCCGAAATGTGTGACGCGTGTGCACAAGATTTGCAGGAGCTGGTGATGACGACAGCGCCTGCAAATTATGTTATCACGCCCACCGGAGCGTGATAACATGTAAAGAGGGCTGAATATTTGGGGGTAACTAATGCCCCATTGACTAGAATTCTGGTCCCCACCTTTTTGACTGATTATTTCTCTTTTTCCTTGGTAGATTTGTGCTTTGTTATATTATCCCATCCTGACTCTGATTTGAATTTTGTTTTTTACTGTATGTACATAATTATATATATATATATTTGTTTTTTGCTTTTTATATGCAGTCTGACTGATAGAGGTCGTTGTAGGACCGAAACGTTTCTTTATTTTTGGATTGCCTGCACAAAATAAAATTATCTGCTTACAACATTTACCTGACTGTCAAGTTTTCTACAAGATTTACATGGGATAGGATCCTACTTGGGCACCATTCACAGGAGTGCCGCAATTACCATTTTTGATTAAAACTTGTGGTTACGACTGCAGCACTCATTGAGCACTATGTATCTACAAAAGAGAGGACAAGAGCGGTGATAAACCACTTCTGTCTTCTCCTCGGGGTCCCTATGAATGCCTGCAGTAGACAGCTAAACCCGGAGCTAAAAGAGGAGGCATCCATGCATATAGAATCACTTTTAGTTGCAGATGGAAACACACAAGGGGACATAGTTGGGGGTCACCTTACGTGAACATGCTACAGCAAAAAAGACTGGACTGAGGTCAGAATGGCGCTGGCAGCTTTCGCTGAACAATTCAGTGGTGCGCTCATATTGCACAGCGCTACACTAATGAGAAGAAAATCAGGGTAAAATTCTGGCACAGCCATCCAGGGAATAAAAGATAGATTATTGTGAAGCAGTTAAAACATTAAAAGGCGAGGCCTCATACCTTTTAATGTTTTAACTACTTCACAATAAAGAATCTATCTTTTGTTCCCTGGATGGCTGTGCCAGAATTTTTCCCTGATTTTCTTCCTATTTTCCTGTGATCACCAGTGTAAATGGCACCCTCAGGAGGAATTCAGGATCATTTCTTATTTCATGCTTCCAAAGTGGTAATCTCCTTCGTCCCTCTCCCTCCTCCCTTCTAATTTTATCACACTACTGTAAGAGGGTAGTGCTGTTATGGACAGTAACACGCTGCCACTTTAAGAGACAGCACCCCCTTGTCTGGTGTGTGGAATGTCTGCTTCCCCCTGCTGTAGGCTGTGAAGATGAACTGCCCTAGAATTAGGGGAGGAGTTGAGCCTGAACTGTGTGTGTGAGCTGAAGCTGCGAGAGAGGACTTTGTGCTATTTGCTACAAGAAAGGTCCCACAGCCTGGGACGCAGTGTACTAGTGAAATTTGCAAGACTTTTCCGGGTACAGCAAAGGTGGCTGGTCTGTGCTAGTTTGTGAAGCCACGAAGATACTGAGAAAGGGACTTACAGTTTCCAGGAGTATCCCTAGGATCCAGAAGCAATGAGAAGACCACGCTTCACAGAGCTGACAGAAAGCCATGCGCACCACCATATTGGACTGCTGGGGGCCCCCCGGGACTGGACCTGAGTCCCCAACATCACCATGAGTCTGTTCCTGTTTGGTGCACCTGTTAGGGCCTAGTGTAGGCTTCAATAGTCAGTACAGTAAAGGCCAGGGAGGTTATACGTAGAGTAGCATCGTTATTTGTGTATTGTTTAAAGTTGCTTGTGAGACATATTCTGAGTCTGTAATAGTTGGAGCACCGTGCTATTTTACGGACAAGATAAAGTTTATAACTCTTGTAAAGTGTCTCTTGCCATTGCATACCCCTGTTTGCATCTTCCTCATTCCCTTTATTCCTTGCCTCCCAATAAATCTACCCTTTGTTGTTTGCACCTTATCTTATGTACAGAAGTCTTCCTGCACCGTGGTCGTCCCCCGGCCATCGCTTCAAGTGGCGCTGCGAGCAGGGTACTGTCACCAAGATGGAGGCAGCAGACGGCAATGGCGGGAATGCTAATGTTAATGGAGATGCCGTGGGCATTGGTGGAACCCCTGCAAGGACACTCCCTATGGGCACCATATTTAGTGTGCTACCAAAGTTTGACGGCAAGAATATGTCACTGTCCGACTGGGTGTCCTGGCTGCAAAGCACCCTGAGGATTTATAACATCAGCCCAGACCTTGAAGTGGACATTGTGTTAACTGCCCTAGAGGGGGAAGCCCGTAGAAACATCTACCTACAACCAGAACTCACCCGCAGTACCCTGAAGGAGCTAGTGAATTTCCTGGAAGAGATCTACGGCGAGACTGCTAGTGCCGGACACCTTCGAGCCAAATTTTTCTCTAGGCTGCAGCGGGAAGAAGGAATTTCTCAGTATGCAACAGCACTGCAAGAAGTGTTAGCAGAGGTGCAGAGAAAGGAGGCGGATGGATTTGGCGGCATGGGCTCTAAAGACCGGATACTCCAGGAGCAATTCATTCTGGGACTGCACAGCACATCCTTGAGGCGAGCCCTGTCAGAACGGGTCCGGGCAGATCCGGCTCTTACGTTTCGTCAAATCCTGGGGTGATGCATGTCCAGGGCGCCAATACCAGAGGGGACCCAAACCATCAGGAGGTGCTGGTCCAGGTGGTGCAAGACTTGCAGCGGTCCCTTGTCAACGTGCAAGAGAAACTGACCCAGGTGGAGCGAAGAGTGGGGGAACTACAACAGTCTGACCCACCGTGCTCATGCAACCATTTTTCAGCCCGACCGATAAGGGATCAGTGGGAGCAAGCCCCCTCCCGTCAGGCAACAGAGGCACGAGGACAGGCTCGAAGTACCCCCCGGCGAGGAGGCATCCAACGCTGGGAATGTGAAGGACGGGGGCACCTTGCCAGAGATTGTCGGAACTATACTCAAGGCCCCTGAGGAAGCAACACAATTAGTACGCGAAACGCGCGTTGGGGATCTTGATGCAGGTTGGAGTCGGACGTTTGACCTTATTATGGGTAAATAAAGCCATCTTTTCTGTGTACTAACAAGGGAATAGGTGTTTGCAATATATGGTGTGGATATTGTGTTACATATAGGAGGAATTACAATAGCAACTGATGATTCACCTCTTGTTATCCGCAGCATATAATGTGAGTACGGATATATGAGTGGGAGGGATGTGCTTGTAAGCAGTGATGTATATATATTGATCATATTGGCACATAAGCACTGTAATGATCCCTTACTACTCATTCAGTACTCTTAGTCTGGTACACTCCACCCTGTGTCTCATTTAACACTTTAGGGTGATTCACTTAATTTTTGTACTAAAAAGACCTATGTATTTATTGAAAATAAATTTATGGTATTAAATAAAAATAATTATTAAATCTAAATTATTGTTTTGGTATATTAATTACTCATTGTCCTCCTGATAAATGATAAGCTTATGAGTTATTGTACCTACATGGGTCCGTGATAAATGTCTGGTGTCGTATAAAGTATACTCAAGGCCAGCGGAAGCCGCCGTTAAACTACCAACCCCCGCAGTAGTGCGGCACTCTGCGGGGGAGGCGAGAAGAGAGGCCGCTCCATATCATAACGAACACTTGATTGCTGGGAGCCCCATCCTACGTGCTGAATTCGAAGGAGTTCTAGTGGATTGCCTGATAGATACCGGGTCACAAGTGACAACGATGCCAGAAGCGTACTTCAAGCAGCATTTCCAGGACCTGGCCAAGCCAGAAAAAGAGACATTGATCCGGTTGTTTGCTGCCAACCAACAACCGATCCCAGTCACAGGGGTCGTGTGGATGAATATTCGAATCTGTGGGCAAGAAGTTGGGAGAAAAGGGATCCTGCTAGTCCCTGATCCTATCAAGGAAGATGTGCCTGTAGTACTGGGAATGAATATCCTACGTGAACTCGATCAGATTATATTTACCAAACGGGGACCTGGATATTGGAAGAAGGCTACTACACATAACCCTACTCAAGAAGCCCTTCAATGACTGATCCACGTCTGTGGGATGCAGAAGAGTGTGCCATCTTATCAGATGGTAGGGGTCATCCAGGCTCCTGGTAAAGAACCTGTAATCCTACCTCCCGAGCGAGAAACTATAGTATACCTTCCAGTAGGGGCTCACTGCAACCTTGATGGGTTGGAAGTGGTTGTTCAGCCTGTGGTAGTCAGAGGAGTGGACCAAGAAGTCATGATAGCTCGTACGATAGCTGTGGTCCAGCGAGGACATGTCCCCATAAGGGCTTTGAATGTGGGCCCCGGGGAGGTCACCTTGCCACGAGGGACAGATCTGGCCCTGGTGTACCTACATTAGGGTGAAGTGGTGAGTCAGAAGGAGATGTATTTATCACCGAGAGAAGGCGTGTGGTGGACCCTAACAGTTGCTGCGGGGGATGAAGAGACGCCATCCCCGGAGTGGAGTGGGCGGGTCATCCTTGATCAAATGGAAGTGGATGTGAAGGCTCTGGGCCCTGAGCGTGTGCAAGCAATAGAAACTATGCTGTGGGAAAATCAGGCCACATTTGCCCTTCACGCCGAAGATTTCAGCTGTACTGAAGCCATCATGTATGAGATACCGACTGGGGAAGCTCTTCCAATTCGAGAACGATACCGGCAGATCCTGCCCAAGATGTATCAAGAGGTGAAAACATTACTGAGGCAGATGCTGGATTCAGGAGTGGTGCAGAGTAGTCAGAGCCCTTGGGCAGCCCCGGTGGTGGTCATCAAGAAAAAGGATGGGACCATCCGGTTCTGTGTAGATTACAGGAAACTCAATGCCTGCACTGTTCGAGACTCATATCCGTTGCCCCGCATCGAGGAATCCTTGACAGCATTGGGGAAAGCCAAGTACTTCTCCACCCTGGACCTAGCAAGCGGATACTGGCAAGTAGCCGTGGCAGAGAAAGACAGAGAGAAAACGGCCTTCATCCTCCCTATGGGGCTGTTCGAGTTTAACCGGATGCACTTTGGGCTCTCCAATGCTCCAGGTACCTTTCAACGGCTGATGGAAAAGTGTTTGGGAGATTTAAATTTTGAGGCTACCCTGATCTATCTGGATGACATCATTGTGTTTTCAGCCTCATTCGAAGAACACCTTGCCCGGCTTGGACAGATACTCGGAAGACTGCGGGCCCATAACCTGAAAGTGAAGCCAAAAAAGTGCCACCTCTTCAAGAGAGAGATCGAGTACCTAGGCCACATAGGGTCACAAGATGGAGTTCTACCCTTGCCAGAAAAAGTGGCTGCTATCCAGAAGTGGCCAGTCCCTCGAACAGTGAGAGAACTCCAGACCTTCCTGGGACTCGCTGGGTACTACCGCCGGTTTGTTAAAGACTTCGTGAAGGTGGCAGGTCCTCTTAATGAGTTGCTGAGGGGGACCACTGGAGTGCCGAAGACCCAGCGCATCCCCTGGGCACAGGGACAAGACGAGGCCATCCAGGCTATAAAGAATGCCCTTACTTCGGCCCGATTTTGGCATACGCAGACTTCGATCAACCGTTCCTGTTGTACACAGATGGTAGCCTTCATGGACTCGGTGCAGTACTTTCTCAGATACAGGATGGACATGAGAGAGTCATTGGGTATGCCAGCAGGTCCCTGCGAGACAGAGAAAGAAACCCTCACAATTACAGCTCCTTCCGGTTAGAGCTCCTGGCACTGGTGTGGGCCATGACAGAAAAGTTTGCAGGCTTCCTGACAGGTACCAAGATTCAAGTTCAAACAGACAATAATCCCCTGGCCCACCTTGAGAATGCTAAATTGGGGGCCTTAGAATAACGGTGGATGGCTCGCCTAGCCAAGTTCGACTTTACCATCCGTTATCGCTCTGCTACCGAAAACGCAAATGCTGATGGGCTGTCAAGAGTGCCTGTGGAGACTCCAGTGTGGGATCTTGATGAGCAACTCGAAGAGGAGGAAACCCCAGACTTTAATAAGTTTAAGCCCCCAATGGTTGCGGCCCAGTCAAGAAGGGAGGCCTGCGCATTACCCCGGTCCCTGGGGAGAACCAATGAGGAATGGGGACACGTTCAGGATGAAGACGAAGGGCTGAGACAGATGAAATGGTGGGTAATGCAAAAGCGGAAGCCTGGCAAACAAGAGAGAGATGATCTGGACTCTGAAATGAGGAGTGTGTTGCACCATTGGGATAGACTGGAAGTGCGAGAGTCAGTGCTATATTATAAGAGGCAACAGTCAAAAGATATGGAAGTAAGGTTGCAAGTGGTCATCCCAGGAAGAATGGCTCAAGAAGTGGCTAAAGAAGCCCACGAATTCGGAGCGCACTTCGGCCCCACAAAGACCTACCAATGGTTACAGCGGTAGGTGTATTGCCTGTTATGATCCTTAGTGGCTGAGGATCACAGAATGGACTAGCTAAGTTACTGAACATAGAACAAGCTCTAGGGAGGTGGTAACTGGACTGACCGCAACCTGGTCCTAACAAACACACTAAAGGTAGCCGGTGAACGTGCCTGAATTCCTGGACGTCTCGACACAGCCTGAGAAACTTGCTACCCCTATAGAGAAAGAAAGTAAGACCTCACTTGCCTCAGAGAAATAACCCCAAAGATATAGGAAGCCCCCAACAAATAATAACGGTGAGGTAAGGGGAAAATACAAAACGTAGAAATGAAAACAGATTCAGCAAATGAGGCCCACTAATACTAGATAGCAGAAGACAGGCAGGGAACTGTGCGGTCAGTAAAAAACCCTATACAAAATATCCACGCTGAGAATTCAAGAACTGTTATGATCCTAGTGGCAAGGATCGCAGGTCGGACTAGCTAAGTAACTGAACAGACTACTAGCTCTGGGGAAGTGGTAACTAGATTGACCGCAACCTGATCCTATCCGCAAACAACTATAGGCAGCCGTGGAACGTTACCTAAAAATCCTAGACGTCTCGTCACGGCCTGAGAAACTGACTATTCCTGGAGGGAAAGTAAGTCCTCACTTGCCTCAGTGGAATGACCCCAAAGATATAGAATAGCCCCCCACAAATATTAACGGTGAGTTAAGGGGAAAGCACAAATGCAGAGATGAAATCAGATTTAGCAAATGAGGCCCGCTAATACTAGATAGCAGAAAATAGGAAGGAAACTGTGCGGTCAATAAAAAACCCTATTCAAAATATCCACGCAGAGATTGCTCGAGCCCCCGCACCAACTAACGGTGCGGGGGAAGCAACTCCATACCCCAGAGCTTACCAGCAAAAAGAAATCACATGTTAGCAAGCTGGACTAGACTCATCATACACAGAAATCATATTGCAGGCAGATGAGCAAAAAATATTCAAACAGAACTTAGCTTATCCTGAAGAGGCAGAAAACGAGATAATCAGGAGTAATCAGAATAGCACTGAATACATTGACAGCCGGCAACAAGTGGAAGTGAAGCAGAGCTAAATAGGAGCCTCCCTGGTGAATAACGAGGCAGCTGATCCAGCAGACCCGCAGGATAATAAACCAAACCACCAGGGGGAGCCAAAAAACCAAAGTCACACAATACCATCTGTGACCACAAGAGGGAGCCTGAAAACGGAGTTCACAACAAAGAACCCCCACACCAACTAACGGTGTGAGGGGAGAAACTCAGCCCCCTAGAGCTACCAGCAAGCAAGGAAATCACATATTAGCAAGCTGGACAAGGACAAGTAAATAACCAAAAAACATATTGAACACTGATGAGCAAAAAATAACCAAACAGAAAACTTAGCTTCTCTTGGAGAGACTGATAGCGAAGGAATTCAGGAGAGATCAAAATAGCACTGAATACATCGACAGCAGGCAAACACTGAAAGTCCAGGTGAGCTAAATAGGAAACCAGCTAACAGATAACGAGACAGCTGATCCAGCCTCAGACCTGCAGAATGACACAAAGAGCCAACAGAGGGAGCCCAAAGACAGCACTCACACAGTACCACTTGTGACCACAAGAGGGAGCCCAAAAACAGAGTTCACAACAATTGCCCCCGGTTGGAGCTTGTGGTGGAAGAGGTTTGCCGGTAATTTCGAGTATGTGACCTCATTAAGAGTACGGAACAGAGGGCACCCATCCAGACCATCCAAACTAAGGAACGGCTAGAAGTCTTGATGATCGACTATCTCCTCATGGAACACTCGGCCCGGGGGCTGCAATACTGTTTGGTGATGACCGATCATTTCTCTAAGTTCACAGTAGTCACTCCGACTAGAGATCAGACTGCGGAATCGGCAGCGCGAGCCATCTGTCAAGACTTCATCCGGGTGTATGGGTGCCCAAAGCGCATCCACTCCGACCAAGGCGCATGTTTCCAAGGCAAGGTGATGGAAGAATTGTATCGCATGTATGGCATCGAGCGGTCCCGGACCACCCCTTACCACCCTCAAGGCAACGGAGCTTGTGAACGCTTCAACCGAACCTTACTTCAAATGCTGAGAACGTTGGAGGAGGATAAGAAGGCGTGTTGGCCAGACTATCTGCCAGAATTGGTCTGGACCTACAACAATCGGGTCCACTCCACCACGGGTTATACCCCCTATCTACTGTTGTTTGGAAGAGCTGGACGAGAGATTATTGAGCTGAATTTGGAACAGCCAGAGGAGATGATTGAGCGAACTGTCACCTCATGGGTGAAAGAGCATCGGCAACGATTGCAAACGATACGGCGGTTGGCAGGTCAGCAACTGCAAGAAAAAGAACAAACTGACTCAAGAGTTACCGCTCCAACCTGGAGACCGAGTATTGGTCAGAGAGAAACGCCCTAAGGGAAAACTAAGTGAGAGATGGGAAGTACAGCCATACAAGGTTATCGAGCGAGTGTATGCTAACGGCCCTGTCTACAAGGTACAGATTGAGAATGGGGCATCCGCCCCTAGAGTACTTCACAGAAATATGCTGCGGCCTTGCCGGTCTGAGGTCTGTTCTACGCCATTGTTGCCTGAAGGCGCCACTCCACTTCCTGAATCTGTCATGCCTGATGGTGAAATCGATGATGAGTGGTGGACCATCCCTGACACAGTAGGGGGTCCTCAGCGGCACAGAGACGGTAATCCCATGGATGTACCAGTACCGCCATGCGAGGATGAGACCACACAAGAGCTCACAATGTCTCCTGCAACAAGTGTTCCACTGGAAGATAGTCAAGCCTTGCCTGACAGCCAAGAGCTTCGGAGATCCCAGAGGTCTAATGCAGGGGTTCTACCAGTCCGATATGTAGAACAGTGTGCTCTGTCTGTTTGTACATCTATGTTGCCTCCTCTATAGGTGCTGTTCCGCATTGCACGTTCCTTCATTACACTTCAACCTTGATTCTGTGATGGTCGAGGACAACCATCATTAAGAAGGGAGGCATGTAAGAGGGTGGTGCTGTTATGGACAGTAACACGCTGCCACTTTAAGAGACAGCACCCCCTTGTCTGGTGTGATGGAATGTCCTGCTTCCCCCTGCTATAGGCTGTGAAGATGAACTGCCCTAGAATTAGGGGAGGAGTTGAGCCTGAACTGTGTGTGTGAGCTGAAGCTGCAAGAGAGGTCTTTGTGCTGTTTGCTACAAGAAAGGTCCCACAGCCTGGGACGAAGTGTACTTGTGAAATTTGCAAGACTTTTCCGGGTACAGCAAAGGTGGCTGTTCTGTGCTAGTTTGTGAAGCCACGAAGATACTGAGAAAGGGACTTACAGTTTCCAGGAGTATCCCTAGGATCCAGAAGCAAGGAGAAGACCACGCTTCACAAAGCTGACAGAAAGCCATGCGCACCACCATATTGGACTGCTGGGGGCCCCCCTGGGACTGGACCTGAGTCCCCAACATCACCATGAGTCTGTTCCTGTTTGGTGCACCTGTTAAGGCCTAGTGTAGGCTTCAGTAGTCAGTACACGGCAGCCGTGGGGCCTGTTGTGAATTTGCTTTTTGCTCCCTCTAGTGGTTACTAGTTTTTTGACTCTGGTTTTTCTGTCATTCCTTTTATCCGCACCTGGGTCGTTAGTTAGGGGTGTTGCTATATAAGCTCCCTGGACCTTCAGTTCAATGCCTGGCAACGTAGTTATCAGAGCTAGTCTGCTGTGCTCTTGTCTACTGATCCTGGTTCCAGTTATATCAGCTAAGTCTGCCTTTTGCTTTTTGCTATTTGTTTTGGTTTTGCATTTTTGTCCAGCTTGTTCCAAATCTATATCCTGACCTTTGCTGGAAGCTCTAGGGGGCTGGTGTTCTCCCCCCGGACCGTTAGACGGTTCGGGGGTTCTTGAATTTCCAGTGTGGATTTTGATAGGGTTTTTGTTGACCATATAAGTTACCTTTCTTTATTCTGCTATCAGTAAGCGGGCCTCTCTGTGCTAAACCTGGTTCATTTCTGTGTTTGTCATTTCCTCTTACCTCACCGTCATTATTTGTGGGGGGCTTCTATCCAGCTTTGGGGTCCCCTTCTCTGGAGGCAAGAAAGGTCTTTGTTTTCCTCTACTAGGGGTAGCTAGATTCTCCGGCTGGCGCGTGTCATCTAGAATCAACGTAGGAATGATCCCCGGCTACTTCTAGTGTTGGCGTTAGGAGTAGATATATGGTCAACCCAGTTACCACTGCCCTATGAGCTGGATTTTTGTATTCTGCAGACTTCCACGTTCCTCTGAGACCCTCGCCATTGGGGTCATAACAGTTTGCCAGGCCAGTATTAAATGTTTAATGCATTGCAGAAGAGGGATTATAAGAAAGAAGATTCTGAGTTTTTTTTTTTTCTTTCTCCTTCCCCTTTACCTCAGAGTGGCTATGCTTGCTGCAGACATGAATGTCCAGACCTTGATTACAAGTGTGGACCAGCTGGCTACTCGTGTGCAGGGCATACAAGACTATGTTATCAGAAATCCTAGGTCAGAACCTAAAATACCGATTCCTGAACTGTTTTCCGGAGACAGGTTTAAGTTTAGGAATTTCGTGAATAATTGTAAATTGTTTTTGTCCCTGAGACCCTGTTCATCTGGAGATTCTGCTCAGCAAGTAAAAATTGTTATTTCGTTCTTACGGGGCGACCCTCAGGATTGGGCTTTTTCGCTGGCGCCAGGAGATCCGGCATTGGCTGATCTTGATGCGTTTTTTCTGGCGCTCGGTTTACTTTATGAGGAACCCAATCTTGAGATTCAGGCTGAAAAGGCCTTGCTGGCTATGTCTCAGGGGCAGGACGAGGCTGAAGTGTATTGCCAAAAATTTCGGAAATGGTCCGTGCTGACACATTGGAACGAGTGTGCACTGGCCGCTAATTTTAGAAATGGCCTTTCTGAAGCCATTAAGAATGTTATGGTGGGTTTTCCCATTCCCACAGGTCTGAATGATACTATGGCACTGGCTATTCAAATTGACCGGCGGTTGCGGGAGCGCAAAACCGCAAATTCCCTCATGGTGTTGTCTGAACAGACACCTAATTCGGTGCAATGTGATAGAAAAACCGCAAATTCCCTCATGGTGTTGTCTGAACAGACACCTGATTTAATGCAATGTGATAGAATCCTGACTAGAAATGAGAGGAAAATTCATAGACGCCGGAATGGCTTGTGCTACTACTGTGGTGATTCTACACATGTTATCTCAGCATGCTCTAAACGTATAGCTAAGGTTGTTAGTCCTGTCACCGTTGGTAATTTGCAACCTAAATTTATTCTGTCTGTAACTTTGATTTGCTCACTGTCATCTTATCCTGTCATGGCGTTTGTAGATTCAGGTGCTGCCCTGAGTCTCATGGATCTCTCATTTGCTAAGCGCTGTGGATTTACTCTTGAACCATTAGAAAATCCTATTCCTCTTAGGGGTATTGATGCTACACCATTGGCAGCAAATAAACCGCAGTATTGGACTCAGGTTACCATGTGCATGACTCCTGAACACCGCGAGGTGATACGTTTCCTGGTTTTACATAAAATGCATGATTTGGTTGTTTTAGGGCTGCCATGGTTACAGACCCATAATCCAGTCCTGGACTGGAAGGCTATGTCAGTCTCAAGTTGGGGCTGTCGTGGTATTCATGAGGATTCCCTGCCTGTGTCTATTGCTTCTTCTACGCCTTCGGAAGTTCCGGAGTATTTGTCTGATTATCAGGATGTCTTCAGTGAGTCTGAGTCCAGTGCACTGCCTCCTCATAGGGACTGTGACTGTGCTATAGATTTGATCCCAGGCAGTAAATTTCCTAAGGGAAGACTGTTTAATCTGTCGGTACCTGAACATACCGCTATGCGTTCATATATCAAGGAGTCTCTGGAAAAAGGACATATTCGTCCGTCTTCTTCCCCTCTTGGTGCGGGATTCTTTTTTGTGGCAAAAAAGGACGGATCTTTGAGACCTTGTATTGATTATCGGCTTTTGAATAAGATCACTGTCAAATTTCAGTATCCTTTACCGCTGTTGTCTGACTTGTTTGCCCGGATTAAGGGTGCCAAGTGGTTCACCAAGATAGACCTTCGTGGTGCGTACAACCTTGTGCGCATTAAGCAAGGTGATGAATGGAAAACCGCATTCAATACGCCCGAAGGTCATTTTGAGTACTTGGTGATGCCTTTTGGGCTCTCCAATGCGCCTTCAGTTTTTCAGTCCTTTATGCATGACATTTTCCGGAAGTATCTGGATAAATTTTTGATTGTTTATCTGGATGATATTTTGGTTTTTTCTGATAATTGGGATTCGCATGTGGAGCAGGTCAGGTTGGTCTTTAAAATTTTGCGTGAAAATTCTTTGTTTGTCAAGGGCTCAAAGTGTCTCTTTGGTGTACAGAAGGTTCCCTTTTTGGGGTTCATTTTTTCCCCTTCTGCGGTGGAGATGGACCCAGTCAAGGTCCGAGCTATTCTTGATTGGACTCAGCCCTCGTCAGTTAAGAGTCTTCAGAAGTTCTTGGGCTTCACTAACTTCTACCGTCGTTTTATCGCTAATTTTTCTAGCATTGTGAAACCTTTGACGGATATGACCAAGAAGGGCTCCGATGTAGCTAACTGGGCTCCTGCTGCCGTGGAGGCTTTCCAGGAGTTGAAACGCCGGTTTACTTCGGCGCCTGTTTTGTGCCAGCCTGACGTCTCACTTCCCTTTCAGGTTGAGGTGGATGCTTCGGAGATTGGGGCAGGGGCCGTTTTGTCGCAGAGAGGCCCTGGTTGCTCTGTTATGAAACCTTGTGCCTTTTTCTCTAGGAAGTTTTCGCCTGCCGAGCGAAATTATGATGTGGGCAATGGGGAGTTGTTGGCCATGAAATGGGCATTTGAGGAGTGGCGTCATTGGCTCGAGGGTGCTAAGCATCGTGTGGTGGTCTTGACTGATCACAAAAATCTGATGTATCTCGAGTCTGCTAAACGCCTTAATCCGAGACAGGCCCGCTGGTCATTGTTTTTCTCCCGCTTTGATTTTGTTGTCTCGTATTTACCAGGTTCAAAGAATGTGAAGGCCGATGCTCTTTCTAGGAGCTTTGTGCCTGATGCTCCTGGAGTCGCTGATCCTGTTGGTATTCTTAAAGATGGAGTTATCTTGTCAGCTATTTCTCCGGATCTGCGACGTGTGTTGCAGAGATTTCAGGCTGATAGGCCTGAGTCTTGTCCACCTGACAGACTGTTTGTCCCGGATAAGTGGACCAGCAGAGTCATTTCCGAGGTTCATTCCTCGGTGTTGGCAGGTCACCCGGGAATTTTTGGCACCAGAGATCTGGTGGCCAGGTCCTTTTGGTGGCCTTCCTTGTCAAGGGATGTGCGGTCATTTGTGCAGTCCTGTGGGACTTGTGCTCGAGCTAAGCCTTGCTGTTCTCGTGCCAGCGGTTTGCTCTTGCCCTTGCCTGTCCCGAAGAGACCTTGGACACATATCTCCATGGATTTCATTTCTGATCTTCCGCTATCTCAGGGCATGTCCGTTATCTGGGTGATATGTGATCGCTTCTCCAAGATGGTCCATTTGGTTCCTTTGCCTAAGCTGCCTTCCTCTTCCGATCTGGTTCCTGTGTTTTTCCAGAACGTGGTTCGTTTGCACGGCATCCCTGAGAATATTGTGTCAGACAGAGGATCCCAGTTCGTTTCCAGGTTCTGGCGATCCTTTTGTAGTAGGATGGGCATTGATTTGTCGTTTTCGTCTGCTTTCCATCCTCAGACTAATGGACAGACGGAGCGAACCAATCAGACTTTGGAGGCTTATTTGAGGTGTTTTGTCTCTGCTGATCAGGACGATTGGGTGACATTCTTGCCGTTGGCTGAGTTTGCCCTTAATAATCGGGCTAGTTCCGCCACCTTGGTTTCGCCTTTTTTCTGCAACTCTGGTTTCCATCCTCGCTTTTCTTCGGGTCATGTGGAGCCTTCTGACTGTCCTGGGGTGGATTCTGTGGTGGATAGGTTGCAGCAGATCTGGAATCATGTGGTGGACAACTTGAAGTTGTCACAGGAGAAGGCTCAGCGCTTTGCCAACCGCCGCCGCGGTGTGGGTCCCCGACTACGCGTTGGGGATTTGGTGTGGCTTTCTTCCCGCTTTGTTCCTATGAAGGTCTCCTCTCCCAAATTTAAACCTCGTTTTATTGGGCCTTACAAGATATTGGAAATCCTTAATCCTGTATCTTTTCGTCTGGATCTTCCTGTGTCGTTTGCTATTCACAATGTATTTCATAGGTCCTTGTTGCGGCGGTACATTGTGCCTGTAGTTCCTTCTGCTGAGCCTCCTGCTCCGGTGTTGGTTGAGGGCGAGTTGGAGTACGTGGTGGAGAAGATCTTGGATTCTCGCCTCTCCAGGCGGAGGCTTCAGTACCTGGTCAAGTGGAAGGGCTATGGTCAGGAGGATAATTCCTGGGTGGTCGCCTCTGATGTTCATGCGGCCGATTTAGTTCGTGCCTTTCATGCCGCTCATCCTGATCGCCCTGGTGGTCGTGGTGAGGGTTCGGTGACCCCTCACTAAGGGGGGGGTACTGTTGTGAATTTGCTTTTTGCTCCCTCTAGTGGTTACTAGTTTTTTGACTCTGGTTTTTCTGTCATTCCTTTTATCCGCACCTGGGTCGTTAGTTAGGGGTGTTGCTATATAAGCTCCCTGGACCTTCAGTTCAATGCCTGGCAACGTAGTTATCAGAGCTAGTCTGCTGTGCTCTTGTCTACTGATCCTGGTTCCAGTTATATCAGCTAAGTCTGCCTTTTGCTTTTTGCTATTTGTTTTGGTTTTGCATTTTTGTCCAGCTTGTTCCAAATCTATATCCTGACCTTTGCTGGAAGCTCTAGGGGGCTGGTGTTCTCCCCCCGGACCGTTAGACGGTTCGGGGGTTCTTGAATTTCCAGTGTGGATTTTGATAGGGTTTTTGTTGACCATATAAGTTACCTTTCTTTATTCTGCTATCAGTAAGCGGGCCTCTCTGTGCTAAACCTGGTTCATTTCTGTGTTTGTCATTTCCTCTTACCTCACCGTCATTATTTGTGGGGGGCTTCTATCCAGCTTTGGGGTCCCCTTCTCTGGAGGCAAGAAAGGTCTTTGTTTTCCTCTACTAGGGGTAGCTAGAATCTCCGGCTGGCGCGTGTCATCTAGAATCAACGTAGGAATGATCCCCGGCTACTTCTAGTGTTGGCATTAGGAGTAGATATATGGTCAACCCAGTTACCACTGCCCTATGAGCTGGATTTTTGTATTCTGCAGACTTCCACGTTCCTCTGAGACCCTCGCCATTGGGGTCATAACAGGGGCCTGCTTAGTAAAGGCCAGGGAGGTTATATGTAGAGTAGCATCATTATTTGTGTATTGTTTAAAGTTGCTTGTGAGACATATTCTGAGTCTGTAATAGTTGGAGCACCATGCTATTTTACGGACAAGATAAAGTTTATAACTCTTGTAAATTGTCTCCTGCCATTGCATACCCCTGTTTGCATCTTCCTCATTCCCTTCATTCCTTGACTCCCAATAAATCTACCCTTTGTTGTTTGCACCTTATCTTGTGTACAGTAGTCTTCCTGCACCATGGTGGTCCCCCGGCCATCGCTTCACTACACTAATGAGTGGAGGATTCACAAGAGGGGCCATGGTGGTGGGGGCCAGGTCGCACTGCGCGACATTCGGCTAACTGCTCAAATCAGTTGGTCAGAGATCTAGATCTGAAACGATCCCTCTGTATCTGGAAAAATTGGGAGCAATGCAAAAAACTATTTTGATGAACTTACAGGAGGTGCTGACCACATCCTACCCTCTGATCCAGAAATGTCAACAGCAGCTCAGAGCATTAATATAAAGGGTATAGTACAACATAAAAAAGAAAACTTGCAATGGCGGCAACTCAGTCAACCAAGCCACATCTCTGCTGCAAGATGGCTAATGACCACCCACGGCAAACAATATATTAGTCCCAAACAGTTTACTCCATAACAATGGGGTTAAGGAAGCATAAGTGCGTAAGTTTTGTATGAATGTGGGGGACTCATTTTCAATATAATAAACCTAATGATACAATTTTAATCCTAATACAATTTCCATTCTTATGGCCCTAACCGATGGATAGAAATATTTCCAGACTATCACATTCTTTGAGATACATTATTAAATGCAGTGTATTACTAGTGCAGCGGGGACTTTGAATACACTGTTATATCAAGTTCCAAGATATAGAAAAAAGGCAATACATTTAAATTATAATAATTTGGCATATTGAAGAACTATTCAGGATTCCTCTCGGTAATATGCAGAATTATGCTTTGCAACCAAACCTTCAATACCTCAAAGAAGCCAGGCTTAGCTGATCTGGAAAAATGAGGGTAGACATATTGTGATGTGTGTAATTACAGCTGAATAACATGCAATGATAAGAAATGAGACGAAGCAGGGAAGTATGGAATTGCACTGAGCTAATGACAGTATCATTGAAGACACAGCTAGATGCTAAATGGAGGTGACAATCGTCACTTCCGATCCTTTATTTTATTTCCTGGATACAAAATAATAATGAACTCATAGGTTATTTCTATAGAATAAAACTTTAAAGATACAGATATATACCTTATTTTCCGGCATATAAGACAACTTTTTAACCCTTGAAAATCATCTTAAAAGTCGGGGGTCATCTTGTACGCCGGGTGCGGTGTGTGCAGGGAACGGTCCTGTATGGTTCCCAGGATCTGGAGGAGAGGAGACTCTCCATCAGGCCCTGGGATCCATATTCATGTAAACAAAAAGAATAAAAATAAAAAATATGGTTATGCTTACCCTCCGATGGCCCGCGGCTCTCAGCGGTGCAAGCGGTGGCCTCCGCTCCTAAGGATGCATTGAGTGAAGGACCTTAGATGACATCACGGTCACGAGACCGGTCACGCGACCGCGACGTCATCGAAGGTCCTTCGCTCAATGCATCCTTAGGAACGGAGGCCGCCGCTTGCAACGCTGAGAGCCGCGGGCCGTCGGAGGGTAAATATATCCCATATTTTTTATTTTTATTCTTTTTGTTTACATGAATATGTATCCTCTCCTCCAGACCCTGGGAACCATCCGCACCGCACACGCCGTATAAGATGACTGGGCGTATAAAATGACCCCCGTGTTATACGGCGAGTATATCCCAAACTCCATATTTTATATGGAAAAGTTGGGGGTCGTCTTATACACCAGAAAATACGGTACTTTTAGGTGGCAGGAAATGATGTTCCATTAAAGACACCAATATACGTTTTTAATGTGTCCATTATGTCTTGCAACATTGTCATGTGTTCCCAGAAGTGCCAAAGTTCTATCAACTTGCATAACATATTGAGGTGACATATGTAAGGTGACCCAGACCACTTTCTTACCTCCAATGTGCACCGTATGGATATATATACGGTATATACTGTATATATATATATATATATATATATATATATATATATATATATATATATATATCAGGAAAGAACCCAGGATGTGGGGCATATATACCAGGTTGAGGGTTATATATACCAGGAAGGAACCCAGGGTAGGGGGCATATATACCAGGATGGAACCCAGGATGTGGGGCATATATACCAGGATGGGGAACATATATATCAGGAAAGAACTCAGGATGTGGGGCATATATACCAGGATGAGGGTCATATATACCAGGAAGGAACCCAGGATGTGGGACATATATACCAGGATGGGGGATATATATCAGAAAGGGGCCAAGGATGGGGAACATATATACCAGGAAGGAACCCAGGATGTGGGGCATATATACCAATGCTTGATCAAAACTCCAGTTGGGAAGTTGACATTGCTCCACACTTTTATATACTTTCTACAACCAAATAAGTAGGACTTCTGATGTTTCAAATGCTGGAAACAGAAATTAGAAGATCTTTTGAATTTCGTATTTGTCAAGCTTGGCAGAAAATTTGCCAAAAATTAAATTTGCGGCAAATGCATTTAGCAAATCTCAATACTTGGAAAATAAAAGTGGGGAGAAGAAAGAAGAAAAGATAACCCATATTTCATCCAAAGAGTAATACCTAGAGGACTAAGAAAAGGGTTCAAGATGCTTTGAGGATGGTAGCCCTTGACCAGGAGAGTACGGTGCAGTATGCACAACCAATATGGCTGTGCTCAGTTATGACGCCAAGTAAACACATGCTATACCAGACAGGACACAACAGAAGAACAAATAGATTAACAAGCAATATCCACAAGGAAGGAAACCATATAATTTTTTAAAAAAAATGTATTGGATGTTTGCCCTGTCTAGGACTCTGTAACTTTTAAATTGGAATGATGGAATCACCATTTTCAATTAGCAGCCCCCAAGTATATGTCTGGCAGCGGGGGTCTAAGTGCCATCGCCAGACAGGTTCACAATGCTATTAACCTGCAGATTAACCCCATATCTGCAGGTTAATAGCGTTTTTTCAGGTAACAGGTTCTCTTTAATAAGGGAGGCAGTATAGGAAGAATGAATCCATGCCAAGCACCTCACGCTCTGTTAAATATTCAAAGAGCCCCCTGACATTTGCCATCATAGCTTTTAACAGTCTGTTATAATTGCCAGTTTCTCAAATCATTAAATACCTTTCAGCTGCATCAGTGACTATTATTTTAGAAATGTGGCATTTGTTTTCCGGAATACATAGGTGTTGGTTTTACCACTGCTCCTGTCACTTTTTCTGTCAATTCTTCCCAGACTAACATTCATCTGGTAATTTGGTCCTAATAGGCTATTAATCACCTGTCACAGCAATCCCACTGAGATGGAATATGTTGCGGCAGAGACAAGCGGAAAGGTGGAGATAAGAGGAAAGCCTGGCACAGAGCGGCAGAAGGAGGCGGCACGCGGAGGATGAGTAACAGGCAAACAAATAATGATCAGACTGCAAAAAAAAAGTGTTTACCCCCTCGAAAGGGACATGAGTTAAGTTTCAGGAGAATAATTGGTTGTGCTAAAAGTTGGAAGCTCCTGAAGTTTGTCTCTACTCTTAGTAAATGAGTAAGAATAATTATTTATTCTCTAGTTGCAGACATATCAAATGATCTCCTACTAAACTTCTCTGTCAGGAACTGGAACCAGTCACATTTTAAAAGCCCTAAGTCTTGCTCTCAAAGTATTTATTTTTCCTTATGCCTTCAGGATCCCATACTGGGACTTGAGCTAAAAAAAAAGCCGACTACATAACCTTCATGTGAAAAAAGCCTTATACTGTGCAGGCATGAGATCAGGAGTAGTACAACCTGCAAAATACAATGTACTAATTGTGAGGCCCGGAGCCTATGGTGGAGGCAGGGGCGTACCATCCAAAGTGGTGGACACTACGGCCGCTTTGGGGCCTGGGAGCTATGGGGGTTTGGTGTCAGGGTTTTCACTCAGCGCAAACTTGAAACAGGAGAGATGTGTGGAGGGATCAGTAAGGAGGAGCGTCATTGTGATAGGTAATGGAGAGAGGAAGCCAGTGCTGAGCTACAGGGGACGGGGCCACAGGAGGGCCGGACTCCACCATCCAATCCCGCTGAGCACGCGCTCCTGTAGTATTATCTCCAGTCATCACTGAGCAGCAGGAGCAGCGTAACCTCTGCCGGGGTGAGTCTGTCCGAACCTGTGCTAGTTAATTATCTTGATGGTGTCCTGACAGGCTCCAGTCCAGACCTGCTGCAAAAGTGTAGGATGGGCCCAGGGCTGTAGTCATGGCCGACAGTAGCCCCTGTATCATCCCGTGGTCCCCTCTCAGCACACAATCATGTTTTCTTCCCTGAGTACCTCGGTGTTGCTTCTCTGTGTCATCTGGAATCTCCCGATATGGGGACGTATTCTCTACAGATGGTTCCGCAATTAAAGAGTCACAGTCTGGCTTCACTTTAACTTCAACTTCTTTACTCAACACAGCATCATCCAAGGCACAATCAGTCACAACAAAGCTTTCCCTTGCCTCTCCTCTCTGCCACTAAGCCTGTCCCCGGGACGGATCGTATCATCTGGTCCCTCAGTGTCCTCAATGTCCAGAATTTCTGCCTCTCATGGGGGTATTCTCAGCCGTTTCGCTCCGGTTCTTAGAATAGAAAACTCTACCACATGTTGGATACTTGTTCCCGTTCTGCTTAGCCTTCTTCCTCTAGCAACTGCAGTCTCACTAATACTGCACCGCTAGCACTGCTGCTGCTGTTCTCTCTTCTGTGCTCTGGCCCACTGGATGCTAACTGCTGGGCCCACTCCTCTTACAATGTTGCATGGCACAGTGTTGCCCTGGGCTAGCCAGCCCAAGTGAGCCGCACAGGCACCCCAGCCCCGACTGAACTGATCAGGAAGACCTCACTTACTTATCCCACTGTGCCCCTCCCATGTTAACTATATCCTATCCTACCTAATACTATGCTATAAGGCTAACCCTGTAATGCCCCATCTAGTGGCCAAACTAGAGTAATACTTCCCCCTTTTAGAATATACTCCAATCTAGGGGCCGACCCAGGGTAAATTACTTTCTCTATATATAACAGGGGTACAATACACATTTACATGACATCAAATGTACTTAAAGTGCTATATACATTTAGCAGGGATGGTAATACACATTATTAGTGTAGCAGTACCTAAGATACAAAGGTGATGATACACCAGTGAGTGTAGCAGTATCACATTACATAAATAAAGGGCATTTGGCAAAACAGATTAGATAAATGTCACATCCCCTACAAAAGCATCATCAATGAGTCAGCTGGTGTGCTCACTGACAGTATCAGCCACACTGTCAGCACACCGGCCGGCTCTCCGTGGAAACTGTTATGTCCTGTGCGGGCAAGCTTGGATTTGTCAGCTATAGATCCTGATAAGCAGAGAGCGTGGTCAGTGCAGGCAACACTCTCACCTCACCTTCTGCAGAGAAGGATAAGACTGGCTGTGCCCAATCTGCCCCCTGACAGAACACAGCAGCCCCACTCTCAAGATTCTCACAGGTGTCATTTACACTTCCAAACTGCTCTGAAAAACTTCATTCTTCAGAATTGAAATGCTTTGTCCTGTCAGGGGGCAGATTGTTCATAGCCAGCCTGATCCTTCTCTGCAGGAGGTGAGGGGTCACCAGGAATTATGGCTGACAATTAGGTTCAACCTTCTGACATTCCTTTTAAGACTGTGACTGTGACATGTGCATGTTGAACAATACTCTACACAGGTGTACTGCCGCAGTACTTGTTAAGATGAAGGGCGATCTCTGTAAGGACCTCTTTACGTGAAGCAGCAGTACAACAGCAGCAATAAAGGCAGTCATTTCACACAAGTTACCTCACAGCTTACAGTGCACTTGAGCCGCACTTGTACGCAGCAGGGATGTCTCTATCACTTGACTTAGAGCCGACTGGGCTTATCACTGTCCCTCCTGAACACACCAGCCTGTCCACTTCTCTAGACTCTGAGGAATAGGCTGAGTATCGGGACAGATAATAAAAAAAAACTATTTGTTTGCTCCAATAGTACACTCAGTATAAGGATTTAACAATGTCCCAGTCATGGCTCCCCTCACTGCCTTTCAACAATCGCCAGCTTCTTCCTCAGTGACAATACAAATTACTATCATACGAAATTGATAAGCACTTTCTAACTAAATTAAGCAAATGTGCATATAATAGCTGACTGTGGCTATATTACATCAGCGTACAAACAAAAAGTAGACAGGTTCCCCTCTGAAAAACAGCAAAATCAGAATAACAGCATATGAAAAAAAGTCCTCTGCCTCTGTTCTAAGGACTTAGGAAATACCCATATGGACACTCCTGAATACGATTGAATACAAAAATACATGGAGTACAGTCCAGTAATCTTTGTACAAACAATTTTATTAAATATAAAGGCACATTAACATGAAATAATAAATTGTAGAAGGCAAACAGCATAGATAGGGATAGATAAACAGAAAAATGGGTCTCTCTGTCTGTATCATGTAAAGGGGTGGGGGGAGCAATCATAAGAATTATATATAATATACTTTCAAAAAAATGCTAGTGCTTACAAAAGCATATGGGCTCTAATACAGAGTCAAAGTTGGTCAATACCACCTAACAATATAGGGTCTATAGAATATGTAGAAATAACAATGCACCAATTGCTATAGACATACATGAGTCAAATAATGCTCTTACCCATAATTCCTCAGAGAGACACCACTATAGCAGCCCCAACGCGCGTTTCGTGTTGGCTTCTTTGGGGGGCCATCAAGCTCCCTGACTATAAGGTAACTGTATGCTGATATTATTTTTCATGGGGGACTATTTTATTTTACAAGGGGTTGTCCAAAAAGTGAACAACCCATTTAATGGTGGTTGTACTTAGGTCAACTCTGTTTGCACACACTGAGAAGGCTCCTCAGGCATCCCATGGGATCTCACTAGCAGCATTGCTATGTACAGTAGCCCACCAGTCCTCTACAACTGGAAAGGCTATATATGTGTCCAAAAGTTTGGGGCCCAATGCTGCATAGCACATAATCTATGATAGCAACAACATTAAAAAACTTAAAGGGAACCTGATAGGTGAATAAACATCTATACACTAGTTATATGGCTGCATCTGTCTTTTGAGGCTGATTACAGGTGACCCCATTTTGTGGGGAAACTTTACCGTTCATAGTGATATGCACTTTTTCAAACATATTTACCGCATATCCAACAGATTCTGACAAGTTGAAAAGGTGAATACTGATGGTGGACCTGTCCTACCCCATCCTTCGATTCCATGCTCAGTGACACGTGACTATGATTCCTGGACCAGCCTCATGCTCTCATCCCCAATCTTAGCATCCTTTGGCTGCTTGTGAGAGCTGTGTCTTGGGACATGTGCAATGTGACCTCAAGCCTCTTGTAAGTAAGTAGAGGTCCACTTTGCATGCCCGATATGGTGACTTTCAAAAGCAGCCGCAGGAGGCTAAGTTCTGGGAGGAGAGAGTGAGACCTCCAATAAAAAAAGTAAACAAATTGTATGAGTATAAATACAGACCCTCCACAGATGATAATTATTGACAACTGAGTTCTGTGCTCGTTTGTTTCTGTCAACCCCATAGACAAAGTAAGGAGCAACAAGGAACCTTCCTGGGTACAGCTCCCTCTAAACCCCTTCTTAATAACGTCATGCACTAAGGAGAAACAAGAGGGCATTGGAATCAATTTTTAGAAATTGGTGGCGGTCCCAGTGGGGGGGTTTCCTTTGAACTTTCTGTTATTTGGGATGGCAAGAATAGTCTAACATTTTTACTTTCAAAAAGTACAGAAAATCTGACGAAACGCAATAAAGTTAATGGAGTCCACAAGGGTTTACAGATATCCATTTTACAACGGAAAAACCATAACTGTCAAGTAACCATTACAAATAGATGCAAAGAATAAAGAACAAAGCTACAAAGAGGGCAGAAGAGACAGTCACTCAGGCCTTGGTTTAACAATTTCATGGTTGAAGGTAGACAAAAGTCCATCAAATTCAACCTATACCCAACATGTTGATCCAGAGAAAGGCAAAATCACCATGGGACAGATGCTAATTGCACCATATTATAGGAAAAATTCCTTCCTGACTGCACATACGGCAATCAGACTAGTTCCCGGACCAATGCCCTATCACAGAATCAAGTGCCCATAACTTGTAATATTATATTTATCAAGAAAGGCTCCGGGACCCTCCTTGTACTTTTTAGTGAATCAACCATTACACATCACGTGGCAGAGAATTCCAAAGTGTCACTGCTCTTACAGTAAATAATCGATGTCTGTGATTATGATTAAACCTTCTATCCTCTAGACTGATATTCATAACAAAATTTGCGGGTCATTCAAAATTATCAATTCAAAAATTATCCTGCCATATTCAGATAAACATTTCATTAATTCACCACTAATGTGATGGCTGGAGCTGCTTCTTTGGTGAGGCTGTGATGTTATGTGATATTAAAAATATTGCTACTTGTGACTGCTTTTTCAGGTTTACGTTGATCAGCTGAGCAGAGTTGACTCTTTGAGACAGTAAATTTAGAAAAGAACTGTTCCCAGTAGCAAGTTGTTACACATATGCATATTTCAAAACATGTCTCCTCAAAAGTGGTGAATTTACCAATGTTCATGTAACGGTTATAGAACTCAGACAGTAGAAAATCTGCAGTATACATCTTATAGGAGACACCGGAAAGTGCCATATATACATCCCATAGGATACACTGAGGCTGCTGTATATACATCACATAGTACACACTGAGACTGCTACTATATATTTATATATCATTTAGCATACACTGAAACTGCTGTTTACATCACATAGGGTACACTAAGACTGATATATCACACAACTGAAACTAAGACTGCTGTATACATCACGTAGATGGTACTAAGACTGCTGTGTACATCACATAGATGACGCTGAGACTGCTGTACATGTATATATCATATAGGTGAAACTGAGACTGCTGTATAAACATCACATAGGATACACTGAGACTGCTGAATACATCACAGGAAAGAGTGCAGTGCGCTAACTCCTGCCAGAAGGAACGTACTGACAATGACTTTGGGCAGAATTGGACATAATCTAGAATTGAGTGCATGGCAGTAGAATTCAGTAGCGAATGCTGCAACCACACTTTGTGTAAGAACTAAAGGACTGGTATCAGAAAAAACGTGGTTGGTAGCCCAAGTACTATGTCCAATCTGAATTATGCCCGAGGACTGGACCAAGTGACGACAAGAAGTTTTCCACCCCTGCTTTAAGGGATGCTTTGATTCAAGCCAAAGTGCTAATAGAATGTAAAATCTCTTAGTTTTTTTCTTTTTAATTTTAATTTGTTTTTATTTATTTTAAGCAGATACACATACATAGGTTTAATTTGTAGTCTGCAGAGGGCAAGTAATTCACAGACAAGACTAGGTATAATTAAGATCATATGGTTGTTCAGCCAAAGACTGTCACATTATAAATAGAAAAAAAAACTCTACAATGAAAACATGTTTTATCTCAATACTAAAAATAAAAATTGCACAAACTACAAAAATTACCCCATAAATACAAGATTAGAAATTTCATACCCAAAGATATATCTACGAATAAATCTCATAGTAAACAAAACCGATTCATAAATATTCAAGCCAATAAATAAAATTACATATAAAGCCCATCAGCGGTGCCATATATTAATGGCTCAACACACTTATCGGGATACGTTTCTAGTAGGGACACCACAGGAAAAATCATGATATTCAAGTTTTTTTTAGACATTACTCTAATTCCTCAATAGAAATTGCCTTCCTGACCACGTTGGTTGGCACAGTGCAATATGGTAGGATGTGGCTTCGTGATGGCCCTTTATATTGGGAAATGTGAGTGAATTTGGGGTATTTTTCCTAGTAGACTGGTATCTCCAATTCTCAATATATACAGTGGGGCAAAAAAGTATTTAGTCAGTCAGCAATAGTGCAAGTTCCACCACTTAAAAAGATGAGAGGCGTCTGTAATTTACATCATAGGTAGACCTCAACTATGGGAGACAAACTGAGAAAAAAAAATCCAGAAAATCACATTGTCTGTTTTTTTATCATTTTATTTGCATTTTATGGTGGAAAATAAGTATTTGGTCAGAAACAAAATTTCATCTCAATACTTTGTAATCTATCCTTTGTTGGCAATGACAGAGGTCAAACGTTTTCTGTAAGTCTTCACAAGGTTGCCACACACTGTTGTTGGTATTTTGGCCCATTCCTCCATGCAGATCTCCTCTAGAGCAGTGATGTTTTTGGCTTTTCGCTTGGCAACACGGACTTTCAACTCCCTCCAAAGGTTTTCTATAGGGTTGAGATCTGGAGACTGGCTAGGCCACTCCAGGACCTTGAAATGCTTCTTACGAAGCCACTCCTTCGTTGCCCTGGTGGTGTGCTTTGGATCATTGTCATGTTGAAAGACCGAGCCACGTTTCAACTTCAATGCCCTTGCTGATGGAAGGAGGTTTGCACTCAAAATCTCACGATACATGGCCCCATTCATTCTTTCATGTACCCGGATCAGTCGTCCTGGCCCCTTTGCAGAGAAACAGCCCCAAAGCATGATGTTTCCACCACCATGCTTTACAGTAGGTATGGTGTTTGATGGATGCAACTCAGTATTCTTTTTCCTCCAAACACGACAAGTTGTGTTTCTACCAAACAGTTCCAGTTTGGTTTCATCAGACCATAGGACATTCTCCCAAAACTCCTCTGGATCATCCAAATGCTCTCTAGCAAACTTCAGACGGGCCCGGGCATGTACTGGCTTAAGCAGTGGGACACGTCTGGCACTGCAGGATCTGAGTCCATGGTGGCGTAGTGTGTTACTTATGGTAGGCCTTGTTACATTGGTCCCAGCTCTCTGCAGTTCATTCACTAGTTCCCCCCGCGTGGTTTTGGGATTTTTGCTCACCGTTCTTGTGATCATTCTGACCCCACGGGGTGGGATTTTGCGTGGAGCCCCAGATCGAGGGAGATTATCAGTGGTCTTGTATGTCTTCCATTTTCTAATTATTGCTCCCACTGTTGATTTCTTCACTCCAAGCTGGTTGGCTATTGCAGATTCAGTCTTCCCAGCCTGGTGCAGGGCTACAATTTTGTTTCTGGTGTCCTTTGACAGCTCTTTGGTCTTCACCATAGTGGAGTTTGGAGTCAGACTGTTTGAGGGTGTGCACAGGTGTCTTTTTATACTGATAACAAGTTTAAACAGGTGCCATTACTACAGGTAATGAGTGGAGGAAAGAGGAGACTCTTAAGAAGTTACAGGTCTGTGAGAGCCAGAAATCTTGATTGTTTGTTTCTGACCAAATACTTATTTTCCACCATAAAATGCAAATAAAATGATAAAAAAACAGACAATGTGATTTTCTGGATTTTTTTTTCTCAGTTTGTCTCCCATAGTTGAGGTCTACCTATGATGTAAATTACAGACGCCTCTCATCTTTTTAAGTGGTGGAACTTGCACTATTGCTGACTGACTAAATACTTTTTTGCCCCACTGTATCTACATTCATTATTGAATCTTAGACGTGATGAGGCTGGTGTGATTACTTTAAAATTCCACGTCAGCTTGAGCTAGGCTCATAAAATGCTAATTGTAATATTCTACAATTCTACATCATAAGTCCCTGGCAGGGGGGGAGAGTGGAGCAGCTGGGTGAGGAGCTGAAGAAGGGAAGGATTGTGCCCTCCATGGACTTTGCAGTGATGTAGAATTGTAGTTCTAATAATGACTCATGCAGGGAAAAGATACTTCCTGTTTCTGCATAGAGCTTAGAAGGATTCAGCTAATCTGCTTTTAATCATGGGATGTCATATACCTAATGCAAAAGAGAAGAATTAACTGGGTAGAAAAGCAAAATGAGCAATTGTAAGTACACAGTGCTGTATAATATAATTGCTGCATATTAATTAAGAGGATATCAACTTTGATTGGAGTGCTTTTTTAAGTTTTATTCATTTTTAACTTTTTTTTGTGAAGGAAGCTCTATTTCTGAGACACTGTGTGTGAAATAATGTTCATTTTTAGCCCATTTAAATGAAGGGTAGTGCAAGTTCCAGTTACATTACCAGCACGCTTAAATTAGGAAATGGGATAATCTGCAGTAACATAACATATGCCTATCAGCATCTTTCCTTTCACAAGTAGACATGTTGCTATAAGAGACCGAGGAACATGCAGAAAATCCAATTCCCCTTGGCTCCCTGATCAATCTGTCAGTACACACAAGCCTGTATTATGCTAATGGGTTTGAAGGGCAACAGCTGTAATTTATTATTGGTTCATTCTTTCTTTGTTTTATATATATATATATATATATATATATATATATATATATATATATATATATATATATATATATATATATATATGTTGTGATGCAGCGGTATGACCATGCACAGTGAAACGGCAGTGACCCAAACAAGTTTAAACAAAATTTTATTTTATTGTGTTACTTCACACAGTCAATATAGTACACAAGTATTGAGGCAAGCATATTAGAATAGACAATAATTGACATCATATCTCCTATATAGAGCTATATAAATATGCATAGCGGACTATAGAGGATCAGCTGCAAAAATATGACACACAAGAACAAAGGAAAAGAGGCAGCCATGAAGATCCTATAAATGATTTTATTAAATGACCATTAAAACACCAGACAGGAACAAACAATCAGTGTGAAAGAAGGGGACAGCCGCTGGGACACGACCAAGTAAAATATGGGACCAGGTGCTCACCAGCAAAACAAGTCACTAGCAGGGATACAGCATGATACAAAGTACCATAACAGAAATACCCATAAGAGTACAAAGCAATGCTAATTTAGTGGATATTTCCATCCTGGGTATATGCTGTACATCATATCAAAGGATTATTACCAGATCATCATGGTTTACATACCTAGCACTGCAGGACCAGTATGCTGGTGGGACAGCTGGACCGAGCCCAACGCACGTTTCGGAGCCGGTACAAGCGCTCCTTCCTCAGGGAAGTCAATATAGTATACGGCTTCTTCATACAGTCCATTAATAATGCATGGCTATATGACGCTGTCAATACACAGGCCGAACTTCCCTCTGTCCAGCTTCCCTGGGTGACCGCACGCCGGTAACAAGTCTTTGTACTCACTCAGTGCACTGCACTCTTAATCCTCTGGAGTGCAGCCAGATACACGTAAGACAGCCCAAGACGCAGGGTGTCAGTCTCTCTGGTTCCTTTAGCCTCTGTGTTGCTCCACACAGAGAGAACTCTGCAGACAACTGCCCTGTCTTCTTCCAAGAACACACTGACACACCTTCCCCACTACTACAGGGCTTTTTAATCAGTCACTGCTCCACTATTCTAATTACAGCCACACCTGTGTCTGTAGTACGCCCTCATGGCCTCACTACGCTTCCATGCACATTCTGCAGAGCACATACAGCGCCCCCTAGCTGTACCAGGGGTCACTGCCTCACAATACATATATATATATATATATGTATATATATATATATATATATATATATATATATATATATATATATATATATATATATATATATATATATATATATATATATATATATATATATATATACACTCACTGGCCACTTTATTAGGTACACCTGTCCAACTTCTTGTTAACACTTAATTTCTAATCAGCCAATCACATGGCGGCAACTCAGTGCATTTAGGCATGTAGACATGGTCAAGACAATCTCCTGCAGTTCAAACCGAGCATCAGTATGGGGAAGAAAGGTGATTTGAGTGCCTTTGAATGTGGCATGGTTGTTGGTGCCAGAAGGGCTGGTCTGAGTATTTCAGAAACTGCTGATCTACTGGGATTTTCACGCACAACCATCTCTAGGGTTTACAGAGAATGGTCCGAAAAAGAAAAAAAATCCAGTGAGCGGCAGTTCTGTGGGCGGAAATGCCTTGTTGATGCCAGAGGTCAGAGGAGAATGGGCAGACTGGTTCGAGCTGATAGAAAGGCAACAGTGACTCAAATCGCCACCCGTTACAACCAAGGTAGGCCTAAGAGCATCTCTGAACGCACAGTGCGTCGAACTTTGAGGCAGATGGGCTACAGCAGCAGAAGACCACACCGGGTACCACTCCTTTCAGCTAAGAACAGGAAACTGAGGCTACAATTTGCACAAGCTCATCGAAATTGGACAGTAGAAGATTGGAAAAATGTTGCTTGGTCTGATGAGTCTCGATTTCTGCTGCGACATTCGGATGGTAGGGTCAGAATTTGGTGTAAACAACATGAAAGCATGGATCCATCCTGCCTTGTATGGAGCATCTTTGGGATGTGCAGCCGACAAATCTGCGGCAACTGTGTGATGCCATCATGTCAATATGGACCAAAATCTCTGAGGAATGCTTCCAGCACCTTGTTGAATCTATGCCACGAAGAATTGAGGCAGTTCTGAAGGCAAAAGGGGTCCAACCCGTTACTAGCATGGTGTACCTAATAAAGTGGCCGGTGAGTGTATATATGGAATTATTAGCTAAAGCAATGTCTAGGTGGTATCTGTGTAATATCTGATACATGCCATTGTTTAGCTAATGTTGAAAGTACAATTATAATAATTAATGTATTGTATTGTTATTAAGATTTCACTCCTCATATATTAAGGGGATTATGGAAAATATTACTCAGTGGTGCTCCTTTTTTGTATTTACCAGAATGCAGCATGTGCCAATCATCCTATATTATACATCCTATACTACTGATGCAAATTGCCTGTGCAGAGATGAAGAGGACTTGAATTCTAGTGCCACCTTTTGGAAATAGCAACCCTAAAAGTCAATATTTTACCCTTTAGCGAGCCTTGCCACATGACTTAGGATATAAGTCAAGGATAAAACTCAATTTGCAGACATATGTTTCAGGGTGTTGCTCCTCAGTGCAAAGCATGAGATTTGATTTGCAGCATAAGAGCCCTCAGATTTGGGCCTAAAGGGTAATGATTCACCTAGTGATGAGTGATATGCCTGAAATACAGTGCTGTGCAAATTAATTGGGACAAAGCATTTTATAAGTAAAATCGTAAGTTGGTTACCAGTCAGTGATTCAAACCAGTTTTGATATATAATAAATAAATCTTGGTCAACTAGCCAGTGGAAAAAGGTAATTTTCAGAATTAGTATGTAACAGTGCATTATAACATTTTATTTTTTTTGCTTTGTCTCAATTAATTTGCACGGCACTGTACCAGGGTAAGGAGGCTTAAAGGCCATGCAATGCTCCTGCGGGAAATTAAATATACAAATTGTCCCTTCAGAGAGAAATAGGGCATAAACTTTAGAGCCACCTTTTGGAAGCAGCAATCCTAAAAGCCAATATCAACCCTTTAACGAGCCTTTTCACATGATTTACGATAAAATTCAAACCAGAATGTCAATATGAAGACACAAGTTTTGGTGTGTTGCACCTCCTCAGTGTGAAACATGAGATCTGATTGAAGGCCTCACATATAACAAAATCAGATCTCATGCTTTGCACTGAGGAGCAGCAACACCCCGAAACACCGAGTCTCCGAGGAAGAAGAAAACTTAAACTCTAGAGCCAACTATTGGATGTTGCTATGATATTAAGTTTTAAGATTGCTACATCCAATAGGTGGCACTAGAGTTTCAGTCCTCTTCCTCTATGAATTGACTATTTGCATATTTAAATTCCCAGAGGAGCATTGTATGGCCTATCAGTCTCCTTACGCCAACTCAGTATTATCCACAAGGAGAAATGTTCTCCAGTCAAAGGCATCTCATCAAATCAAATCAGACCTCCTGGTTTGCACTGATGAGTGTAAATCATCCTGAAGCACATGTCTGCAAATTGAGATTCTGATTTTGCTTTTATCCTAAAGCATGTGGCAAGACTCGTTAAAGAGTCGATATTGATTTTTAGGATTACTACATCAAATAGGTGTCACTAGACTTCAAGTCCTCTTCAATCTATGAAGAGGCAATTTGCATAGTTAATTTCCCTGAGGCGTATTGCATGGCCTATAAGCCTCCTTATCCTGGCATGTCAGGCATGTTACTCTGCACAAGGAGAAGCATTACTCCTGAGATTCCATACTACTGGCATGTGTTATGACCCCAGTGGACAGGGTCTCAGAGGAACGTGTAAGTCTGCAAGATACAAAAATCCAGCTCATAGGGCTGTGGTAACTGGGTTGACCAAATAGCTACTCCTAACGCCAACACTAGAAGTAGCCGGGGATCATGCCTACGGAGATCGCTAGATGACACGCACCAGCCGGAGAATCTAACTACCCCTAGGAGAAGAAAACAAAGACCTCTCTTGCCTCCAGAGAAAGGGACCCCAAAGCAAGATACAAGCCCCCCACAAATAATAACGGTGAGGTAAGAGGAAATGACAAACACAGAAATGAACTAGGTTCAGCAAAGAGAGGCCAGCTTACTAATAGCAGAATATAGCAAGATAACTTATCTGGTCAACAAAAACCCTATAAAAATCCACGCTGGAGATTCAAGAACCCCCGAACCGTCTAACGGTCCGGGGGGAGAACACCAGCCCCCTAGAGCTTCCAGCAAAGGTCAGGATACAGATAGGAACAAGCTGGACAAAAATACCAAACAAAACAAAAGCAAAAAGCAAAGAAGCAGACTTAGCTTGGAAAACAGGAACCAGGATCAGAGGACAAGAGCACAACAGATTAGCTCTGATTTCAACGATGCCAGGCATTGAACTGAAGGTCCAGGGAGCTTATATAGCAACGCCCCTGAACTAACGGCCCAGGTGAGGATATAGAAAAAGACAGACGCTCCAGAGTCAAATCACTAATGACCACTAGAGGGAGCAAAAAGCAAAATCACAACAGTACCCCCCCCTTAGTGAGGGGTCACTGAACCCTCACCACGACCACCAGGGCGATCAGGATGAGCGGCGTGAAAGGCACGAACTAAATCGGCCGCATGAACATCAGAGGCGACCACCCAGGAATTATCTTCCTGACCATAGCCCTTCCACTTGACCAGGTACTGAAGCCTCCGCCTGGAGAGACAAGAATCCAAGATCTTCTCCACCACGTACTCCAACTCGCCCTCAACCAACACCGGAGCAGGAGGCTCAGCAGAAGGAACCACAGGCACAACGTACCGCCGCAACAAGGACCTATGAAACACGTTGTGGATAGCAAACGACACAGGAAGATCCAGGCGAAAGGATACAGGATTAAGAATTTCCAATATCTTGTAAGGACCAATAAAACGAGGTTTAAATTTGGGAGAGGAAACCTTCATAGGAACAAAGCGGGAAGAAAGCCACACCAAATCCCCAACACGTAGTCGGGGACCCACACCGCGGCGGCGGTTGGCAAAGCGCTGAGCCCTCTCCTGTGACAACTTCAAGTTGTCCACCACAAGATTCCAGATCCGCTGCAACCTATCCACCACAGAATCCACCCCAGGGCAGTCAGAAGGTTCCACATGACCCGAAGAAAAACGAGGGTGGAAACCAGAGTTGCAGAAAAACGGCGAAACCAAGGTGGCGGAACTAGCCCGATTATTAAGGGCAAACTCAGCTAACGGCAAGAAGGTCACCCAATCGTCCTGATCAGCAGAGACAAAACACCTCAAATAAGCCTCCAAAGTCTGATTAGTTCGCTCCGTCTGTCCATTAGTCTGAGGATGGAAAGCAGACGAAAACGACAAGTCAATGCCCATCCTACTACAAAAGGATCGCCAGAATCTGGAAACGAACTGGGATCCTCTGTCTGACACAATATTCTCAGGGATGCCGTGCAAACGAACCACGTTCTGGAAAAACACAGGAACCAGATCGGAAGAGGAAGGCAGCTTAGGCAAAGGAACCAAATGGACCATCTTGGAGAAGCGATCACATATCACCCAGATAACAGACATGCCCTGAGACACCGGAAGATCAGAAATGAAATCCATGGAGATATGTGTCCAAGGTCTCTTAGGGACAGGCAAGGGCAAGAGCAACCCGCTGGCACGAGAACAGCAAGGCTTAGCTCGAGCACAAGTCCCACAGGACTGTACAAATGACCGCACATCCCTAGACAAGGAAGGCCACCAAAAGGATCTGGCCACCAGATCTCTGGTGCCAAAAATTCCTGGGTGACCTGCCAACACCGAGGAATGAACCTCGGAAATGACTCTGCTGGTCCACTTATCAGGCACAAACAGTCTGTCAGGTGGACAAGAATCAGGCCTATCAGCCTGAAATTTCTGCAACACACGTCGCAGATCTGGAGAAATAGCTGACAAGATAATACCATCCTTAAGAATACCAACAGGTTCAGCGACTCCAGGAGCATCAGGCACAAAGCTCCTGGAAAGAGCATCGGCCTTCACATTCTTCGAACCCGGTAAATACGAGACAACAAAGTCAAAACGGGAGAAAAACAATGACCAGCGGGCCTGTCTAGGATTCAGGCGTTTAGCAGACTCGAGATACATCAGATTTTTGTGATCAGTCAAGACCACCACACGATGCTTAGCACCCTCGAGCCAATGACGCCACTCCTCAAATGCCCATTTCATGGCCAATAACTCCCGATTGCCCACATCATAATTTCGCTCCGCAGGCGAAAACTTCCTAGAGAAAAAGGCGCAAGGTCTCATAACAGAGCAACCAGGGCCTCTCTGCGACAAAACGGCCCCTGCTCCAATCTCTGAAGCATCCACCTCAACTTGAAAGGGAAGCGAGACATCAGGCTGGCACAAAACAGGCGCCGAAGTAAACCGACGTTTCAACTCCTGGAAAGCCTCCACGACAGCAGGAGCCCAATTAACCACATCGGAGCCCTTCTTGGTCATATCCGTCAAAGGTTTCACAATGCTAGAAAAGTTAGCGATAAAACGACGGTAGAAGTTAGCGAAACCCAAGAACTTCTGAAGACTCTTAACTGACGAGGGCTGAGTCCAATCAAGAATAGCTCGGACCTTGACTGGGTCCATCTCCACAGCAGAAGGGGAAAAAATGAACCCCAAAAAGGGAACCTTCTGTACACCAAAAAGACACTTTGAGCCCTTGACAAACAAAGAATTTTCACGCAAAATTTTAAAGACCATCCTGACCTGCTCCACATGCGAGTCCCAATTATCAGAAAAAACCAGAATATCATCCAGATAAACGATCAGAAATTTATCCAGATAGTTCCGGAAAATGTCATGCATAAAGGACTGAAAAACTGAAGGGGCATTAGAGAGCCCAAAAGGCATCACCAAGTACTCAAAATGACCTTCGGGCGTATTGAATGCGGTTTTCCATTCATCCCCTTGCTTAATGCGCACAAGGTTGTACGCACCACGAAGGTCTATCTTGGTAAACCACTTGGCACCTTTAATCCGGGCAAACAAGTCAGACAACAGCGGCAAAGGATACTGAAATTTGACAGTGATCTTATTTAAAAGCCGATAGTCAATACAAGGCCTCAAAGATCCGTCCTTTTTAGCCACAAAAAAGAATCCCGCACCAAGAGGGGAAGAAGACGGACGGATGTGTCCTTTCTCCAGAGACTCCTTGATATATGAACGCATAGCGGTATGTTCAGGTATCGACAGATTAAACAGTCTTCCCTTAGGAAACTTACTGCCTGGAATCAAATCTATTGCACAGTCACAGTCCCTATGAGGAGGCAATGCACTGGACCTGGACTCGCTAAAGACATCCTGATAATCAGACAAGTACTCCGGAACTTCCGAAGGCGTAGAAGAAGCAATAGACACAGGCAGGGAATCCTCATGAATACCACGACAGCCCCAACTAGACACTGACATAGCCTTCCAGTCAAGGACTGGATTATGGGTCTGTAACCATGGCAGCCCCAAAACAACCAAATCATGCATTTTATGTAGAACGAGAAAACGTATCACCTCGCGGTGTTCAGGAGTCATGCACATGGTAACCTGTGTCCAATACTGCGGCTTATTTTCTGCCAATGGCGTAGCATCAATACCCCTAAGAGGGATAGGATTTTCTAATGGTTCAAGAATAAAACCACAGCGCTTAGCAAATGAGAGATCCATAAGACTCAGGGCAGCACCTGAATCTACAAACGCCATGACAGGATAAGATGACAGTGAGCAAATCAAAGTTACAGACAGAATAAACTTAGGATGCAAATTACCAACGGTGACAGGACTAACAACCTTAGATATACGTTTAGAGCATGCTGAGATAACATGTGTAGAATCACCACAGTAGTAGCACAAGCCATTCCGGCGTCTATGAATTTTCCTCTCATTTCTAGTCAGGATTCTATCACATTGCATCAAATCAGGTGTCCGTTCAGACAACACCATGAGGGAATTTGCGGTTTTTCTATCACATTGCATCACATCAGGTGTCTGTTCAGACAACAACATGAGGGAATTTGCGGTTTTGCGCTCCCGCAACCGCCGGTCAATTTGAATAGCCAGGGACATGGTATCATTCAGACCTGTGGGAATGGGAAAACCCACCATAACATTCTTAATGGCCTCAGAAAGGCCATTTCTAAAATTAGCGGCCAGTGCACACTCGTTCCAATGTGTCAGCACGGACCATTTCCGAAATTTTTGGCAATACACCTCAGCCTCGTCCTGGCCCTGAGACATAGCCAGCAAGGCTTTCTCTGCCTGAAACTCAAGATTGGGTTCCTCATAAAGTAAACCGAGCGCCAGAAAAAACGCATCAATATCAGCCAATGCCGGATCTCCTGGCGCCAACGAAAAAGCCCAATCCTGAGGGTCACCCCGTAAGAATGAAATAACAATTTTTACTTGTTGAGCAGAGTCTCCAGACAAACAAGGTTTCAGGGACAAAAATAATTTACAATTATTCCTGAAATTCCTAAACTTAAATCGGTCTCCTGAAAACAGTTCAGGAATCGGAATCTTGGGTTCAGACCTAGGATTTCTGGTAACATAATCTTGTATACCCTGCACACGAGCGGCAAGCTGGTCCACACTTGTAATCAAGGTCTGGACATTCGTGTCTGCAGCAAGCTTAAGCCACTCTGAGGTAAAGGGGAAAAGAAAAAAAAAATGAGAGAGGGAAAAAAAAAAAACTCAAAATTTTCTTTCTTATAATCCCACTTCTGCAATGCATTAAACATTTAATACTGGCCTGGCATACTGTTATGACCCCAGTGGACAGGGTCTCAGAGGAACGTGTAAGTCTGCAAGATACAAAAATCCAGCTCATAGGGCTGTGGTAACTGGGTTGACCAAATAGCTACTCCTAACGCCAACACTAGAAGTAGCCGGGGATCATGCCTACGGAGATCGCTAGATGAGACGCGCCAGCCGGAGAATCTAACTACCCCTAGGAGAAGAAAACAAAGACCTCTCTTGCCTCCAGAGAAAGGGACCCCAAAGCAAGATACAAGCCCCCCACAAATAATAACGGTGAGGTAAGAGGAAATGACAAACACAGAAATGAACTAGGTTCAGCAAAGAGAGGCCAGCTTACTAATAGCAGAATATAGCAAGATAACTTATCTGGTCAACAAAAACCCTATAAAAATCCACGCTGGAGATTCAAGAACCCCCGAACCGTCTAACGGTCCGGGGGGAGAACACCAGCCCCCTAGAGCTTCCAGCAAAGGTCAGGATACAGATAGGAACAAGCTGGACAAAAATACCAAACAAAACAAAAGCAAAAAGCAAAGAAGCAGACTTAGCTTGGAAAACAGGAACCAGGATCAGAGGACAAGAGCACAACAGATTAGCTCTGATTTCAACGATGCCAGGCATTGAACTGAAGGTCCAGGGAGCTTATATAGCAACGCCCCTGAACTAACGGCCCAGGTGAGGATATAGAAAAAGACAGACGCTCCAGAGTCAAATCACTAATGACCACTAGAGGGAGCAAAAAGCAAAATCACAACAGGCATGCTGCTGAGTGGTGAAGCCAGTAAAGTAGAACTCATGATTGTGTGGCCAAGAATTGTCTGGGTGTAAAGACTGGGAGCACTGGTTATGGATCAGTTAAAAAAGAAGAAATGAGAAGTGTTTGTTAGGGATGAGCAAACTTGTTCGGAATATGTTCGCCAATCTCTAATTCGGCATGAACGTTGCACATTTGGATTCTCAAGCATTTTTCCTAAAAATTGGCAAAATTCGGCAAAAAGCTCCATAAACAATTGAGTTTCCACTAAGTGATCTTTCAGACATCAGTGATTCTGGTACGTGTGGTGTGAGTTTTCACACACCGGAGAGACTTACACATGTAGACCCATTCAAGTGAATGGGTCTGTGCACATGTCGGTCTGTTTCCATGGACCAGCATCTGGGAATCAGCAGTACTATTCCTCAGCTAACATCACTGTCCCCTGCTCATGCTGCAATCGATGTTGAGAGTTGTATTCAACTGTTAACAGCGAAAGCAGGCAGTGGCTGATGGGAGTATTCATCAGCCACCACCTCCGCCATAAATAAAAAAATAACTTAGGGTTCCCTGTATTTTTGATCCCCAGCCAAGCAAAAATGACAGCTGCGGGCTGCAACCCTCAGCTGTCAGCTTTATCAAGACTGGTTATCTAGAATAGAGGGGTCCCCATGCTGTAATTTTAATTCAAGTAAATAATTTAAAATAACTATATGGGTCCCCCTATTTTTGACAACCAGCCAAGCTGAATCAGACAGTTGGGGGCTGGTATTTTCAAGCTGGTTAGGGGCCATGGATATTGACCCCCAGCCTAAAAATAGCAGCCTGCAGCCACCCCAGAAAAGGTGCATCAATTCGATGCACCAATTCTGGTGCTTTGCCTGGCTCTTTCCACTTGCCTTGTGGTGGTGGCAAGTGGGGTTCACATTTGTGGGGTTGATATCACCTTTGTATTGTCCGGTGACATTAAGCGCACGGGTTAGTAATAGATGCGCCATTTCTGGGCAGCTGCGAGCTGTTATTTTTAGGCTAATGAATATTGGCCCCTTACTAGCCTGAGATACCATCCCTCAGCTATCAGCTTTATCTTGGCTGATTGTCAAAAATGGGGGGACCCCAAGCCATTTTTTAAAATTATTTATTTAAATAATGTAAAAAACAGTGTAGGAACCCCTCTATTCTTGATAACCATCTTACTAACGCTAACAGCTGAGGGTTGCAACCCACTGCTGTCAGTTTTGCCTGGCTGGTTATCAAAATACAAGGGAACCCATACATTTTTTTGAAATTAGCTATTTATAGTGCATTTTATGGGTCAATTGATGTCGCTTTTCCTGGTGTCTGCCCCTAATTTTAATTGTTTTGGTAGCTTTTGAGCCCCCGTGAAGGTATTGCCTATGCATTTGGTTTTGCCTCCCATTGAATTCAATGGTGCTTGGCTATGTTCGGCGAACTGTTCGACGAACATAGCTGAACCAAACCTTAAAAGGTTCACTCATCTGTAGTATTTTTTTCTATTTTGATTACATTTGCAACACTTTTTACATTTTTCTTACAAATTGGATAACCATTTCAACATTGTGCAGTTCCAGGTTTTACAATATAAATCTTATTGTTGTTGCCAGCAATGTAACAAATTTCTGAAGCCATATAACTACCCCATAGTCTCCGATGGATTTTTACATCTTGCTACAACAACTATTGTCAAAAAAAGCTAAATATGTTCTCATATCACAAATATACCAGCTGCTTAAGGTACCGTCACACTAAACGATATCGCTAGCGATCCGTGACGTTGCAGCGTCCTGGCTAGCGATATCGTTGAGTGTGACAGGCAGCAGCGATCAGGATCCTGCTGTGATATCGCTGATCGTTGCTGAAAGTTCAGAACTTTATTTGGTCGTCAGACCGGCGTGTATCGTCGTATTTGACACCAAAAGCATTGATGCCAGCGATGTTTTACAATGGTAACCAGAGTAAATATCGGGTTACTAAGCGCAGGGCCGCGCTTAGTAACCCGATGTTTACCCTGGTTACCATTGTAAAATGTAAAAAAACAAACAGTACATACTCACCTTGACGTCCCCCGCCGTCCGCTTCCTGCACTGACTGAGCGCCGGCCATAAAGTGAAAGCACAGCACAGCGGTGACGTCACCGCTCTGCTGTTAGGGCCGGCGCTCAGTCAGTGCAGGAAGCGGACGCCGGGGGACGCGAATGTAAGTATGTAGTGTTTGTTTTTTTTACATTTTACACTGGTAACCAGGGTAAACATCGGGTTACTAAGCGCGGCCCTGCGCTTAGTAACCCGATGTTTACCCTGGTTACCCGGGGACCTCGGCATCGTTCGTCGCTGGAGAGCGGTCTGTGTGACAACTCTCCAGCGACCAAACAGCGACGCTGCAGTGATCGGCATCGTTGTCTGTATCACTGCAGCGTCGCTAAGTGTGACGGTACCTTTAGAGAAAATCAGCTGCTCTCCATGGTGCTGAAAACAGAAGTAATGGATATTTTACTATGCTTTCTTATAACAAACTGATACTGTTCTATAAATCAATAACTTGAAAACTAAGTAAGATGAGCAATGCTTTTAGATCCCTACTGGTCCTGTTATTTTATTTAGGAATATTAGTGACAGCAATGACCTATCAGAATTCGGATTGAAATATGACCGTATTCCTGGACTGAGTCCTGAGTCCTATTTTATGCAGAACATTCTTCATAATAGCTATAATTTTTCTTCTTAACCTTTTGGTTGGAAATGTTCTAGGAAACAAGGATCCCTGGAAATCCATCATAGTTGTAATTAATCTAGAAGTTAATGTATTCCGTAAAATTAATCAAACAGTAGCTCAGAAAAGAAAAATTAACAAATAAGGCAAAGCTTTCTTTTGCAAACTGTCTAGGCATCAAGTGCTGCTCCTGTCAGGCATCTGTTCAACCTGATGCTTGGCTTCAATGCACACACATGTCAGTGCAGACATGTAAACATGTGTGAGGTCATATGAGGTTACATGTAGGAAGTGATTAAATGCATTTTGGAGAGATGTCATTTTTTAAAGAAAAATCTACTTTTTAGCACCTTAATGCACTGACTGGAGTCCAATATATTATGGCCTACATGAGTTTTTTGAGGAATTAACAAAAACTACCCCAACTGTTTCTTTTACTAAATATAGAGATTAGATGATGCCTGTGCAAGAGATTTTTTACCGCACTTTTGATTCCCAATGGCCACCCTTTGATTATATTTTCCACTTCCTGATGCAGGGCTTGTCTGAAGGGTCGATGTTAGAATGTGTAGGAGGGGGCAACCCAGGCAATATCCTATATCCCCCAATCCCGAAAAGGGCCACCAGCGAGACTCATACTTATATAAACTAGAAATTGTAATGATTAATTCAGTCCTGCATTATCAGTTTGGTTTCCAAGGTTAAAATGGTAAAATGATCTTCGGTGATATCAAGGTCATGAGACTAAATGTTCTTCAACCTGTGGGAATATGGAGGAACTAAAGTGGAGGAGAGAACCTGGTAAGTCTTCTACAGTGTGTGTGTTTGTGAGTAACAGAGTGTGTGTAGCATTCACATATTAAAATACCAACACCGAAAATGAGTATAAGCCGGCAATCATCCAACAAATGAGCAAAGTGTCATGGTTAGGACATGATTAATGTCCTGTTCTCTCAGGGTTAATGTTGTTGGCCTCTATTTCAATGTGGGAGGGGTATTTATACTCACTCCAGACTAGGTTTCGCTGTCAGCTATACATTCTGTTTTAGTCTGTGTGTCTGACCCCTGGAGTATGTGCTCGGTTTGCATAGTGTTTCCCTTGCTCTCCGTGTATTAGTCTGTTCGTTTGTTCTTCTGGATTACTGCCCTCTAGCTTCACTTCAGACAATCCCCTGTCTCTCCCCTTTGGTACTTTGTGATCTCCTGGCTCTGATATTTCTTTGTTAGACAACTCTTTTGTGTTTATTCTTTCTCTGCACCCTGGTGTCTGGCTCCTGACCACCTCCCACTTTGTCACATGTTTCAGGTCCTGTTTGTAACAAGGTTAGTAACCCGGTGCTTTGCTCAGCTCCCTTGCTGCTGTGTGCAACATTCCCCACAACAGTATTACCCGGGAGTTGTGACACAAAGCAAATGGCAATAAATAGATTTACAGTAACCAAGTCAACTTATTTGGTCATTACTCATTACCATTAAGTGAAACATTATGTGCTGAACATGAGGGTTTTATATTTTTTGCATATTAAATTTGGTTAAAATTTTAAAGGGAATCTGCCACAAGGTGTTTGCAATCCCATCTGAAGATGCAGAGACCCTGATTCCATAAATGTGTCACTTACTGACCTGTTTGCTGCAGTTTTGATATAATCCCTGTTTTCTCTGCTGCAGAACTCCCAGTTCTCTGAATTTTGAGCTCTATATAACCCCACCCATACCCTTATTGGCCACTTTCTATGTATACTGTGCATAGGCAGAAAGCTGCCAATCAGTGGTGGGGGCAGGGTTATACAGAGACAATGAATATAGAGCATTACATGGCAGCAGGTTTACTACACCTCTAGTGATAATATCCTGCTAATAAATCAGTAATTTATCAAAGCTACAACAAGCAGCCCTGTAAGTCACACATTGCTGGAGTCATGGTCTCTGTCTCTGCATTATATGTATTGTAGGGTGGCTAATGGTCATGTATTCAATGGGAGGTATGCGTCACAGAGATGGCTTTTCTCTGTGATATAACCCAGAGTATTTTCTTTAGTGCACGTAAGCAATGAGAGGTTCGTTTGGTGCACCTGGGACTGTGTTGCGGGTAGCTATGAAAGATGGGCGGGTCTGGCTACCCACATACCTCCTCTCTGGGTGTGGTTAACAGCCTACATAATGGAGGCTGTTGTTTGGCACATGGTCTATAACTGGAGGTGTGGAGGCCTCCAGTGTTTGCTCAGACACTGACTTGAGCGGGCGGACCCACAGTGCTATATGGATTGTTTGTTTTCTGTTTGTTTTCACTATGTGCCACAGAAGGACATCTTTTGCTTAAACTTAGGCAGGTTTATTGAGCTAATAAACCTGACTTGACATTTTTATGAAAACCGCTTCCTGTGCTTACCTCAACCCGCTGCCCAGTGACTAAAACCTTACAGTATATATATAACATGGCAACAGATTTCATTTAAAGGGGTACTCTATGGAGACCAAATATTTGTTCAATTGCATTAACCAAGGCATATAATGAAGCCAATATCTCTAATCTCAGTTGCAAGTAAGTGATTTTGAAGACCTCCTAGTCACCGCTGAGAAGTTTTAAGATGTTCTGGTGGCATCACGTCACCAAAGAAATGCTGTTCTGGATCGCTCCCCCTCACAACTGGCATACTGAGCTTTAGCTCCTGGGGAAAGCAGTAGTGGCACTGACAAAGCCGAGCTCAGTAAGTGCTGAGTGCGCAGAGAGCAGCAGCTGTTGATCATTTAACTGCTGAGCTCTTCATGCAGTAAGAAGCAATGGTTGAGAGTAGGCCCTTCCATATAAGTGAGCCAGCAATGGTTGAGAGTGGGCCCTTCCATATAAGTGAGCCAGCAATGGTTGAGAGTGGGCCCTTCCATATAAGTGAGCCTGGGGCAAGCAGTAGTGGGACTGACAAAGCCGAGCTCAGTAAGTGCTGAGTGTGCAGAGCGCAGCAGCTGTTGATCATTTAAGGCTACGTTCACATTTGCGTTGTGCGCCGCAGCGTCGGCGCCGCAGCGCACAACGCAAACAAAAACGCGGCAAAACGCACGCTAAAACGCTGCGTTTTGCGCCGCATGCGTCGTTTTTGGCCGCAAGTTGGACGCAAAAAAAATGCAACTTGATGCGTTTCTTGCGTCCAACGCTTGCGGCCATGCGGCGCTAAACGCAGCACAACGCATGTCCATGCGCCCCCATGTTAAATATAGGGGCGCATGACGCATGCGGCGCCGCTGCGGCGCCCGACGCTGCGGCGCTGACCGCAAATGTGAACGTAGCCTAACTGCTGAGCTCTGCAGGCAGTAAGAAGCAATGGTTGAGAGTGGGCCCTTCCATATAAGTGAGCCAGAGTGGCTGCCCCTCTACTATGCTACTATATGTGTATATATACTGTATATATCTTGCTTGCTGTACTGTAACACTGACGGACACTTGCAGGACAAGAAGTGCATGTAAAGAGCAATGCGGGCATGATACAGTTCATTGGGGGGAATCAATTCATGATGGTGGGAGAGAGAAGAGCAGCATTTGTTGAGGTGGACTTTACTGTGCGGGTGGGAGAATGAGAAGAGCAGTGGAAAGAACAAGTTCTGGTCAAGATTGCTGGGATTTGTCCTTTGTGTTGGAGCTGCACCATTTTGCCGGAGTGAAAATGTTTACGAAAGTGATGATTTTTCAGGAAACAACAAGAATAAGGTGACAAGGCAAAGTTACAGAACAATCAAGACAGGAAAAATTGACATTTACAGGTACTCTGCATATATTGGGTGTAGACCAGACAATCTCTTTAAAGAAGCACTCCCATCAAAGTGTTCTTTCTAATGATATTGCAGTCATCATATTATATAGCACGGTGTACTTACAATTGCTCAATTTGCCTTTCTGCCCAGTTAATTATTCCCTTTTCGTTAGATCTATGACATGATGTGATCAATAATTGACTAGCTGAATCCTTCTAAGCTCTATGTAGAAACAGGAGGTCAATTTTTTTTCGGTATGAGCCATAAGTCAGTGCAAAAGTCCCTGGCAGGGGGAGGAGCGGAGCAGCTGGGTCAGGAGATGAAGATGGGAATGATAAATGCAAGGACAAGAGACTTCTTGTTTCTACATAGAGCAGATAAAAGAGAAGAATTATCTGGGTAGAAGGTAAAATGAGCAATTGTAAGTACACAGTGCTATATAATAATATGATGAGTGCATTCTTTGAGTACAGTTGTCTCCATTTGTGTATAGTTACATTTTATGATAAGGGCATTTGCAGTTATCATAGATTTAGGTATCTTGATGTACCATTTTCCTGTACAGCCACTGCTTTTTGTGTTCGTATACTGTATATCCCTTAACTGAACTCTTTATTCTGCACAGACATTTTCATTTTACTGTTTTTATGGTTTCCGTTGTTGTATCATACACAGTGTGGCTGCATAATGACGATCTACGACATGCAGTAAATATAATGATTATACAGTTTTTATTTTACTTCACATTTTTACCAGCAAGAAACGAAATCTTTTCAGCGAGAGACGTTTTATGTCTGCCTTGATTCTCGAAAACATTCTAACGACATCCCGCTGATCGCTGTATTGCAACTCCCACTATGAAGGGAATTAGTAATAGTTCAGCAACATCTACAGAACTGCAGCTTCTTTAACAATAATCGAAAGAGCCGGAGAATACTGTGGTGTAGACAAGATAGATTTAAATCACGAACTCAAGTGACCTCCTATGGGGTTGATCAGGAGTCACATCGCAGAAGCTCTTTACTGCTTGTATTTTATTAAAGAGCCTTAATGTGGCCTCAACAGTGGCTTGTTAAGCCTCACATACATGACATTCCTCCATCGTTCTCTTTATTCAAGCTCCCTTCCATGTAAGTATTTAAAAGTTTATGAACAATGGAGAAAAGTTTTCCAAACCAATCAACTTTGGATAGACTGGTCAACTGAGTTATGTTTATGGGGTATGGGCGGACATAACATTGGTGCAACCTATGCAGCTACACAGGGGCTTAAGCGGTAAGAGGGTCCATTTCCATCTCCAAAACATGTGGAATTGGGCATTATGTTGAGCTATTGGTCTGCAAAGGGCCCATATATTGTTCTCGGACAAGGTCCTTTTTATGTGGCATGGAGGCCTCTGACTCTTCCAGGACAGAGAGAGTAAGAAGAAAAGGGAACAGAAGGAAAATGTTGAATTTCAAAACACAATCCTTTTGACCTCAATCGAAATAAGCTACCTATAGAGCTGTGTGACAGTAGTTTTCTCCTCTCTCCCAACTAAAAACACATAGACATGCTTGGATAAATGGAGCATTCATGTGTATATTGGTATTTTAAGGAATAGCTGTTGGCAATCAACCAATTAAGTGTACAGGCATCTTAAAAGGGGGTTCTCTTCTTTTTAAATGGGTACAATTGCAAAGTCCTTGTAAAAATAAAGCAACTTTGAAACAAACATTTTATTAAGAAACACCTTCTCCAGTCTCTAGAATGGATGGATTTTTAATTCTTGTCTTTACTGCTCATTGCCTAAGTTACCGGCCACTTTTGTAGTCTATCAGAGGTGACTGATCTCCTAGGCAAGGAGAGCATTGCTTACAAGCTCTTTACAATAAAGTATGCATGTGGTGCTCTGAAGCTGGCCTCTGCACTCTCCCAGTGCTCAGGGAAAAAAAGAGGGTTTCATTCCAGCTCCTTAAAAATTCCTTTTATTTATTTCATATTTTAAAAAACATAATGTACATGGTGCACATGCTCCCTGAAAAGATGCCGACCACCAACAGAGGCACAGTGGCAACGCGTTTTGATCTCAACAATCTTTCTCAAAGCCAATGGCTTTGAGAAAGATCGTTGAGATCGAAACGCGTTGCCACTGTGCCTCTGTTGGTGGTCGGCTTCTTTTCAGGGAGCATGTGCACCATGTACATTATGTTTTTAAAAATATCAAATAAATAAAAGGAATTTTTCAGGAGCTGGAACGAAACCCTCTTTTTTTTCCCTGATTACTACGTTTGCCTGCAGCGGAGTTCCGGGCACCTGCGGTGGATACTGGTGAGCTGGCTTGCTGTTGTCTTTACTCTCCCAGTGCTACAGAAGCAAAGCCGCCTGGGCTTGCATTGCGTGCGCATAGTTTGCTCTTCTTGATTTACATTTTGGACTAATCCAAACTGTTAACCATCAGGAGCGCACTGCTCCCTGGCAAGTAGGAAGCTAGATGGTGTCACATCTCCACCAGGACCTGCTTCTGCAACATCTTCTTTCGTCAAGTGCCACCTTATTCAATAGTGAAAGAGGAGATATTGGAACCAGTACTGACAGGTTCTGTCCAGCTACTAAGTTTAGGGTGCCTGAGAACTGCTGGCACCACACCCTACTAAAGCTTCTAACTTACTGCTGGAATATGCCAGCAGGGCTGGCGTTAGGGGCAGGCAGACCAGCCAGCTGCCTAGTGCTCCCGCTCCTCCAGGGGACCCCAGCCAGTGCCGTGAAACTAATAGTGGCACAAAATGAGGCCACTGTGGGGCCCATAAGAGAGGCCTGGTGCCGCCCCTCTCTCACCTTGCATTTCGCATTCAACTTATCGGCATCATAGATGCCAATACAGTTGAAAGCAGTGATGGAGGAGTGAGCATTGGATAATGCTCCCTCTCCCATCACTTATGCTTATGACTCAGCGGGTGCACGATGATGTCACATCATTGTGCGCCACACTGTGCTAGCAGTCGAGCTGATGAGACCGGAGTAGAGCCTGCAGCAGCGTGGGGAATGAGGAGAGGTGAGTATAGTGCATTTGTGTACTGTGTGTGTATATATATGTGTATGTGTGTACTGTGTGGGCTGCATTATACTATGTGTGTGCGGGTGCTGCATTATACTATGTGTGTGGGGGCTGCATTATACTATGCGTGTGGGAGCTGCATTATACTATGTGGGTTTGGGGGCTGCATTTTACTGTGAGTGGGGGGCTGCATTATATTGTGAGTGAGACCTGCATTATACTATGTGTGTGGGGGCTGCATTATACTGTGTTTGGGGGCTGCATTCTATGTTTGTGGGGCTGCATTATACTGTGTGTGGGGGCTGCATTATACTTTGTTGGTGGGGCTCCATTATACTGTGCATGGGGGCTGCATTATACTGTGTGGGAGGGGCTGCACTATACTGTGTGGGGAGACTGCATTATACTGTGTGTGGGGGACTGCACTATACTGTGTGGGGGCTGCACTATATGTGTGGGGACGCTGCCTTACACTGTGTGTGTATGTGTGTGTGTCTGCATTATAGTGTGTGTGTTTTTGTGTGAAGGGGGCTGCATTATACTCTGAGGGGGCTGCATTATACTCTGAGGTGGCTGTATTATACCCTGAGGGGGCTGCATTATACTCTGAGGGGGCTGCATTATACTGTTTGAGTGAAGCTGCATTATAATGTGTGTTTGGGGGGCTGCATTATACTCTATGAGGGGGCTGTAGCATACTTTGAGAGTGTGCTGCATTATACTCTAGCAAGGACCATGGGGAGTGCATTATACTGTATGGGAGCTGCATTATACTGTATCAAGGAGTATCTGTCCCCATAATTCTTCCTCAGCCGTTGTAAAGAAACTCGCGAACAAGCGTTGAGCGACTTCAATATTGTTGATCACGCTCGTTTAACGGCCTGAACTCAGCGCATGTAAATACAACCGAAATGTTTCTGTTTGATGGTGCAATATGTTAGAATATGAGGCCCCACTTTAAACTTTTGCTCAGGACCGCACTTTGTCTAAAACCGGCCCTGGCTGCCAGATATAGTCTTATGATCCTGGTAATGTATCTGTTCCCTGTTTTGACATTTCTTTTGTTTTAATTGTCTTTGCTCCTGCCTGACAATTTTGTACCTTTGCTGCCCTCTAGCTTGTGACCCAGCTATATGACCATTCTTTGGTCCTGGTTTGCTCTTCCGGACAGCAGCCCTTCCATAGAAGAAATTTAGTGAACCCATTTTAAGACCAGATCCCTGTACAAGGGGTTAAAGGGTGAAAGTCTGGGATTCCTCTATTATCTGACAGAAGGAGTGGCTTGCAACAATTCTGTCCTAGGTAGCCTTTTCGGGCATATGGCCTTTGACAGACGCAACAGGAGGCTGGAGAGCAGTGTGCTCCTGAAGGTTAGAACATGGGACAACTCAAAATTGCAACGAACTTTACTTACAGGAAAATGCAACCATATGACTGTGACGTACCTGCTCATGGTGCTCAATGCCCATACTGATTGTGTTCACAAGAATAGCTATCATGATTCCACGATTAAAATATTTGCTGTCCACTATTCCTCTGAGCTTCACACGTATTTCCGCACCAAGTCGCTCACAAAAGCCTTCATCTGCATCTTCCTCCGCATCCTTGTCAAGCTCAGTCATGCTGCCACCACTTTCCTTCTCGCTGGCCTGTCCTTGTGTCCCTTCTTGGCTGGATTTGTTGCTTTCTGGTGCGGAAAGCTTTCGTCCATCATCCCATTTACCTTTGGTACATTGAGGGCAGTTTGAAAGGTCGGATGTTAACGTCATTGCGATGGGCTGTACAATTGCATGAGAAGTATAATCCAATTGACTGTGCTTTTGACATACCCCTAAAAAAGGAAACAGTCAGTTACTCTTATTTTGTAAAGCACAGTGACCAATCAAGTTGCAAATGGAAGGGATAAATCCAATGGCGGCAATGAACCACTGTCCAGCTAGCATGTCTTTTGTAAGAAATTAGAGTCTTCCAGAAGATAAATCTTCCAGAAAAGTAAGATAGGATGCTATAGTTGCTATTTATCACTGGTGTAGAAATAATGGAATATTTAGCATTTTAGGTGCACCAGAAGACTGGCATTAAAAAAATTGTAGCTCTGACATTTGACAACTTTTTCAAATTTTGTATCACCCTCAAACCTTTTCAAAAAAATATGTAAGGCTTAGCCTTGGGACAAAATACTAAACTTTACACCAGAAAATAGGCATCAATCCATGAGTTATTGTAAATTTTATTTATGCCAAATGGAAAACTCAAGATTCACCAAATTTATTAAGGGGTGCGAGCATCTAAATATATTTGTCACACCTTCTCAAGCAGATTTTTTTCCAGACTGGTTTAAGAAATGCAAGAGAGAATTGCAGATGACACTTTAGGACAAACGGTAAAAAAAGACCGTGAATGATAAAAGAGAACTTATTTTATTTAATTTCTATATACCAGTCTAGACATCTGATGTGAAATACATGCAAAAAAACCCCCGAAGTCTGAAAATTAAACCATTAATCAAAATAAAAGTGCTATGTAGAGCGTCATTCGTTTGGCACTGCTTAGTGGATTCAGTTACTGGAAATACATTGCAACATTCTGGTCTGTCTGTCCTATCTTTTGATGCCCTTTGTCATTAAGTATTATATCTTTTTCTAGTTATAGAAATATGTGAGTAAAAAGATTGATGCCTGTCACATGTATCTATGTTTCATCAGTAAAATATTTTAAATGAATTTCTCCTTTAAGTTATTACTACAGTTTGGAAACAAGCAATACTTAACATACAATATGTAAATAGCCTCTTTAGAGAGGAAAAGGACTTGAGGAGCATTGCATGGCCTAAAAGTCTCCTTACGCCTGCTTGACGCTCTCCACAAGTAGAAACGTTCCTCCTTAGATAACATACAGCACCTTCATTTTATTGTACAGCTACTAGGACAGAAAGTTTTAGTAAAGTCTTTGTCAAAGTTCAGATTTGCAAAAATCTAATCTGTGGAAACAAGCATTACATAGCATACAATATGTAAATAGTCTCTTTAGAAAAGAAAAGGACTTGAACTTGAGGCCTAATTAGACACTCCATTTGCAGACTCATGTTTCAGGATGTTTTCCACTCATTAGTGCAAACCATGAAGTCGGATTTGGCTGGGTGTAGGGCCTTTGACTAGAAACAATTCTCCTTGCAGAGAGTGTCAAGTTGGCGAGCCTAAAAGTCAATATCATATCGATATCCAATAGGTAGCACTAGAGTTCTTGTCCTCTTCCTCTATGAAGAGGCTAATAGCATATTTAAAACACCACTCCAAAATCCTTTTTAATTTCACCACTGGAGAGGTATCACTAGCGTCTGTTCCTTGCCCCTAGTAATATACTTATCAGCCAATGTCTTCCGCTCTTCTTGGCGCCATTGTGGTCCTGTGCCTCCATTTTGTTACCACAATTGTTGTCTGACCTGAAGTAAGATGTAAAGATCACAAGGTCCCACTGTAAGTCTATGAGAGCCTCCTTCTGGCCTCCTTCTGGCTCTCATAGACGTACATTGAGTAGTGACTTCCCAATCGCCTAGCAAACACTGGGGTGATCCGGCAGGTCACAACCTGCAGAAGATGACCGGATCGGCAAAAATAGTACTAGGGTCAGGAAACTTAGATTAGTGGCACCACTCAAGCAGTAAAATAAAAACAAAGTACTGGATTGGTGCTTTAAATTCCCAGAGGAGCATTGCATGGCCTAAAAGTCTCCTTACTTCTGCTTGAAACTCTCCACAAGGAAAAAAGTTCTGCATTAAATAACATACAACACCCTCTTTTTTATTGTACAGCTACTAGGACAGTAAGTTCTAGTAAAGTTTTTGTCAAAGTTCATATTTGCAAAAATCTAAATAGTAAATGCATTACACTGAGACATATGAGAATCGTGTATAACAGTATCTTGCAGAGTTTTGGCCCACAACAGAATTAATGTCGTCCTTACTGAATTCTCTCTTCTCGGCCCTGGACTTGCTGTCACATAAGATTGAGGCCTCTTTTAGTTTATCATATTTTCTCTCCTAATGTTCTGATTATAATTAACACAAGACTATATTGAGCTTGACAGGGGAATGAGCATTGAAGTTCATCCTCTGTAGTGAAATATAACATTTAGTGGCATTTAAACATCAATAAACAGTTTTATAAACCTCGGCTAGCAGTTGGGAGTGTTCTTCTAAAAGCTCATTTTAGCATTTAAAGCGTGCGATAACATTTTTAATTATTACTCTGTCTTATAGAAACTGCAACAATGTAGTAAGAATAGTGTATATACACCTGCACCAGATTTGTTGCAGAAATTTCTGAGATTAAAAATCAGCTTTATACATCTGAATGGGGTTAAAGGTGTTGTTGGCGCGTATCACGTGTGTTATGTTTGCATTGTAGGTGCAAGTGCACTGCAGCCGAGGTGCGAGGTTCAGTGGCTAACGCTCTTGCTTTGCAGGAAATTGGAGTCCAGGAGCCCAAATTGAAGAAAGATATGTATGTAGTCTGTATAGAGTCTCCCTGTAGTTCCATGGGTTTTCGGAAGAAATCCCGGTGTTCCAATAAACACCAAGAGCATAGTGATGGACTAATTAACCATTATGTGATGTAAAATTTGATTTAAGTGATGCCACTTTCTGTACGGATCTGGTGAATATGTTGGTGCTGCAGGACTGTGCAAAAGTCTTATACAGCTGTGGAAAAAATACTGCAAGTTAAGAATGTGGTCACAAATAGAAGTGTTAATAGATAGGTTAAAAAATACTAAGCGAATGAGCAAGAAAAAGAAATCAATATTTAGTGTGAACAGCATTTGCCTTCAAAGCAGCATAAATTTTTCTAGGTACATTATTTATACACAGTATTTGTAGGCACTCGGCAGGGAGGTTGTTCCAAACATCTTGGAGAACTAACCTCAGATCTTCTGCAGATGTACGCTTATGCACAACCTTCTGTCTCTTCCTATAATACCAGACAGACTATATGATGTTGAGATCCAGGCTCTGTGGAGGCCATATCACCACTTCCTTGGTCTTCTTTATGTTGAAGATAGTTCTTAATGACATTAACTGTATTTTTGGGGTAATTGTCCTGTAGCAGGATAAATAAGGGGCCACCCTGATGGTATTGCACAATGAAGAAGTATATATTTCTCAGCATTGAGAACATCATTTATCTTGACCCAACTTAGTTTGTTGAAATATAGTCCCAAACCTGCAAGGAACCTCCACCATGCTTCACTGTTGCCTGCAGACACTCATTATTGTACCTCTCTAAAGCTGTTCCGCAAGCAAATTGTCTTGTTAGACAAATACTTCAAATTTTGACTCCTCAGTACAGAACACTTGTCATTTTTATGCATCTCAGTTCTTATATTTTTATTCATACTTCAATCTCCTGTCCTTGTTTCCACGACGAATGTATAGTTTCTGACCACAATTTTTCCATGAAGATCACTCTTGACGAGATTTTTTTGAACAGTAGCTAGGTGTAGTTTAGTTCCGCTGGTTGCCTCCAGGTTAAGCTGCTGGCACTGCTGGACACTTTACGATTTCGAAGGGAAGTACTGGTAAGTATGATGTGTTTTTCCATCAGCTACACTACTTTCCGTGGTCGACCACTGTTACTACAGTCCTCAATGTTGCCAATTTCTTGGTTCCTCTTCAAAAGAGTTTTGACGGCACAGCTTGAAACCCCAGTCTGCGTTGAAATCTTTGCCTGGAAGAGACATTGCTGATATAGTATAACGACCTTGTGTCTTGTTGCTCTGCTTAGTCTTGCCCTTGTGTATAGCAAGAAACTGTCTTCCACAACCTTTGTAGCAGAGATTGACTGTTCCTCACCTAGTTTTAAGCCCCCTACACTCCTTGACTTTATGGAAATTTATCTAGAAGAATTGATTCTGTTTTGAAGGCAAAGATTGGTCACGTCATATGTTGATTTTACTTAGATTTCTCTGTTGTTCATTGAATTTGCATTGTGTTAAATGATCGAAATAAAATATGAACACTTCTATATTTTAAGGCATTCTTACGCTGCAGCATTTTTTCCACGCATGCTTAAAACTTTTGCACAGCACTGTGTAAAAAACAACTTGAATAAATAAGTATCCACTTTCTTCTCTTGACCAATGAGTCTTGTAGATGTATGTCAGATTACAGAAGAATGTTTCTTATGACCTAACTTTATCATGTCCTATGTATTGTGACTAGTGTTGAGCATTCTGATACCGCAAGTATCGGGTATCGGCCGATATTTGCTGTATCGGAATTCCGATACCGAGATCCGATACTTTTGTGGTATCGGGAATTGGAATCGGAAGTTTCCAGTGTATGGTTCCCAGGGTCTGAAGGAGAGGAAACTCTCCTTCAGGCCCTGGGATCCATATGAATGTGTAAAATAAAGAATTAAAATAAAAAATATTGATATACTCACCTGTCCGGAGGCCCCTGGACATCACCGCTGGTAACTGGCAGCCTTCTTTGTTTAAAATGAGCGCGTTCAGCACCTTCCATGACGTCACGGCTTCTGATTGGTCGCGTGCCGCTCATGTGACTGCCACGCGACCAATCACAAGCCGCGACGTCATCCCTCAGGTCCTAAATTCCCTTCTAGAAATTTAGGACCTGAGAGATGATGTCACGGCTTGTGATTGGTCGCGTGAGCGGTCACATGGGCGGTTGCGACCAATCACAAGCCGTGACGTCATCTAAGGCCCTGAACGCGCTCATTCTTAAGAAGGAAGGCTGCCGGAAAGAAGCAGGGCGCGTCCGAGGGTGAGTATATACCTAATAGGAATATACTCACCCTCGGCTTCTTTCCGGCAGCCTTCCTTCCTAAGAATGAGCGCGTTCAGGGCCTTAGATGACGTCACGGCTTGTGATTGGTCGCGGCCGCCCATGTGACCGCCACGCGACCAATCACAAGCCGTGACGTCATGGAAGGCCCTGAACGCGCTCATTTTAAGCAAAGAAGGCTGCCGGTTACCAGCGGTAAGGTCCAGGCTGCGTCGGAGAGGTGAGTATATCAATATTTTTTATTTTAATTCTTTATTTTACACATTAATATGGATCCCAGGGCCTGAAGGAGAGTTTCCTCTCCTTCAGACCCTGGGAACCATCAGGGATACCTTCCGATACTTGAGTCCCATTGACTTGTATTGGTATCGGGTATCGGTATCGGATCAGATCCGATACTTTGCCGGTATCGGCCGATACTTTCCGATACCAATACTTTCAAGTATCGGACGGTATCGCTCAACACTAATTGTGACATCTCTATGGAAATACATTGTAATGCAAGGAAATGCCATTAATATCTTTGTATTTGATCATCTGGTAAAGCTCTACCAATGTCAATATATATAGGCTATTACAGCTGTATATTATAAGAATATTAGGAGGCACTCAGGAATTCACTGATGACTTAAAATCATGAGGCTGGAAGCTGAAATGTGTGAATTTATATAGTTCTTTGTTAAAAAAATGGTTCTGCTGCAAATGCAAAGTGTGTTAAGAGGTTCTGTAGATGAGCTGCATAATACAAGTCTTGGGTTTTCCAGGAATGTAACACTGATGGCTAATTGGCTATTCATTAAGAAGTGGTTGTGCTTGGCATTGCAGCTCTACTCCTTTCACTTTATTCGCTATAAGCTGCTGTGAACTGCAGTACCAGTCACAGCCACAACAAACTGCATGGCGCTGTGCCTTGAGGGGTTATTCCCAAAATATGAAATTATCCTCTATCTAAAGTATAGAGGACAACTGACTGATCGCCGGCGCCTCGACTGCCAGTAATCATGAGAATGGGGCAATACAGAAACCTATCTTGACCTTCTCTCATTTTCTATGGAACTGTTGTAATAAACCTAAATACAGCACTCAACTTTCTCCGGCAGTCATATAGACAATGAATGAAGCAGAGGTTGTGTATACGCAACCCCCACTCCATTGAAGACAGGGCTTTGTTCCTGGATTCTAGAGCCCAGTTATCAAATTCTTTAGGCGTCCCAATGGTCGGACCACCAGGCATCCATAAGTTATCCCTCATCCTATGAAAAGGGAAGAACTTAATATTTTTTGGCGATTGACCCTTTTACGCAGATTCTAGCATTTTAAAATGTTATTTAATCATCTATGATATATCTATTTATTCAGTCTCATTAGTCCCGTACGGTAGAATTGCCCAGGGCCATATTACAGTCACCTCAAATGGGACTTGGGGCAATTTAAGTTGAAGTTTTTCCTACTTTGTTCTGTTTTTAAGAACAAAAGCAGCGTGGCCATGTGATTACTGAATATTAAGAAAATAATATATGGATCTTCACCGCTTCCGTTGCCTTTTTTTTTTTTCAAGTCACAGTGGCAATAAAAATACACATTAGAAATGCCGTTTTTGCTCACACAGACTAATAAGGCAGAGGTGAATATGTCATTCTTACACAACTGGTGCTGTTCTTTTCCATTGATTCCCAGCTTGGTGTTGTTGAGCTCAATTCGGCTCTGTCTTCGGCTTTGAAGGCTCATGTAAAGCCCGACCGTACGACGCTTGGCCTTTCGAAGGATGTGGCAGACATATTGAAAGATCTCCTCGTAACAGTCCCCAGGCTCGGCGTAACTAGCGACAGTGCTGGAGGATAAATACAAAGCCCTCTGCTCCTGCATCAGCTGGTGCTCCCTTTGCTTGGTCTCTGAGAATTGAGTGGCTATTACAACTAGGCACAAATTGATCATGAAAAACGATCCAACCTGCAGTAAAAAAAGAAAAACAAAATTACAACGGTCCACACTGGAACCTTGGCGTACAACTGGCATATTCAGGTGTTCACACAGTTGTGAAAAACTTCCAGCTCCAGGGATGAAAGAGATTAATTGCTTTTCTTACTGAAACAATGATTGTAGCGAGAGAAAATTATTCAAAGCAGATGCTTTTTAATTTCTTTAAAATAAGCCTTTGTCTCTCCCTTTAAGCATTGATCATGGCTTGGTTATTAAATGCATTTTCAACATATTTCATTCTTGATCTTCTGAAAATCTACATAATGTTATATGTTATGGTTCTCAATGGCAAGAGAACATAGCCCAGCAAACATACGAACTAGCTCTTGGAAGGATGGAAACTAAACTGACCATGAACTAAACCTGCCGCACAACTAACAGTAGCCGGGTAGCGTAGCCTGCGTTTTATCCCTAGACGCCCAGCGCCGGCCGGAGGACTAACTAATCCTGGCAGAGGAAAATATAGTCCTGGCTCACCTCTAGAGAAATTTCCCCGAAAGGCAGACAGAGGCCCCCACAAATATATGCGGTGATTTTAGATGAAATGACAAACGTAGTATGAAAATAGGTTTAGCAAAATTGAGGTCCGCTTACTAGATAGCAGGAAGACAGAAAGGGCACTTTCATGGTCAGCTGAAAACCCTATCAAAATACCATCCTGAAATTACTTTAAGACTCTAGTATTAACTCATAACATCAGAGTGGCAATTTCAGATCACAAGAGCTTTCCAGACACAGAAACGAAACTACAGCTGTGAACTGGAACAAAATGCAAAAACAAACAAGGACTAAGTCAAACTTAGCTGGGAGTTGTCTAGCAGCAGGAACATGCACAGAAAGGCTTCTGATTACAATGTTGACCGGCATGGAAGTGACAGAGGAGCAAGGCTAAATAGCGACTCCCACATCCTGATGGAAACAGGTGAACAGAGAGGATGATGCACACCAGTTCAATTCCACCAGTGGCCACCGGGGGAGCCCAAAATCCAATTTCACAACAGTTATAACTATTACTTAATAATTCTGTTCCCATTCTGCGACATGCTAAATAAAATAAGAAAGCCTGACAGACTACAACCAGAGTGTCACAATTCTGTTGTTGGAATATCAAGGGTCAGGGACACCTTCCCTGTCCCTAACGCTGCATTACTTCTGATGGTGAAGACACCGGGGCCACGCACACTGGATACTTGGCTGTGACTTGCGGTGAAACTTTGCCCACAGCCCAGTCAATCAGGAGGGGTGTGCGACTGGCTCACGCCCAGGGGAATGCACAGGATTCGGAACTTGACGTGACATAAGCGGATGTCAGCAGCGGCTGCAGCTGGAGTCACGTGATGGGGAGTGAGCGGTCAGCGTTAGCGCCAGTAACAGGCACAGATGGCAACTAAAGGTATTTACAAAAATACTACTTAATAAGGTTTAAATCAGTGGGGGCACTATACAATGTAGTGAACACCTCTTTATCTACACCATCTTGCTGTTTTTGCTACTTCCTTTTTGATGACTCTTTGTTTGAGAGTCTCAGTACATGCTGGGATACTCAAATGAAGCATCATCAGGGCAGAAGCTGCTGTCACTGCTTTAACCCTTGCCCTCTCCTGGAAATGAAGCATTATCAGTGACCTTTGTTTCAGGAGTTGTGACAGTCACTGCATGATATGCACTTGTGTGATGTACACAGTGACAGTGCGCTCTTTCTCACTGACTCAGTTCAACAGTACCGAGCGCACTGTCAATACACATTGTCAGAATACCCAGAGGGCACAGACCCATCCTGCCCCCACAAGTGACTTGCCTATTGCAAGAGCACTTCACTGAAGGATTGCTTCTGTTTAACATCACAGCAGCTAGGGCTTTTAAAGTCCCTGGCTTGGGTGGCTCTGGTCTCTATATAGAAGTCACATCCTGTGAATTTGACTTAACTGTCTGAGATGAGAATAATCCTTTAAGGCTATGGAATTGTGGCTGTATTTTAAAAATGTAAATATATATATAGTGATGGTAAGGTAATCTGTGGCATAGGATATGAAACCGGTGGGGGTGTTAGTGTCAGACCCCAGGAGTGTATACCTGCCCCAGCAGTGATCAGATCTGAGCAATGTATGGAGCAGAACATAGTGGGCTGAATGGGAGATACACTGCAGTATGATGGTCTCAGACAACCTCTGAATAATGCGCTCAACTTACAGAAGAGAAATCTGCAGTCTTTGTTCTTCATTGTTTTTAGGTAGCAGTACTGTATGCAGCAGCTGAAAACTGGACACTGCATATAGCACAAAACACATGTAACACGTATTTCTAGGCTTACTCAGTATGCCCAGTCTATAGCTTCAGGCACAACTCTCTGAAAAGGCTTTGTATTATGTCATTCCAATGTCAGCCCCTGCTGCCCCCTGGTCCAGACAGTGGTGGACACCAGTGTGTGAAAACTAATGCAGAACAAGGGGAAAAATGGAATGGCGAACACTGCTGAAGCAATGCAAAATCATGGATATGAAGCAATGTTTGTATTAAATTCAGCAGCAGGTTTCTGCTACTCAATCTGATTGCAGCATAATACAGAGATAGAAACCCTGATTCTAGCAATGTGTCACTTACTGAGCTATTTGCTGCAGTTTTCATAAAATCACAGAAGATTATCATGAAAGGACTAGTAAACCTGCTGCAAGCCATACTCCTCCACTATTTGGCAGCTTTCTGCCTATGCAGAGTGTACACTGAAAGCTGCCAACCAGTGGTGTGGGCAGGGATATACAGGGAACTGCTAGTTCTGAAACAGAGAAAACAATTTTTTATCAAACCTGCAGCAAGAAGCCCAGTAAATGATACATCGCTGGAATCAGGGTCCCTGCCCCTACCTCATACTGCTCTCAGATGGGTCAGAAAAAAATGGTGATAGATATCCTTTAAACAATTAGTAAAAAGCATCACAAGCAAATGACTTAGTTAAATTAATATAATATCAACCTTTCAATATCGAAAGCTGCCTTATTCCTATTTATTTAATAAAAAAAAAGATTGCTTCATATTTGTTTCAGTTTAAAAAATTCTTCAGTGTAGAAAAACGAGGGAAGAGTGGTCTTATTTTTGTGATTGGTCCATTTTTGATCTTGGTCACAGTATAACACAATTTCTCGTCATTCTCCCCATAATACGCCGGGCCTGCGGCTCCGCTCCAGTGTTTTTTAGAGAATGTAACCGCTCTGTGTCAGCTCTGTGACCTCTCTCGGTCTCATTAGTGTGGGAACGCTTGGCGCCTCTGCAGAGTCAAACTGTTAGGAAGCTAAATCGCGGGTAACTACAACAGTTCCAAGATAGTGATGTTCTTCCCGGCAGAAACGCAGGAGGTCAGGAAAAGCTCCTAATTACACCCACTGCTATGTTTGGATTCCTTTTGTTTTACAATGTACCATTTGAAAGCAACTTTTATGTGAATGGGTAAACAACATTTACAGGCTTTTGGGTGAATTCGGAGAGATTTCATTTCCTCAGCTGGATAGGATAGCATAGTTGCTGACTGCCGTTTCTGCCATATCTGACTCCTCCGAGTCAAGGCCATTGTGGAGTCTTGCAATGTCTCCACCACTTAAAAAGAATCCATCGCCAGGCTTTTACTACCACATATGAGAGCACTGATTCAAGTGATGTATCACTTACTGGGCTGCTTGCTGCAGTTTTGACAAAATCCCTGCTTTATCTGCTGTAGATCTACAAGTTCTCTGAATGCGGAGCTGTTTATAACCCCGCCCACACCGCTACACTGTGCATCGGCAGAAAACTGCCAATCAGTGGTGGGGGAAGGGGTATACAGAGCTTAGAGAGGACTACAGCACGTTTACTAGTCTTCAGCCAATAAAACAGTGATTTTATCAAAACTACAGTAAGTAGTGAAATAAGTGACACATCACTGGAATCAGGGTCTCTGTCTCTACAGTTTGCTCCTCTCAGATCAAGGCAAAAAACCTAGTGACAGATTCCTTTTAAAGACTAGGTTCTCACCTTGTGGTACGTGGGAGGTGCTTGTCATACTATATCTCTATCTTTCAGATTACACTGTGCTCAATCATATCCTTAGTAGGTTTTCTGATTTGTTTGAGTAGGAGGCACTTGCCTTAAAGGGTTATTCTCACATTCTTTTATTGGGGAAAAATTGAAATAGTCCATGTAAAACAAGTAACTTTGCAATTTAACTATTATTATAAATGATCTTTGCACTCAAGAACCGAGCGATTTATGACATTTTTTGCTTACTGCTCATTGCATAGCTGATCACCATTGTGAAGCTGGCCAGATGGCTGGAGTACACTGTTATCTTATGATCTGACCCCCTTCAGTCACTTCATTCTTCTGATGATGCTACATGAGACAAATTTGCCTCTACGGTGTCAGAGACGTGCACAATACGGACCAGCGGTGCAACGATGCTACTGATCTAAACTAGAAATCCTTGATTGATGCTGGAGCCACAGGGTTGGGGGACATGTGAGCATTGTGGTAAATACATAGGAAGATGAAAAGTCGGCACTCAATAAGATGAAGTGAAATAATTTAGCAAAATATTTATTCATGCAATTCAATTTATCCCGAATATTAACGTTTCAGCCCTGAGTCGGGCCCTTCATCAGAGTGGAGCCGATTGCTAGGGTTGCGGTGAGAGAATCATGTGTGTAGTGCTGCGCATATGATTCTCTCACCACAACCCTAGCAATCCGCACAACCCTGATGAAGGGCCCGATTCAGGGCTGAAACGTTGATACAGTATTCGGGATTAATTTTCTGGATGTATTGAATTCCATGATTACAATATTTCCTTTGTTTCACTTCATCTATTTATTACGTATCAGAGGTTACTTGGGTACCAACTCATCGATGCTTCTGTAGGACCTGGCAATCACATGATCGCTGGGTCCTTGTCCAGCATAGCAAAGCTGCTGGCTCTTAGAAGACCAAGATCATCTAAGCTAGTGAAGGCTGTTGTGCAGCCTGGCTTTCAGTCATGGCCGGTGTGGCTTCAGTCACCACTCAGTGCACAGTGAGCCCCGATACTGACTGACAGCCAGCTCTCTACTGATACACTACTGAGCCGGCTGTCTTTCAGTGCAGGACGTGGTCAGAGTCGCTGCTCACTAGGCACTGAGCGGTGACCAAGGCCCTTCCAGTTGTACCACTATGACTGAAAGCCAGAGGCTGCAGGGAGGAATAAAGTTAATTTCCTCCCAGCAGCCAGACTTTCAGTGTGGTGGCCGCACGGCTTTAGAACACTATTAAACTGCAGATGAACCCCATATTTGCCGGTTAATAGTGTATTTTCACATGACAGTTTCTCTTTAAGCTTTGTTAGTGTCCCATTTGTCAGACCCCCAGCGATTATCAACTTATCACCTTTTTTGATCATTCCATTAATTAACAACTTTTTTAAAGCATAAATTACTTACTATAATCAGCAGAATGAAGTAGATAAAGTTATAGAAGGAGTGTGCATCCATGACGTAATACATAATCTCTACCCAGCCCTCTAATGTAATGACCTGTAAGACAGAGAACAGGAATTGGAGCATGCTACTTTTTTTTTTTAGAGCAATGACCTAGTTATAGTTATTTTTACAGCTCATTTATAGGCAATAATTCTATCATAGTCACTTGAAAATGTCAATTATTACAAAACTCCACCTGAAATATGACAATCCAAGCATAACCAATGTTATCAAAGTTAATGGCGCCCTTATGGGGATTGGTGTTGCTGGTGCGACAAACATTGTAGTACTGATTCCAGTTGACACACATGCCGCTGACATTAAACTCCTGTCGGATGGAATTGTAGTAATAATAGTCCTCTTTATCCAAGCAGCATGTATGTCCCCGATCCCTAAGTGGTGGGATCTCGTGACAGCCCATGATTCCATTATCACCAGACAATGAACAGATAAATGGCATTTCATCATCTTCTTCAGGCTGGTAATATGGTGGCAATGTGATATCACCTTGTCTGAAAGACATAAATAGAAAAACTGTGATGAATAATAATTCATATAATGAAGCATACAGCAATGTCTAAGCAGTATTCAAATGGATAACACAACATTATGACAGAAATCTTCGATGCCACAATAATTCAGTACACACAAGTAAAGACTAAGGACACCATTGACAACGTCCTTGCACAGTGCCGTCATGGGGCACATTGTAACGTCACAATGTTGTAACGGACATCAACTGAAGCCTAGTAGGCACCTTGGGGGATAGACAGAGCGCACACAGTTCAGAGTGAAGCAGAGGGCTGGAGATGAGTGAAGCGCGGGAAGGTGAAAAGAAGAGGCGCAGAGGACCGGAAAGTGGGAAGATGAGCCTTAGGCTGGGGTCACACTTGCGAGTGCAATGCGAGAAACTTGCACGAGTCTCTCGCATCAATATCCGGCACTGCCACCAGCATTCGAGACCAGAGTGTGCGGCTGCATGTATTTCTATGCAGCTGAACGCTCCGGTCCCGGAGGCAGTGCCGGATATTGATGCGAGAGACTCGTGTGAGTTTCTCGCATTGCACTCGCAAGTGTGACCCTGGCCTGAGGGAGCACTCAGACGGCCATTTAAATTGGACGAGGATCTCAACGTAATGATTGGACTGGCCAATACATGAATCTCATGCTCGGGACAGGAGAGCCGAAGGCCAGTCCGAGCATTGCATTGCGATCCCAGTTCTAGTCATTCAGCTGTGTGATTCTTCCCTCAGAATTCATTTTTTTAACCTTTTGCTGACCCTCTTTAGTTCAGCAAACTGTCAGCCAATTAGCCGCTATTTTGTTGAATTTGTGTAGAGCACATTACAAAAATGTCTGCATCCTGGAGAATATGAATTTTTATAAAATTTTAGATGAATTCATCTCCACTCTATTCCATCATTATTCCATCTCTAGGTAAAAAAAAAATGTGCCATAAGTTTCACTTTGAAATCTCCCTTACCAAATTCATGAGCAGGCCTCCTTCTTTTCATTCTTCAACCTGCTCCTTCAGTAGTGTCAGACATTTCTCTTGTGTGTGTTTCCCTCACAGGAATACATGTCATCCACACGTCTGATTTTCTCGCACTAGTGTTATCTGTGGTTTTCGCAGATAACACTCTTACATACAGTTTGATAGTCTATGGGGCTGTGCACATGTGTACATTTTTGCCTGAACCGAATGTTCCACGGAAAATGTTGGAGACATGTCTAATTTTTATTTGAGCCTTGGATCAAAATTGTCAATGCAAGTCTTATGGGTTCCTGAAAAACCTGAGAGTGATCCAACTTTTCCTTTTTGGGGCCGTAGGCTATATATGGTATACAGTATATGGTTGTGTAATCATCAATTGTGAGAGCTGTATGCATCCTATAAGAAGAAACAGTCTTGGATAGCAAGGTTTGTGCAAAGTTGTCCTTGTCCTTCTTACTACTAATAGTGTCATGAACCGACACGGTTGAGTCCAGCGGACGACACAACGAACACCAACAATTTGATGGAATGGGGAGAGGAAGGCCCTAATAGTAGCAAACAAGGGATGGGGCACCTCCTGAGCTCCAACCTGTGCATGTCTCTAAACTCTCCTAATGCCCTAAGCGGGTCCTTCCCCCCGGTACCGTCACGTGCCTAGTCCCTCTTTGTCACCCCACTGTTCCCTGGCTAGTGCACTGGCCAGCAAGGACTCTAGCCTCACCACTGCAGATGGTGAACAACTCCGGGAGAGGGACAACAACAAGACAGACAGAAAAAGGGAAAATAGAATTTAACACTGTCCCTGCTGAAAAGCACCACACAGCTGAGGATACGGCACCAGGACCATGAACTCCATGAACACAGCAGAAGAACCACTGCAACCAGAGAGCTCTTTACTCCAGGTTTGGTCAACATAGATTACTCTATTACCGACAGTCAGCTGATGCTTCATGTGACCTTTTAATGGATGGTGGAAGTGGTCACCACCCACATCAGCTGACTAGCAACCAAAGCCAAAAAGTTGCCAGCAAGGGAAACAGACATTAACCCCTTCACCCCCAAGGGTGGTTTGCACGTTAATGACCGGGCCAATTTTTACAATTCTGACCACTGTCCCTTTATGAGGTTATAACTCTGGAACGCTTCAACGGATCTTGGCGATTCTGACATTGTTTTCTCGTGACATATTGTACTTCATGTTAGTGGTAAAATTTCTTCGATATAACTTGCGTTTATTTGTGAAAAAAACGAATATTTGGCGAAAATTTTGAAAATTTCGCAATTTTCCAACTTTGAATTTTTATGCCCTTAAATCACAGACATATGTCACACAAAATACTTAATAAATAACATTTCCCACATGTCTACTTTACATCAGCACAATTTTGGAACCAAAATTTTTTTTGTGACGGAGTTATAAGGGTTAAAAGTTGACCAGCAATTTCTCATTTTTACAACACCATTTTTTTTTAGGGACCACATCTCATTTGAAGTCATTTTGACGGGTCTATATGATAGAAAATACCCAAGTGTGACACCATTCTAAAAACTGCACCCCTCAAGGTACTCAAAACCACTTTCAAGAAGTTTATTAACCCTTCAGGTGTTTCACAGGAATTTTTGGAATGTTTAAATAAAAATGAACATTTAACTTTTTTTCACACAAAATTTATTTCAGCTCCAATTTGTTTTATTTTACCAAGGGTAACAGGAGAAAATAGACCCCAAAAGTTGTTGTACAATTTGTCCTGAGTACGCTGATACCCCATATGTGGGGGTAAACCACAGTTTGGGCGCATGGCAGAGCTTGGAAGCAAAGGAGCGCCATTTGACTTTTCAATGCAAAATTGACTGGAATTGAGATGGGACGCCATGTTGCATTTGGAGAGCCCCTGATGTGCCTAAACATTGAAACCCCTAACAAGTGACACCATTTTGGAAAGTAGACCCCCTAAGGAACTTATCTAGATGTGTGGTGAGCACTTTGACCCAACAAGTGCTTTACAGAAGTTTATAATGCAGAGCCGTAAAAATAAAAAATCATATTTTTTCACAAAAATGATCTTTTCACCCCCAATTTTTTAATTTTCCCAAGGGTGAGAGAAGAAATTGGACCCCAAAAATTGTTGTGCAATTTGTCCTGAGTACGCTGATACCCCATATGTGGGTGTAAACCATTGTTTGGGCGCAGGGCAGAGCTCGGAAGTGAAGGAGCGCCATTTGACTTTTCAATGCAAAATTGACTGGAATTGAGATGGGACGCCATGTTGCGTTTGGAGAGCCCCTGATGTGCCTAAACATTGAAACCCCCCACGAGTGACACCATTTTGGAAAGTAGACCCCTTAAGGAACTTATCTAGATGTGTGTTGAGCACTTTGACCCAACAAGTGCTTCACAGAAGTTTATAATGCAGAGCCGTAAAAATAAAAAATCATATTTTTTCACAAAAATGATCTTTTAACCCCCATTTTTTTATTTCCCCAAGGGTAAGAGAAGAAATTAGACCACAAAAGTTGTTGTGCAATTTGTCCTGAGTACGACAATACCCCATATGTGGGTGTAAACCATTGTTTGGGCGCATAGCAGAGCTCAGAAGGGAAGAAGCGCTATTTTACTTTTCAATGCAAAATTGACTGGAATTAAGATGGGATGCCATGTTGCGTTTGGAGAGCCCCTGATGTGCCTAAACATTAAACCCCCCCACAAGTGACACCATTTTGGAAAGTAGACCCCCTAAGGAACTTATCTAGATGTGTTTTGAGAGCTTTGAACCCCCAAATGTTTCACTACAGTTTATAACGCAGAGCCGTGAAAATAAAAATTATTTTTTTTTTCACAAAAATGATTTTTTAGCCCCCAGTTTTGTATTTTTACAAGGGTATCAGGATAAATTGGACCTCAAAAGTTGTTGTCCAATTTGTCTGGAGTACGCTGATACCCCATTTGTGGGGGGGGACCACTGTTTGGGCGCATGACAGAGCTCGGAAGGGAAGGAGCACCATTTGGAATGCAGACTTAAATGGATTGGTCTGCAGGCGTCACGTTGCATTTGCAGAGCCCCTGATGTACCCAAACAGTACAAACCCCCCACAAGTGACCCCATATTGGAAACTAGACCCCCCAAGGAACTTATCTAGATGTGTTGTGAGAACTTTGAACCACCAAGTGTTTCACTACAGTTTATAACGCAGAGCCGTGAAAATAATTTTTTTTTTTTTCACAAAAATGAAATTTAGCCCCCAGTTTTGTATTTTCACAAGGGTATCAGGATAAATTGGACCCTAAACGTTGTTGTCCAATTTGTCCTGAGTACGCTGATACCCCCTATGTGGGGGGGAACCACTGTTTGGGCGCATGACAGAGCTCGGAAGGGAAGGAGCGCCATTTGGAATGCAGACTTAAATGGATTGGTCTGCAGGCGTCACGTTGCATTTGCAGAGCCCCTGATGTACCCAAACAGTACAAACCCCCCACAAGTGACCCCATATTGGAAACTAGACCCCCCAAGGAACTTATCTAGATGTGTTGTGAGAACTTTGAACCCCCAAGTGTTTCACTACAGTTTATAACGCAGAGCCGTGAAAATAAAAATTATTATTTTTTTTTCACAAAAATGATTTTTTAGCCCCCAGTTTTGTATTTTCACAAGGGTATCAGGATAAATTGGACCCTAAACGTTGTTGTCCAATTTGTCCTGAGTACGCTGATACCCCCTATGTGGGGGGGAACCACTGTTTGGGCGCATGACAGAGCTCGGAAGGGAAGGAGCGCTATTTGGAATGCAGACTTAAATGGATTGGTCTGCAGGCGTCACGTTGCATTTGCAGAGCCCCTGATGTACCCAAACAGTACAAACCCCCCACAAGTGACCCCATATTGGAAACTAGACCCCCCAAGGAACTTATCTAGATGTGTTGTGAGAACTTTGAACCCCCAAGTGTTTCACTACAGTTTATAACGCAGAGCCGTGAAAATAAAAATTATTATTTTTTTTTTCACAAAAATGATTTTTTAGCCCCCAGTTTTGTATTTTCACAAGGGTATCAGGATAAATTGGACCCTAAACGTTGTTGTCCAATTTGTCCTGAGTACGCTGATACCCCCTATGTGGGGGGGAACCACTGTTTGGGCGCATGACAGAGCTCGGAAGGGAAGGAGCGCCATTTGGAATGCAGACTTAAATGGATTGGTCTGCAGGCGTCACGTTGCATTTGCAGAGCCCCTGATGTACCCAAATAGTACAAACCCCCCACAAGTGACCCCATATTGGAAACTAGACCTCCCAAGGAACTTATCTAGATGTGTTGTGAGAACTTTGAACCCCCAAGTGTTTCACTACAGTTTACAACGCAGAGCCGTGAAAATAAAACATATTTTTTTTCCCACAAAAATGATTTTTAGCCCCCCAAATTTTTATTTTCCCAAGGATAACAAGAGAACTTGGACCCCAGAAGTTGTTGTTCAATTTGTCCCTAGTACGCTGATACCCCATATGTTTGGGTAAACCCCTTTTTGGACGCACGGGAGAGCTCAGAAGGGAAGGAGCACTGTTTTACTTTTTCAACGCAGAATTGGCTGGAATTGAGATTGGACGCCATGTCGCGTTTGGAGAGCCCCTGATGTGCCTGAACAGTGGAATCTCCCCAATTCTACCTGAAACCCTACCCCTAACCTCACCCCTAACCGTTTACTGAACATTTTCTGACAGTCATAAGTGCCACGTATATAAGTGCCACGTATATAAGTGCCACGTATTTAAGTGCCACGTATTTAAGTGCCACGTATTTAAGTGCCACGTATTTAAGTGCCACGTATTTAAGTGCCACGTATTTCAGTGCCACGATATTTCAGTGCCATGTATTTCAGTGCCACGTATTTCAGGCACTGAAAAATACGTGGCACGTAAATACTTCAGTGCCACGATATTTCAGTGCCACGTATTTCAGTGCCACGTATTTCAGTGCCACGTATTTCAGTGCCACGTATTTCAGGCACTGAAAAATACGTGGCACGTAAATACGTGGCACGTAAATACGTGGCACTGAAATACGTGGCACTGAAATACGTGGCACTGAAATACGTGGCACTGAAATACGTGGCACTGAAATACGTGGCACTGAAATACGTGGCACTGAAATACGTGGCACTGAAATACGTGGCACTTAAATACGTGGCACTTAAATACGTGGCCACTGAAATATCGTGGCACTTATATACGTATATACGTATTTAAACGTATATTTCAGTGCCACGTATTTCAGTGCCACGTATTTCAGGTTAGGGGTAGGGTTAGGGGTAGGGTTAGGGTTTTTTTTTTTTTTCTTGTTTTCTTGTGTTTTTCTATAAAAACGCATGCGTTTTACCGCGTTTACATGCATTTTTTCACACATGCGGTTTTTTTAAAAAACGCATGCAGATAAAAACGCAAGTGTGAAACCAGACTAAAAGACGCTTTTTATAGCAAAAAAGTTTTTGCGTCTCCACATTTTGAGACCTATAATTTTTCCACATTTTGGTCCACAGAGTCATGTGAGGTCTTGTTTTTTGCGGGACGAGTTGACGTTTTTATTGGTAACATTTTCGGACACGTGACCATTTTTTATCACTTTTTATTCCGATTTTTGTGAGGCAGAATAACCAAAAACCAGCTATTCATGAATTTCTTTTGGGAGAGGCGTTTATACCGTTCTGCGTTTGGTAAAATTGATAAAGCAGTTTTATTCGTCGGGTCAGTACGATTACAGCGATACCTCATTTATATCATTTTTTTATGTTTTGACGCTTTTATACGATAAAAACTATTTTATAGAAAAAATAATTATTTTGGCATCGCTTTATTCTGAGGACTATAACTTTTTTATTGTTTTGCTGATGATGCTGTATGGCGGCTCGTTTTTTGCGGGACAAGATGACGTTTTCAGCGGTAACATGGTTATTTATATCCGTCTTTTTGATCGCGTGTTATTCCACTTTTTGTTCGGCGGTATGGTAATAAAGCGTTGTTTTTTGCCTCGTTTTTTTTTTTTTTTTCTTACGGTGTTTACTGAAGGGGTTAACTAGTGGGCCAGTTTTATAGGTTGGGTCGTTACGGACGCGGCGATACTAAATATGTGTACTTTTATTGTTTTTGTTTGGTTTTTTTAGATAAAGAAATGTATTTATGGGAATAATATTTTTTTTTTTATTATTATTTATTTAGGAATTTTTTTTTTTTTTTTTTACACATGTGGAAATTTTTTTTTTTACTTTTTTACTTTGTCCCAGGGTGGGACATCACAGATCGCAGATCTGATAGTGTGCACAGCACTCTATGAGATCGGCGATCATCCTTTCATCGGAGCAGGCTGCAGCTTTCATCTGCAGCCTGCTCCGACCCGGAAGTGCTCCCTGCAGGACCCGGATACAGCCCCTCGGCCATTTTGGATCCGGGGCCTGCAGGGAGAAGACGTTCGGTACGAGGTGAGTACATCACCTTGTACCGATCGTCTCAGGGAAGCCCGCAGGGAGCCCCCTCCCTGCGCGATGCTTCCCTGTACCGCCGGTACACCGCGATCATGTTTGATCGCGGTGTGCCGGGGGTTAATGTGCCGGGGGCGGTCCGTGACCGCTCCTGGCACATAGTGCCGGATGTCAGCTGCGATATGCAGCCGACACCCGGCCGCGATCGGCCGCGCTCCCCCCGTGAGCGCGGCCGATCGCGTATGACGTACTATCCCGTCGGCGGTCATGGGGGCCCACCCCACCTCGACGGGATAGTACGTCAAATGTCGGGAAGGGGTTAATCCTTGCTGGCCCAAAAGGAAAAAAAGCTACATTTTTACATTTAAATTATAGCAGAAACAGAGCTGCCACAAATCCAAAAATGAATCGTGACAAATAGGTTTCCAATCTGTTTTTAATGTACTCATAAAGTATACAACTTTAAAGAGATGTCAGGTGCAGGCCGATGATCTTCCTATCATTATTTTAGTAAAAAGTGAGCTATAAAAATTATACAGAAACTATAATACAAAAATATTTTGTACAGCTGCAAATTTTGTGATACTCAGCTATTTTTCTGACCCAGTTTCTTCAAAATAGCTGACATACTTCATGAATATTGTACAGAATTAACACTATTCGTTTTTTGTCTTTTGACTTGTTTTGAACCCACTTAGCGCAAAAGTCACACGTTTTGTAAAATGGTTGTAAAATTTGCACCAAAATAATCACTCTAGGGGGAAACTAATACGCCAAATGTTGGGGCTTTTTTACCCCTTCATGACATATGACGTAAATTTGCATAATATGTCTTGAACCTACATCTTATGTTTTGCCCCTGCCTTTAATGCTAGCTTCAACGCCCCCACATGTGATGGATGATTTAATCAGTCATCATGTTCCTCTAACAGCGACTGCTGGAGTGGAACATTGCCCAACCTTTAACCTTTTTAATCCCAATCTTTGACAGCAGCATTTAACATGTACCAGCATCCTTCCATGTGCTCATTGGTGCACCTGTGATGTGATCGTAGGGTACCGAAGGGTTTCATGACAGCCGGTGGCCTGCTGAAGACTCCCTGTGCCTGTCATTACAATCCTCCTGTGGAAGCCAGCCTGTGACTGGTGTTCATAGCAGATTGAGATTTTAGCTATACGTAGCAGGGCTGATGCACTGCTTTGTATAGCACAAGATGTCCCCTAAGGGGACTATTAGGCTGCCGTCACACTAGCAGTATTTGGTCAGTATTTTACATCAGTATTTGTAAGCCAAAACCACGAGTGGAACAAATAGCGGAAAAGTAGAATAGAAACATATGCACCACTTCTGCATTTATCACCCACTCCTGGTTTTGGCTTACAAATACTGAGGTAAAATACTGACAAATACTGCTAGTGTGATGGCAGCCTTAAGTAGAGTAAAAAGTTAAAAAAAAAAAATTAAATATGAAAAAAATAAAAAAGACAAAAAAGTTCAAATCACCCCCCTTTTCCCCCATTAACCCCTTTGAGACGAAGCCCTTTTTCATTTTTGCATTTCTGTTTTTTGCTCCCCTTTTTCCCAGAGCCATAACTTCTTTATTTTTCCATCAATATGGCCATGTGAGGGCTTGTTTATTGTGGGACAAGTTGTGCGTTTAAACAACACGATTGGCTTTACCATATCGTGTACTCTAAAATGGGAAAAAAATTCCAAGTGCGATTAAATTGCAAAAAAGTGCAATTCCACAGTGTTTTTAACATTTTTTTTACCATGTTCACCAAATGCTAAAACTGACCTGCCATTATGATTCTCCAGGTCATTACACGTTCATAGACACCAAACACGTCTAGGTTCTTTTTTATTTAAGTGGTAAAAAAAATCCAAAGTTTGTTAAAAAAAAAATTGTGCCATATTCTAAGATCCGTAGAGTCTCTGCTTTTTGTGATCTCGGATTGGGTGAGGGCTTATTTTTTGCGTGCCGAGCTGATGTTTATTAATACAATTTTGGTGCAAACTGCAGATATGATCTTTTGATCACCTGTTACTGCATTTTAATGCAATGTTGTGGTGACTAAAAAAACTTAACAAATATTTGTAGGTTTGATTTTTATTATTGGTTTATTTTGAATGGGACGTATTTTTTTATTTCTTAAATATTTTTAATAACATTTTTTACTTTTGGCATCCTTCAATAGTCTCCATGGGAGACTAGAAGTTGCCATAACCCGATCGGCTCTGCTACATACAGGCGATGATCAGATCACCTGTATGTAACAGAATTACTCACTTGCTATGAGCGCCGACCACCAGGCGGCGCTCACAGCAAGCAGGCAGTGACAAAGATAGAGGTCTCCAGGAGACTTCTGGTTGTCATGCCAACCCATCGATGACCCGTGAGATAGGGGTCACCAATGGTTGGATTTCCATCGCGATGACCGGAATCGCGCATTAAATGCCGCTGTCAGCATTTGACAGCGGCGTTTAATGGGTTAAATGCCACAGGTGGATCGCAATTCCAACCGCGGATGTCCCAGGTACATGTCAGCCGTTCAAAACAGCTGACGTGGCGGGAAAAATGTGAGCTCACCGCCGGAGCCTACATCAAAGGGAGAGAAGCGACATGCGAAGAACTAGTACGGCGCATGTCGCAAAGGGGTTAAAAATAAAACTGTAAAAAAATACATATTTGGCATTCATAAAAGTCCAATCTATCAATATATATAAAATAAATTAATCTGATCAGTAAATAGCGTAACAAAAAAATCAAAAAGTCTAAATTATGTTATTTTGACCACCACAATCTAATATATAAAGCTGAATGTGTGTATGTCCGGGATTGGCATCTGAACCGTCGCAGCTACAGCCACAAAATTTTGCACAGTCACACGTCTGGACCCCGAGAGCATCATAGGCTATGTTGTGAGGCGAAATTTTAACCCCGCGCTTTCCAATTCACCAAACAATTTTGCCCCTATCTACATAATGGGGAAAAAGTGAAAGGAAAAGTGTTGGAGGTGTCGCAGCTACAGGCACAAAATTTTGCACAGTCTGGACCCCGAGAGCGTCATAGGCTATGTTGTGAGGTGAAATTTTAACCCCGCGCTTTCCAATTCACCAATTTTGCCCCTATCTACATAATGGGGAAAAAAATGAAAGGAAAAGTGTTGGAGGCAAATTGACAGCTGCCAGATGTGAACAAGGGGGACTTAAAGAATGAGAGCGATGGCGCCAAAGAGTATATACCGTACAGTTGCTAAGGTGGGGCCCCGACATGGGATAATCACCACACCACCACGGGGATATGAACACACACAAAATGCGCCACACACTACCACATGCTCGAACACATATACCACCCTCAGCGCACATTTCACCACACATACACCAACCTCGCCACATAAAAGTTGAAACACAAAAGTCGCCACTCAAAACTAGCCACGCGCAAAACTCTCCACATGCAAAACTCGCCACACGTGCAAAACTCACCTCATGGAAAACTCGCCACACGCAAAACTTGCACATGCGGAAAAATTGCCACATGCACAAAAGTTGCAACACATGCAAAAGTTGCCTCACACAAAACTTGCACATACTCAAAAGGCACCACACATAAAACTCGCCACACGCAAAACTCGCCATGCACAAAACTTGCTGCACACAACTTGCTATACTAACCTGTCACATGCAACTCGACACACAAAAAGTTGCTACACGCATGTCGCCACACAAAACTCATCTCACAAAAGTCGCTACATGCATGTCGCCACACGCAACTCAACACACACAACTTGACACACGAAACTCGCCCTAAAACACACACAAGTCTGGTATTATCCTTCAAAAATAAAAATCTGATTAATAAGCAGACAAACTACAAGAGCAACAAATGTACCATATAGGAATCCGGCAGCTGTCAGTCACATGACCTGTCTATTATGTGTATGTGTGAGCTAATATATACTGCCAGGGCGTGGGCTTACTGTTGGCTGGGGACTTATCAGGCTGCCAATTTAGCTTACAAATACTGAGGTAAAAATACTGACCAAATAACGTGTGAACAAGGTCTAATACAGGAGGAGATGACATACAGATATATACTATTTACAGGGGAGATAACACACAGGTATATACTATATACAGGAGATGACACACAGATATATACTATATACAGGAGAGATGATACACAGGTATATACTATATAGAGGAGGAGATGACATACAGGTACATACTACATACAGGAGGAGATGACATACAGGTATATACTATATACAGGAGGAGATGACACACAGGTATATACTATATACAGGAGCAGATTACCTACAGGTATATAGTTATATAGTATATACAGGAGGAGATGACATACAGGTATATGCTATGTATAGGAGGAGATGACATACAGGTATATACTATATACAGGAGGAGATGACACACAGATATATACTATATATAGGTGAGATGACACACAGGTATATACTATATACAGGAGGAGATGACATACAGGTATATACTATATATAGGAGGAGATGACATACAGGTATATACTATATACAGGCAGATGACACACAGCAGGTATATACTATATACAGGGGAGATGACATACAGGTACATACTATATACAGGAGATGACATACAGGTGTATACTATATATAAGGGAGATGACAAACATGTATATACTGAGGTGAAAAAGAGAGGTGTGAGGTGAAAATGAAAAGGTGTGAGTGCAAAATGAGAGGAGTGAGGGAAAATAGTGGAGTGATCGGAAAATGACAGATGTGAGGTCGAAATGACAAGTGTTAGGGGGGAATGAGAGGAGTGAGGGGGAAAATAAGAAGAGTGAGGGGGAAAATGAGAGGTGTGAGGGAGAAAATGAGAGATGTGAGGGGGAAAATGAAAGATGTGATGGGGAAAATGAGAGGCGTGATGGGAAAATAAGAGAAGTGAGGAGCTATAACTAACCACAGATATTTACTATGCCCAGGCAACGGTGGGCTCTTCAGCTAGTATTGCAATAAAATGCAATAAGAGGCAATCAAAACATTGTGTCTACCTCAAAATGGTATCAATAGAAACATCACCTTGGGCGCAAAAAATAAGCCTTCACCAAGCCCAATATCCCCAAAAATGAAAATGTTACGGGTCTCGGAAAATGTCGACAATAGCAAAATATTTTTTCAGAAATTTACATAAAAAATTTCACCATTTAAATAAATAGAAGCACCATACATGTTTGATATCTGCATACTCACTCTGACCTGGGGAATCATATTGCAAAACTGTGCTTTTTTTTCAATTTCAAAGCACTTGGAATTTTTTTCCATTTTCCAGTACACTATGTGGGAGAATAAATAGTGTCCTTCAGAAGTACAACTCTCCCCACACAAAACTAGCCCTCATTTGGCTCTATTGTCAGAAAGATAAAAAAGTTATAGTTCTTGGAAGAAGGGGAGGAAAAAACAAAAAAAAAAAGAAATATGGCAATGGTGTAAAGGGGATAAAAAGTCATATTTCATGACTCTGTAAAAAACATCTAAAACATCCACATTGATGTTAAAATCAGAAAACTAACTAAAGCACAAAAGACTTCAAAAGGAGGAAATAATTTGACGAATTTTATAGCAAGTCAAAATGTCACTGATAGGTATTCACACCAAACAACGGACAAAAATGCTGTGATGAATCTGGCACAACTTCTGACTGACCGGAAGTCTGAGGTAACATCCACAAGCTCTCAATGTAAATGCTTGTGCACACGACAGATTTTCTAGTAAGAGTGCTAGCCCTGGTCTTCATAGATAACACCCTGTACAGTACCCATGATATTCTATGGGGGTTCTCACATGTACGATCATTTCCTTGGACCGAGGTAAAAATCAGAGACATATCCGATTTTGATCTAACAGTCTGTTCAATATCGACAACAAGTCTATGGGTCTGTGAAGAAAATCGAAACAGACTGATTTCTCTCCACTTGTAAGAAAAACTGAGGACTGGTGAAAATATGATCAAAGTCTGGTCTGAATAATAGGATTATTTTTCTCGCATGTGAAGAAATAGGTCATGTGACCTTACCCAAAGTCTATGAGAGCCTCGTTCTGGACTTATAAACTTACATTGACCTGTGACTTCATGACATTTCGTACATACTGTGGTAAAAAATATATATACCGGTATATATATATATTTTTTTTTTTTCTTTTTTTTTTGTCAACATATATCATATTCCAAGATGTGGAACATTTTTGTTTTTCAATTGATTGAGCAAGGTAATCTATAAATCTAATCTAATAATTTACAAACTAAAAATACTTAGTTGATTCTTTTACATTACAGTTGCCATGTAATATACCAGCAAAACTGAAAATCCTCAGTATGGCCATCCCCAGAAAAGCTTTCTTGAAAAAAAAAAAAACATGACCAATTTTCTTCTACATATGAACATCTTATTAATGAAATAAAAATTAGGTCTTGTGCATACGACCGATTGTTATTTCAGAAGAGTATTGTCGGTGGTTTTCACACATAGTACTCATACCCATGATATTTTATGGGACTGTGTGTTAGGAATCGAGTTCCTGCCGCTGCACAGGGGGAATCTCAAACCATGTCCGCTGCAGTCTCCCATTCTGCATCAGCCGCAGTGGAGAATGCTCGGCGGTTATGTCGGTCCCAGCGTCTCACTCAGTCTGATACTGTGCAAAGGGTTACTGCTGCCTTTCCAGGCTCTGCTGTTGTCACTGCCTGCACTGGTCAGTGGCGAGCAGGCTTTTCTGGGACTAAGTTCTGCTTTGCACACACTGAGCATGCCCAAGGTAAGACCTCTCATTGGAGGTCAGGGGTCACATGCTCAAGTACTCTTGCAGCTCCCATTGGTCCTCTAGGAAGGTCCTGAAGTTGCTCTGGTATTGCAGCAACTTCCATTGGTTCCCTAGGAAGATCCTAAAGCTGCTGCAGCTATGAAAGGTTTGCATGGCCGCACGGCCATGCGCTAGTATCACCTCATGTCATGAGCTTGTTATTTGTGGTCGCGCCTGTATGTATGTATTCAGGGACCCGGCTGAAATAAGCCCCTAGAATACCGGCACCTCCGGTGAGGAGTGTTTGTGTGCTTTTCTGGTGTGTGACCACTGACTGCCATCAGCTCAGCAGTTAGCTGTGTTCCCCTGTGATGCTAACAGGGCACAGTACCTTGTTTCTAGCAAATCTGTGGAGTTAACAGAGTTCGCTTATACTGCCATATAGCGCCGCCATTTGCCAGCAGCAAGTTCCTCTCCTGCACAGGACACTGGGTTGCGAACGCACCTATTTATACATATATATATATACTCGGTGCCTTCCGCCAACCCTAACATAATACTAGCGCCAGGGTCTGGCTAGTAAATGGCGGACAAACAACAGTCCTTGCGGTACATCCAGCAGCTGGAGGGTAGGTTGGCGGCTCTCGAGCGCACAACCTCAGCTGTGGATGTTACTGCAGTTGCTGTTCAGACTGCTAGCGTGGCTGCTGCAACCTTGTCCATGGCCTCCCCTGTTCCAACTCTATCTCGCCTCCCGCTGTCAGAAAAATTTTCTGGTGATAGTAAATCTTGTAGGGGTTTCATGAGCCAGTGCTCTATACACCTTGAGCTCCTGGCTGCACGTTTCCCCACAGAGCAGGCAAAGGTGGGATTTATTGTGTCTCTCCTGTCGGACGGGGCGTTGGAGTGGGCTACGCCGCTGTGGGAGCGTGGCGATCATGTCATGCAGAGTGCTCCACTGTTCCTGAGCACTCTAAAACAGGTCTTTTTAGGGCTTCGAGTCACCCATGATACAGCACTCCAACTGTTGGCATTGGCTCAGGGCTCGTCTTTGGTCAGCCATTTTGCCATACACTTCCGCACCCTAGGATCTGAGCTGGAGTGGTCGGATAAAGCCCTTATCCCTATATTTTGGAGGGGGCTGCCTGACCACGTGAACTATGCTCTGGCCTCAAGGGAGATTCTCGCCACACTGGAGGAGTTGATAGCTGTGCCTATCCGTATTTACCTCCGTTTTCACGAGAGGAGGTTAGAGCGGGCCCAGTGTAGGCAGAGGTTTCAGCTGGCTCCCACCTTCGCCAAACCTTTGGAATCTCCGGTCCTGGTCCCTGAGTCACATAGGCCAGGGAAGTGTCACGAGCGGGATCTAAGTCCCAGACCACTCGTGCACTCAAGTTCTGCCATGTTTGCCAGCAGTCTGGACATCCTGCCACCAGATGTTCACAGTGGTCGAGGAAACGTCAGCGTATAGTGGTAGTAGGTGGAGGTACACTAGACATGGCGACGTTTGCCTCCAAATTGTCCTTTAAGGAGACAATTACAATAGGTTCATTCACTCACTTGGTAGAGCTCTGCATGGATTCTGGGGTGGAGGGCAATTTTATGTCTTCTGCCTTCGCCCAATGTCACGCAATACCCCTGGTAATGCTAGCTCAACCTGTAACTATACTAGTGGTGAATGGGTCGACACTGACCTCACTGATAACGCACCAGACCTTCCCTTTCCCTCTGTCCTTGTCGCCATCTCATCAGGAGATTATATCTCTGCTCATCATTCCTGAGGGAATTGATGATATCCTGTTAGGGATGCCTTGGCTACGGTATCACTCTCCTCATATCAAGTGGTCCACAGGCAGAATTTTAGGTTGGGGTGAATCTTGTGGGGGGTAGATGTCATAGGGAAAGCATTCAGGTTGCTACAACTGAGGTACCCACAGATCTATCCTCTCTCCCCAAGCAATATTGGCCCTATGCAGACATGTTCTCCAAAAGGGCTGCGGAGACCCTTCCACCTCACCACCCCTATGACTGTCCTATTGACCTCTTGCCTGGTGCTGAGCCTCCTCGGGGTCGAGTCTATCCGTTGTCTCTCCCGGAGACAGAGTCAATGTCACAGTATATCCGAGAGAAATCTGGCAAGAGGATTCATTAGGAAGTCAGTGTCACCTGCAGGGGCTGGGTTCTTCTTCGTACAGAAGAAGAGTGGAGAACTGCGTCCATACATAGACTACAGGGGTCTTAATGCCATCACCGTTAAGAATAAGTACCCACTACCCCTGATATCTGAGCTTTTTGATAGGCTACGGGGAGCAAGGGTATTTACTAAATTAGATCAGCGGGGTGCTTACAACCTGATTCGCATCTGTGAGGGGGACGAATAGAAGATGGCTTTGTTCCATCTAATTTGCGAATGGAGGTTCTCTCTTAGGTTCACTAGTCCACGGTGGGTGGACATTTTGGGACCTAGAAGACATTTGAGCTCTTAGCGAGGACGTACAGGGGGCCGCATATGGCCCGTGACATCGGGTACTATATTCGGCCCCGAATATTGTCACCTGCGCCAAGAATCGGTCTCCTCGGCAACAGCCTGCTGGGCAACTTTACCCCCTGCCGGTGGCAGACAGGCCCTGGGAGATGGTTGGGATGGACTTCGTGGTAGGCTTACCCAAGTCTCGTAGCTGTACAGTTATCTGGGTAGTCAGCGACCATTTTTCTAAGATAGTGCACTTGGTTCCGCTTCCACAGTTACCTTCTGCACGGGCTTTAGCAGTGTTGTTCGTCAAATATGTTTTCCATCTACATGGCATGCCTGACAAAATTGTCAGTGGTTGTGGTCCTCAGTTTGCATCTCGGTTCTGGAGAGAACTCTGTCGCTTACTCAGCATTGAGCTGAATCTCTCTTCTGCATACCATCCCGAGACGAATGGGTTGCTAGAGAGGGCCAACTAGACTCTGGTCACATACTTACGACATTTTGTCTCCGCCAGGCAGGATGACTGGGCATCTTTGCTACCTTGGGTGGAATTTGCTTTGAACAACGCCATAGCCAACTCTACCGGGCAGACTCCTTTTCTCCTTAATTACGGCCAGCGTCCACGTGTTACTGTGCCCATGCCTGTGTCATCCACCGATTCTAGGGTGGTAGTCTGGGTGGTGGAGGCATGTGACATTTGGGACCGCACACAGGATCAGGATGCCTTCCGGGCCTCCAAGGAGAGAATGAGGGTTTCTGCTGATGCACACCGGCGCCCCTCTCCGACCCTCTGGTGACTTAGTGTGGCTCTCTGCCCATAACATCAGGCTGCGAGTTGAGTCCACTAAGTTTGGCCTCACCACATAGGCCCTTCAAGGTTCTGGAACAGGTCAACCCTGTGGTCTACCGTTTGGCTATTCCTCCGCGCCTTGGTATCACCGACACCTTTCACATTTCTCTCTTAAAGCCCATCTATTTGTCCCGGCTTTCCGAGTCATCTGCCGGGATATCGACTTCATCCACAGATGAGTTTGAGGTGAATGCTATCATGGGGTGCAAGGTGGTACGTGGCAAGAAATATCTGGTGGACTGGAAGGGTCACGGCCCAGAGGGCAGGTCCTGGTAGCCTTTAGAGAGTATTCGAGCTCCGTTGCTCATTGCTGCCTTCGAGCGTAGCAAGGCCCAAGGAGAGGGGGCCCTAGGAGGGGTGTAATGTTAGGAGTTCATATCCTGCCGCTGCACAGGGGGAATCTCGAACCATGTCTGCTGCGGTCTCCCATTCTACATCAGCCGCAGTGGAGCCTGCTCAGCAGACAAGTCGGTCCCAGCATCTCACTCAGTCTGATACTGTGCAAAGGGTTACTGCTGCTTTTCCAGGCTCTGCTGTTGTAACCTGCACTGGTCAGCGTGAGCATGCTTTTCTGTAACTAAGTCCTGCTTTGCACACACTGAGCATGCCCAAGGTAAGACCTCTCATTGGAGGTCAGGGGTCACATGCTCAAGTACTGCTGCAACTCCCATTGGTCCTCTAGGAAGGTCCTGAAGTTGCTCTGGTATTGCAGCAACTTCCATTGGTTCCCTAGGAAGGTCCTGAAGCTGCTGCAGCTATAAAAGGTTTGCATGCCCACACGGCCATGTGATAGTATCACCTCATGTCATGAGCTTGTTATTTGTGGTCGCGCCTGTATGTATGTATTCAGGGACCCGGATGAAATAAGCCCCTAGAATACCAGCACCTCCGGTGAGGAGTTTTGAATGTATGTATTCAGGGACCCGGCTGAAATAAGCCCCTAGAATACCAGCACCTCCGGTGAGGAGTTTTGAATGTATGTATTCAGAGACCCAGCTGAAATAAGCCCCTAGAATACCGGCACCTTCGGTGAGGAGTGTTTGTGTGCTTTTCTGGTGCGTGACCACTGACTGCCATCAGCTCACCAGTTAGCTGTGTTCCCCTGTGATGCTAACAGGGCACAGTATCTTGTTTCTAGTGAATCTGTGGAGTTAATAGAGTTCGCTTATACTGCCATATAGCGCCGCCATTTGCCAGCAGCAGGTTCCTCTCCTGCACGATGGACCCCGGGTTGCGAATGCACCTATTTATACATATATATACTCAGTGCGTTCTGCCAACCCTAACACTATGCACATGTCTTTTTTTTATCCAAGTCTCAGATCCAAATTGGCAATGCAAGTCTATGGGTCCGTGGAAAACACTTGACCGCACTTGGATGACATCCGAGTGTGGTCCGATTTTCACAGACTTATAGGGCCTGAACTGTATAAGAAAAGGTACTGGGACAGCAAAGGAGTAGGAAAGGGTTAAAGAAAAAGATGGGAAATTTTGGGGGCCCCTCTGTGTAAAGGAGTGGGATTATTACAGTACATATAGGAGTTTTGCCGTTAAAAGGCTTATCAGCCATATTACCTTCATCTTGTTAATGCCCCGTCTTCATGCTTTTTCTTTGATAGGTTTGTAGTTTGGTGTATAAAGATGGTTTATAGATTCATACATGAAGATCCAAGGATTTGGTTACAGTTGTAGGTTTATGGATGTTTTGTTGCGTGTTGTGAATTTGCTTTTTGCTCCCTCTAGTGGTTACTAGTTTTTTGACTCTGGTTTTTCTGTCATTCCTTTTATCCGCACCTGGGTCGTTAGTTAGGGGTGTTGCTATATAAGCTCCCTGGACCTTCAGTTCAATGCCTGGCAACGTAGTTATCAGAGCTAGTCTGCTGTGCTCTTGTCTACTGATCCTGGTTCCAGTTATATCAGCTAAGTCTGCCTTTTGCTTTTTGCTATTTGTTTTGGTTTTGTATTTTTGTCCAGCTTGTTCCAAATCTATATCCTGACCTTTGCTGGAAGCTCTAGGGGGCTGGTGTTCTCCCCCCGGACCGTTAGACGGTTCGGGGGTTCTTGAATTTCCAGTGTGGATTTTGATAGGGTTTTTGTTGACCATATAAGTTACCTTTCTTTATTCTGCTATCAGTAAGCGGGCCTCTCTGTGCTAAACCTGGTTCATTTCTGTGTTTGTCATTTCCTCTTACCTCACCGTCATTATTTGTGGGGGGCTTCTATCCAGCTTTGGGGTCCCCTTCTCTGGAGGCAAGAAAGGTCTTTGTTTTCCTCTACTAGGGGTAGCTAGATTCTCCGGCTGGCGCGTGTCATCTAGAATCAACGTAGGAATGATCCCCGGCTACTTCTAGTGTTGGCGTTAGGAGTAGATATATGGTCAACCCAGTTACCACTGCCCTATGAGCTGGATTTTTGTATTCTGCAGACTTCCACGTTCCTCTGAGACCCTCGCCATTGGGGTCACAACAGTTTGCCAGGCCAGTATTAAATGTTTAATGCATTGCAGAAGAGGGATTATAAGAAAGAAGATTCTGAGTTTTTTTTTTCTTCTTCCCCTTTACCTCAGAGTGGCTATGCTTGCTGCAGACATGAATGTCCAGACCTTGATTACAAGTGTGGACCAGCTGGCTACTCGTGTGCAGGGCATACAAGACTATGTTATCAGAAATCCTAGGTCAGAACCTAAAATACCGATTCCTGAACTGTTTTCCGGAGACAGGTTTAAGTTTAGGAATTTCGTGAATAATTGTAAATTGTTTTTGTCCCTGAGACCCTGTTCATCTGGAGATTCTGCTCAGCAAGTAAAAATTGTTATTTCGTTCTTACGGGGCGACCCTCAGGATTGGGCTTTTTCGCTGGCGCCAGGAGATCCGGCATTGGCTGATCTTGATGCGTTTTTTCTGGCGCTCGGTTTACTTTATGAGGAACCCAATCTTGAGATTCAGGCAGAAAAGGCCTTGCTGGCTATGTCTCAGGGGCAGGACGAGGCTGAAGTGTATTGCCAAAAATTTCGGAAATGGTCCGTGCTGACACATTGGAACGAGTGTGCACTGGCCGCTAATTTTAGAAATGGCCTTTCTGAAGCCATTAAGAATGTTATGGTGGGTTTTCCCATTCCCACAGGTCTGAATGATACTATGGCACTGGCTATTCAAATTGACCGGCGGTTGCGGGAGCGCAAAACCGCAAATTCCCTCATGGTGTTGTCTGAACAGACACCTAATTCGGTGCAATGTGATAGAAAAACCGCAAATTCCCTCATGGTGTTGTCTGAACAGACACCTGATTTAATGCAATGTGATAGAATCCTGACTAGAAATGAGCGGAAAATTCATAGACGCCGGAATGGCTTGTGCTACTACTGTGGTGATTCTACACATGTTATCTCAGCATGCTCTAAACGTATAGCTAAGGTTGTTAGTCCTGTCACCGTTGGTAATTTGCAACCTAAATTTATTCTGTCTGTAACTTTGATTTGCTCACTGTCATCTTATCCTGTCATGGCGTTTGTAGATTCAGGTGCTGCCCTGAGTCTCATGGATCTCTCATTTGCTAAGCGCTGTGGTTTTACTCTTGAACCATTAGAAAATCCTATTCCTCTTAGGGGTATTGATGCTACACCATTGGCAGCAAATAAACCGCAGTATTGGACACAGGTTACCATGTGCATGACTCCTGAACACCGCGAGGTGATACGTTTCCTGGTTTTACATAAAATGCATGATTTGGTTGTTTTAGGGCTGCCATGGTTACAGACCCATAATCCAGTCCTGGACTGGAAGGCTATGTCAGTCTCAAGTTGGGGCTGTCGTGGTATTCATGGGGATTCCCTGCCTGTGTCTATTGCTTCTTCTACGCCTTCGGAAGTTCCGGAGTATTTGTCTGATTATCAGGATGTCTTCAGTGAGTCTGAGTCCAGTGCACTGCCTCCTCATAGGGACTGTGACTGTGCTATAGATTTGATCCCAGGCAGTAAATTTCCTAAGGGAAGACTGTTTAATCTGTCGGTACCTGAACATACCGCTATGCGTTCATATATCAAGGAGTCTCTGGAGAAAGGACATATTCGTCCGTCTTCTTCCCCTCTTGGTGCGGGATTCTTTTTTGTGGCAAAAAAGGACGGATCTTTGAGACCTTGTATTGATTATCGGCTTTTAAATAAGATCACTGTCAAATTTCAGTATCCTTTACCGCTGTTGTCTGACTTGTTTGCCCGGATTAAGGGTGCCAAGTGGTTCACCAAGATAGACCTTCGTGGTGCGTACAACCTTGTGCGCATTAAGCAAGGTGATGAATGGAAAACCGCATTCAATACGCCCGAAGGTCATTTTGAGTACTTGGTGATGCCTTTTGGGCTCTCCAATGCGCCTTCAGTTTTTCAGTCCTTTATGCATGACATTTTCCGGAAGTATCTGGATAAATTTTTGATTGTTTATCTGGATGATATTTTGGTTTTTTCTGATAATTGGGATTCGCATGTGGAGCAGGTCAGGTTGGTCTTTAAAATTTTGCGTGAAAATTCTTTGTTTGTCAAGGGCTCAAAGTGTCTCTTTGGTGTACAGAAGGTTCCCTTTTTGGGGTTCATTTTTTCCCCTTCTGCTGTGGAGATGGACCCAGTCAAGGTCCGAGCCATTCTTGATTGGACTCAGCCCTCGTCAGTTAAGAGTCTTCAGAAGTTCTTGGGCTTCGCTAACTTCTACCGTCGTTTTATCGCTAATTTTTCTAGCATTGTGAAACCTTTGACGGATATGACCAAGAAGGGCTCCGATGTAGCTAACTGGGCTCCTGCTGCCGTGGAGGCTTTCCAGGAGTTGAAACGCCGGTTTACTTCAGCGCCTGTTTTGTGCCAGCCTGACGTCTCACTTCCCTTTCAGGTTGAGGTGGATGCTTCGGAGATTGGGGCAGAGGCCGTTTTGTCGCAGAGAGACCCTGGTTGCTCTGTTATGAAACCTTGTGCCTTTTTCTCTAGGAAGTTTTCGCCTGCCGAGCGAAATTATGATGTGGGCAATCGGGAGTTGTTGGCCATGAAATGGGCATTTGAGGAGTGGCGTCATTGGCTCGAGGGTGCTAAGCATCGTGTGGTGGTCTTGACTGATCACAAAAATCTGATGTATCTCGAGTCTGCTAAACGCCTTAATCCGAGACAGGCCCGCTGGTCATTGTTTTTCTCCCGCTTTGATTTTGTTGTCTCGTATTTACCAGGTTCAAAGAATGTGAAGGCCGATGCTCTTTCTAGGAGCTTTGTGCCTGATGCTCCTGGAGTCGCTGATCCTGTTGGTATTCTTAAAGATGGAGTTATCTTGTCAGCTATTTCTCCGGATCTGCGACGTGTGTTGCAGAGATTTCAGGCTGATAGGCCTGAGTCTTGTCCACCTGACAGACTGTTTGTCCCGGATAAGTGGACCAGCAGAGTCATTTCCGAGGTTCATTCCTCGGTGTTGGCAGGTCACCCGGGAATTTTTGGCACCAGAGATCTGGTGGCCAGGTCCTTTTGGTGGCCTTCCTTGTCAAGGGATGTGCGGTCATTTGTGCAGTCCTGTGGGACTTGTGCTCGAGCTAAGCCTTGCTGTTCTCGTGCCAGCGGTTTGCTCTTGCCCTTGCCTGTCCCGAAGAGACCTTGGACACATATCTCCATGGATTTCATTTCTGATCTTCCGCTATCTCAGGGCATGTCCGTTATCTGGGTGATATGTGATCGCTTCTCCAAGATGGTCCATTTGGTTCCTTTGCCTAAGCTGCCTTCCTCTTCCGATCTGGTTCCTGTGTTTTTCCAGAACGTGGTTCGTTTGCACGGCATCCCTGAGAATATTGTGTCAGACAGAGGATCCCAGTTCGTTTCCAGGTTCTGGCGATCCTTTTGTAGTAGGATGGGCATTGATTTGTCGTTTTCGTCTGCTTTCCATCCTCAGACTAATGGACAGACGGAGCGAACCAATCAGACTTTGGAGGCTTATTTGAGGTGTTTTGTCTCTGCTGATCAGGACGATTGGGTGACATTCTTGCCGTTGGCTGAGTTTGCCCTTAATAATCGGGCTAGTTCCGCCACCTTGGTTTCGCCTTTTTTCTGCAACTCTGGTTTCCATCCTCGCTTTTCTTCGGGTCATGTGGAGCCTTCTGACTGTCCTGGGGTGGATTCTGTGGTGGATAGGTTGCAGCAGATCTGGAATCATGTGGTGGACAACTTGAAGTTGTCACAGGAGAAGGCTCAGCGCTTTGCCAACCGCCGCCGCGGTGTGGGTCCCCGACTACGCGTTGGGGATTTGGTATGGCTTTCTTCCCGCTTTGTTCCTATGAAGGTCTCCTCTCCCAAATTTAAACCTCGTTTTATTGGGCCTTACAAGATATTGGAAATCCTTAATCCTGTATCTTTTCGTCTGGATCTTCCTGTGTCGTTTGCTATTCACAATGTATTTCATAGGTCCTTGTTGCGGCGGTACATTGTGCCTGTAGTTCCTTCTGCTGAGCCTCCTGCTCCGGTGTTGGTTGAGGGCGAGTTGGAGTACGTGGTGGAGAAGATCTTGGATTCTCGCCTCTCCAGGCGGAGGCTTCAGTACCTGGTCAAGTGGAAGGGCTATGGTCAGGAGGATAATTCCTGGGTGGTCGCCTCTGATGTTCATGCGGCCGATTTAGTTCGTGCCTTTCATGCCGCTCATCCTGATCGCCCTGGTGGTCGTGGTGAGGGTTCGGTGACCCCTCACTAAGGGGGGGGTACTGTTGTGAATTTGCTTTTTGCTCCCTCTAGTGGTTACTAGTTTTTTGACTCTGGTTTTTCTGTCATTCCTTTTATCCGCACCTGGGTCGTTAGTTAGGGGTGTTGCTATATAAGCTCCCTGGACCTTCAGTTCAATGCCTGGCAACGTAGTTATCAGAGCTAGTCTGCTGTGCTCTTGTCTACTGATCCTGGTTCCAGTTATATCAGCTAAGTCTGCCTTTTGCTTTTTGCTATTTGTTTTGGTTTTGTATTTTTGTCCAGCTTGTTCCAAATCTATATCCTGACCTTTGCTGGAAGCTCTAGGGGGCTGGTGTTCTCCCCCCGGACCGTTAGACGGTTCGGGGGTTCTTGAATTTCCAGTGTGGATTTTGATAGGGTTTTTGTTGACCATATAAGTTACCTTTCTTTATTCTGCTATCAGTAAGCGGGCCTCTCTGTGCTAAACCTGGTTCATTTCTGTGTTTGTCATTTCCTCTTACCTCACCGTCATTATTTGTGGGGGGCTTCTATCCAGCTTTGGGGTCCCCTTCTCTGGAGGCAAGAAAGGTCTTTGTTTTCCTCTACTAGGGGTAGCTAGATTCTCCGGCTGGCGCGTGTCATCTAGAATCAACGTAGGAATGATCCCCGGCTACTTCTAGTGTTGGCGTTAGGAGTAGATATATGGTCAACCCAGTTACCACTGCCCTATGAGCTGGATTTTTGTATTCTGCAGACTTCCACGTTCCTCTGAGACCCTCGCCATTGGGGTCACAACAGTTGCGTATTTGCCAAAAGGTTTATATATATATAAAATGTTTTTTTATATGGTGTTGTAATGTAAAGTGTAAAGTTGTCACAGCATGGGCCTGTTTCTTGTCCATGCCCAATTATGTTCATTCAGCAAGGCCCGTTGTAATACAGCGTTTGGCCTTTGGGGGTTCAATGAGGAGATCGGTGGAAAGAAAAGAAATAGGCATGGATGGAATTTTGTTTTTAATATTTTTGTTTTTAATAAAGCTGTGGCCAGCCCACTTATCCTACATAAGTCTTTGTGTTTTCCTTGTGGGTAAAGAGAGACTTTATATAAAGCAGCCAAGTTTTTGTAGGAGTCTGGTGTATCACACTCCTTCTAGTCTGGGAAAATGGAGAAGGTGGAGAAACTTTTTTTTCTCTCCACATCAGAGAAAAACTGATGAGACTCTGATCAAACTCTGATGAAAATAATCAGACAGGTTTTCACGGATGGAGAGAAAACGATCTTGTGAACCTGCCCTAAAGCTAGAGTTAAATGACTTATTTTCTCTCATTCGAGAAAATCAGTCTAATTATGCTAATCACACTGTGATCAGATAGTATGCTCCAATTTTCTCAGATGTGGAGAATGCCAAAAAAAGATCCATATTCTCCATTGTGTCAGTCTGTGAAAATCTTCCGGCACTCGGTTGTCATTTTAGTGCAGTTCAATTTTTTTTCACAGACCCATTGAAGTGAAAAGCGAAGTGCGATCAGATAATTGGAAGCAACTTGTGTATGCTGCGATTTGTTTCCCTGGACCGACATGGTCAGAGGAAAAAATTGGACATCTGCATTTTATGGTGCTGTGCACGAGCCCTTAAGAACTTAACGGTTCACATTTATTAATACCGTTTAATTCTTAGGCAGAGCAAAGTTAGACTACAGTTTTAAAATTTACCAGATTTATCACAGTGGCTCATGATTATCTAGTCTAAGGTTATACCACTTATTAGTGGGCTAACTTTGAGCCAGAAATGTGTGCCAAAATTGTGGAGCATTTTTGGGCACAAAATATGTAAGTTAGGTCCAACTCTTTTTCATTGAGATCACACCCTTACCACTATAAGACACAAAAAATGTCTAAAACATAAAACATTTTTGGAGCAAATTTACCAGAATTCTTATATTCAGCTTGATAAATATGTTCCCTACATTAAAAAATATTATACCTAGCAGACAAATATAGAATCTGAATTTGTCCAATCTTGTAAACCCTTTTGATGGTGAACAAACAATATGTTATTAATTATAAATAACATTTTTTTTTTTAAACTGGCCAATTATAACTGTAATTAGTCAAATTTGCATCATGAAGATGATTGCTGTAGAAACCAATATTTATTCATTACGGAAGAGCCGTGGGGTCATGAAATATATTAATAACATCATCTTGAGAATGAAAAAAGTCTAAATTCTTTTTAAATCAAGTCTGAATTCTGATTTATTTCTTTATTTTTGCCTCTGGAATTCTGTTATTCATCTTAAAATTCTAACTTTTTAATCTCAAACTCCAGATAATAAAATTTAGGATGTTATGACACCAACTGAATATCAGGTGAGAAAGTGCTAATAAAAAGATTATATAGAAGCATTCACAGGTAGTGTAAATGCAGTGCTTTTTTCTGCTGCTTTTTAATCGAATATTTTCTGTAGGTGTCTACACCAAAACATGCAATAACAATCTTCTTGTGATTGTTGAGTTTTTGCTCAAATTTGTAATTCTTTTTGCACATTATTTAATAATGCGTTTTTTGAAGCAGGACTTGTAATGCGTATTTTAGCTCAAACAAGTTTTGATTACACTTTTAAAAATGCAACTACCGTATGTTTTTCATATGCGTTTCTTCAGGTTCCCCATAAAAGCTTACAGTGAGAAAATACACCATTAAACACTTAGATCAACATCATCTTTAGAAGCTCAGTGGCCATTAGATTTCATTAAATCAAATCCACTTTGCTTATACAGTTAAACACAGCAGAAATTGCACCCCAAAAAACCCCCCACAGCATTTTCCGTCATTTGGGTCTCATATCGATATCAAGAAGAATAAATTATTACTCAAATTTGTGCATTTTATTCTAATTTATTCTACATTTTTATATAGATAGCTACAAGTGATGGGCAAACCCGAACAGTAAAGTTCGGGGTCCGTACACAACACCTAGTGTCCGTGCATGGACCCCGAACACGGACTTCTCCAGGAAGTCCATGTTACTGTTCGGGTTCGGCACCCCATACATTGGTTGTGTCCCACACTGTCATCTGTGTGAGAGCTGCAGTTCCCACGCTGCCAGATGACAGTATGTGAGCCAGCAGCTGTGACTGGCAGAAAGAATACTAAAAGATGCGCCTCTTCTAGGGGAACTGCAGGCTACTATTTTTAGGCTGGAGAGAGCCAATATCATGGCCCTTTCCACTCTGCGAATATTAGCCCCTAGCTCTTTCTTTTAGCTTGGCTGGTTGTCAAAAATGGTGGGACCCAAGATGTTTTTTCTTTAAATTATTTAAATAAACGGCTTGGGACACGTCTATTCTTGATAACCAGCCATGATAAAGCTGGCAGCTAGGGGTTGTAGCTCGCAACTGTCAGTTTTGCCTGCTCTGGTTATCAAAAATAGAGGAGACCCCATGTCATTTTTTAAATTTATTTATTTATTGCACAGGCACCGGGTGATCAATTCAGTCTCGCCTGCTCTCACTGCTACCTATGCTGTAATCTATATGACAGCGTGGGAATTGCAGCAGTCTGACTGTCGGTAACGATTTTACCGCCGATCTGAGCTTGTGTTTGCCGCACTGTCACACAGATGGTAGAGTGGCAAACAACCAATCTTCGGGCCTCCCTTTCAAATGAATGATGTCTGGGCTCGGGTTCAAGTTCGGGTACTGTTCTGGTTCCCGAACTGAACTTTTTTTAAAATGATCAACCAAACCCGCTGGACCCAAATATCTATGGGTTCGCACGTCACTAATAGCTACAACACTCTTTGTTACGACTTTCACATTTTTAATTGACATAAATGTTCTGTTTTAGAGCATGGGTCTACATCTGTCATCCGATATTGTGGCAGTAAGTGCGTGAGTAATTTGCTGTCTCTGTAACATGCACTGTGCCTACACTTGACTCTGAAATAGTTTGGGCTAGACTGTGTATTACGTTCAGTTAATATGTTTATCTCTGAGCTCGGATAATGAACACTGATTTTTTAATAGCTTATATAATCAGCAAGCTGTACTGCACACGCTGAAAGGAAGACAAATATAGACAAAGTTTTCATCCATTAATGATAATGGCACTAATGCCTCCTAGAAATAACTCACTGTATACATGCCAGCTATGCACTATCTATCTATCTATAAAGTCAAAAATAAGAACACCAAAACAAAAAGAGCTATTTGGGTGCAAACCCTCTAATTATTTACCAAACCTTCAATATAAGTCCAAAAGAAAGGTTCCCACCCAGGAATCAAAATGTCGCCATGTTGGGCCATTAAATAAGAAGCTTTTTCATCTGAACGGTGTGCTGCCTCCAATCTTTTGGACTTATTTATCTATCTACAGATAGGAAAAAAAGCTGCAAAGTAAGAAGTGTCAACGATAAATTATTTTTAGATATTTTAAAAAGGGAAATTGAAATCTAAATCAAATCGATATTTGTTGTGACCACTCTTTGCCTTCAAAACATTATCAGTTCTTCCATGTACACTTGCACAAACTCAGGGATCTTGTAGGATTACAATCAGGTATATGAGTAACCAATTATACCAAACAGGTAATAATGATCATCATTTTCATATGTAAGCAGAAACAGTCATTACTTGAAACATAAAAAACTGAGTAGGAGGCTTAAAACTGGGTGATTGACAGCCAAATTGTGCCACGAAAGTGAAGTTGTGCAAGACAATTTCATGTCACAGTTCATACACCTTTACAAGATTGAGGACAGCAACAAGGTAGTTATACTTCATCAGCAAGGTCTCTCCCAAGCAAAAATGTCAAAACAAACTAAATTTCCATGCTTTACTGTTCAAGCTCTTTTGAAGAAGCACCAAGAAATGGGCTGAGTGCCATAGATGCAGTAATGTGTCAAGGAAACTTAGTGCACCAGATGAAAAACACATCCCGATTACTTCCCTTTAAAATAAAAAACTATTCCGGCTGACATGTGCTGGAATAGTTTCGGGCTCATCGCCAGAGCCCTCAGAAAACAGGGGGAGGCCATGTTAGATGTAAAAGTAGAATTAATTATGAATAAGGTAGGGAAAATTGGGAATATACCAATATCGGCGGTGCTCTTCATACAGACGGTCTAACTCAACAGTAAATAGGAGGAAAAACAAGGCAATCACCAAATGGGGAAACAATCTCTTTTTATCTGTCAATCCATAAATCCAAATGCATCTTCAGAGGGGAGGAGTAGCAGGGTGCATGCATTTTTGCATTGATTGATTGTCATTGAGAACTATTTTTATCTTACAAAATAAGTCCTTGAAGTAATGTTATGGCCTGTACAGAACCCTGATCGCACATAATCGAATATGTGTGGGATTACCCGAAGAGACAGAAGGATTAGCACAACTGACATCCCCAGAAGATCTGTGGCTAGTTCTCCAAAATGTTTGGAACAACCTTCCTGATGAGTTCCATAAAAGCACCAAGGATGTTTACACCAAATATTGATTTGATTTAAATTTCATTTTTGTTCATTCACTTTAAATTTTGTTAATTGATGAGAATAAGCTAATACCAAATCTATTTTTGAAATCATTCTTACCTTGCAGCATTTGTTTTATAACTGTCTAAAATCCTTGCACCTACGTTTTACAATTTTTGGTCAGCAGAGCTCTGTGAGAGCTTACTTTTTGTGTCAGAAAGTGTGTCAGATAAAATGATCTTTATTCTCCCCGCCAGCATTCAGTATTCAGTCATAGGGGCTGGGGTGCCGCCGGTTAAGTCACCACTCTGAGAATATAGAGCGGACGCTGCAACCACGCCCCCGGCCCTTACGTTTTGCTACTTTAAAAAAATCAATTTATTTTTATTCTTTTTTTGGAATGGGGATTGCAATATTCTGAAGCCCAAAGTTATTTCATTTTTCTGTGGACAGAGCGGCTTGAGGGTATATTTTTAGAGGGACAAGTGAAGTTTTTACTAATGTCATTTCTGGGTACATTCAACTTTATTATAACTTTTTATTACAAATTATTGTAAGGTTTGAAGAACAAAAAACACCAATTTTGCAATTTTGGTATTGTTTTTCATATTTTTTCTTATGGCATTCACAGTACAGGATGAATATTTATATAGTTTTATAGTATGAGTCATTACAATTATATATCTTTTTTGTTTGTTTTACTATTTTTTCAGAAGAAAATCACTTAAAAGGGTATTCTCGAGTTCCCAGCTATCTTTTAACTGGTGGATAAAGGATAACTTCTCAATCACTGGTAGAAGCATCACCAATCCCGAGAACCAGGGCTCTTCCATATAAATTAAGCAGTGGTCAATCAAATGCATTGCCTTTCCATTTATTCTCAAAGGGACTGCTGGAGATAGTCGAGCACGACGATCTACTGGTCTTCAGCTCTCCCATAAGAATGAAGGCTACAGTGCAATGAGCGGCCTCCTCTCCATCCATGATTCAAATGATGAAAAAAGAGGACTTTTTTAGCCCATATGGTGTGGTTTATTAGCCACACCATATGGGCTAATAAAGTCCAC